>NC_142518.1:54676000-54997500 GCF_057876585.1 Rhinolophus sinicus | reverse complement strand
GCATATCACCTTTAATTAATTGAATATCAAAGGAAGATAAGACTAGATACATAGGTCTACCTGTAATTTTTTCAAAGGATGAAAGCTTATGTTTGCCAAAGGAGGCAGATCTTAAATGCAGGCTGACCAGAAGAAGAACTGTTGGCCAGGTTAATGTTAAAGTTTCCATAAATTTTACCAGTTGAGTTTTAATTATATAATTTGTTCTTTCCACCAATCTAGAGAGAATTGGGTGTGACAGGCACAATGAAAGTGTTGTAATATAGACCATATTCCACATATTTGTTTCATAACATGGCCAGTGAAATGCATTCCTCTGTCACCGTGTAGTTCAGTAGGTATAATCATTTCTAACGGAATTTTAGCAATGGCTGTGGTGGTGGCATGCTAGCAAGGGAATGTTTCTACCCAGTGGGAGAGCGTACGAATCTCTAAAGGACATACCTATAATCTTGAAAGGGACACAGGCAACTGAATGGAAAACATTTCCATACATCAAAGGGTCCTTTGGGCAAATCAAAATGATCAGGGGCTATCTGAATAGGTTTTCCTGAGTTAAATTGTGGGCATACAGTACAAGTCAATTGGGGTTTTTTTGGCAGCCTAAGGTGCATGTACCCACTAGTATTGTTTAGTAAAACATCAATTTGTCAGTTAACCAATGAGTCACCTGATGAGTCATTTCAAGCAAGGGGTTTTTCATGAATTCTGATATTACTGGTTTGATATTTAGGCTGCACCAAGTATTAATTACTGGGCTAAGAATGCCACCATTGTTAGTCCAAAAAAGTTTTTCTTTGTGGGGCCTTCTGGATTGAGCATCTTTGACAATCAGATTGAGATCTTCCTTTGGAAAATACTCTAGTTTTGCAATAATATTTTTAGTTTTGATAGAACTTAGAGCAGCTGTTTGTGCTGATTGATCAGCTGAATTATGTTGTTTAGCTTCATCTGAATTCAGTTTGGGATGCCAGGAACTTTGATAATCACCAGGGCTGACAGAATTTGTATGAAATTTAGTAATTCATTAACAAAGATCCCATTTTTTATTTGGTATTCTCTGGATGTTAGAAATCTCCTTCGTTATCATAGCATACCAAAATCATGCACAACCCCAAAGGCAGGTCTACTGTCTGTATTAATATTTACAGTTTTCCTGTTAGCTAAAATGCAGGCTCTCATTAGAACGTACCGTTCAGCTTGTTGAGTAGCTGTTGGCTGGTAACAAAGCTGCTTCAACCACCTCAAAAGGAGTTGTAATAGCATACCAAGCACAATATTTTGCTTAATCATTTCTAAGATAGAAAGCATCAGTAAACCATGAGAGTTCAACATTCATAATAGGAGTCAGTACATGGTCAGTGAAAGTTAAATAGTCATAAGGTGTTTCACCAGAAGTAAGGGAAAGAAGAGCAGCAGGATTAAGGTTGTTACAAAGAGAAAGCAAGATTTAGGAAGTGAGCAACAATATTTCTTAAGAAGTGGGCTGGCTAGAAGAAAGATGTTGAATGTCATGGGAATTCAGTAGGGCCTCCACTGCATGGGGATCATAAATGGTGAGAAAATAACCCATAATTATTTTCTTTGTGAAGACTGTTGTAGCTGAGATCACTCTCAAGCATGGGGGGTATCCTTTAGCCATGGGGTCTAATTGTTGGCTATAACATCGGAGAGGTCTGTGTTGACCTCCTTATTATTAAGGACCCCAGTGCATTTCCTTCTCTTTTATGTATAAAAATAAAGTTGATAATTAGGATGCAGGTGGGCTAAGAAGTACTTTCTTTAGTTGGAAAAAAGACGTGTGGGCTGTTTCTTCCCAATCTATGAACTCGGTTTAGTTAAATTTTAACAGAGTTTATAGGGGTTGGACCATTAGGGAGAAGTTTGGTATTCAATTCCTGAAATACCATGAAAGGCCTAGAAATCCCCGAGGTGCCTTTTAGTTTGTGGCTTTGGAAAGTTTAAAATGCTTTGAAGCCTTTCAGGGTCCAGAATGAGTCCTAGATCTGAAATCAAATGTCCTAAATATTTAACTTAAGTATCAACAAATTGAAGTTTTTATTTAGATAACTTGTGGGTTTTGATTGATAATAGTTTGGGAAGGTGAACGCTGTCTTGTTCACATGTTTTCCTTGGATGGAGAGCAGAGGAGAAGGCCATCAATGTATTGTAGCAGAGTAGATCCATTCAAAAATTTACATTGATTAATTTTGCCTTTAAGATCTGTGAAAAGCATAATAGGAAGGACACTTAGTATAGCCTGTGGCATAACAGTTTAAGTAGTTTGTTGGCCTTCCTAAGTAAAGGCAAATAAAAATTGACTTTCAAGAGCTACTAGTAAACTGAAGAAGGTACTTCAAAGATCAACAATAGTAAAGCTTTTTTTCTTTGTGTGAACAGAGGTCAGCATTGGGTGGGAGTTAGGGACACCGGGATATTTGGGAATGACAATATTATTTATGGTCCTGAGGTCCCGTACAAATCTCCATCCTCATCTGTAAGGATTCTTTGTGGGGAGGATGGGTGAATTACAGGGACTAGTGCAGAAAATTCAAAGGCCTTCAACCTCATATTCCTTTATATTTGTACCAACTCCTACAAGAATTTCATGATTTAAAGGGTATTGTCTAATGTTACGGAAATGTTTGCTAGGATCAACCTTAACTTTTATCAGAGGAGCTGAATGAATCTTTTTAATGTCTCTTGTGGATTTTGCCCAGAGCATCTTGGGAATTTGCTCTAAGAAGGCTGAGCTCTTAGAGTCCCTATTTGCTGGTTTAAAAGTAAAAAGAGTTAGGGGTATTGAGGACTTTTTAGTCCTGTGGGCTGAACTGGGAATTGAATCAATCTTGGGAATTATTTCTCCCATTTAAGAAAAGGAGGTGACAGCATCATATTTTTATAAGAAATATTTCCCCAGAAAATGAACAGGAGCTGAGTGCACTAACAAGAAAGAATGGTTGTCCCAAATAAGGTACAGTTTAAAGGGCAAAGGAAGGGACTTATAGGCTGTTAGGGATTTATTAAAGATACCCACCATTTGAATCTTCTCAGTACTCCAAGGAAAGGGTTCTTTGAGCTTGGTGGGATTGAGCACAGAAAGAGTTTCTCAGGTGTCAATTAAAGCAGTAAGGACTTTATTTATAAACACTATGGAGGTTTTTCTGAGATAGTTAAGATGCAGTTTTGGAAAAACGCTTTGTTTATTTTCAGAGCAGCTTTAGTCCATTGGAGAGGCTGAAGGCTTGGTAACCGAAAGCTACCTCAGATGTTTCAATTTAAAGCAGTCATTTTTCCAGTAGCTAGGATTTTTGCAAAAATGACATTTTCAGAAATATTAGTTGGTCTGGATTTCAATTGGTATGGCTTATTAGAAGAGGCACACAATTGCCCAAGTTGTAAAGTCATAATTTTAGTTGCTTTCTTTTTAGATGAATCATTGTGTGTCTGGGGTAATTGGTTAGCTAGCTTGACTGGATCAGGGGTGCAAGACGTTTCCCATTCCATCATATTTATTTTAACAAGGAGGAAGCAGTTAGTTTAGGCCATTTGTAAACATAGAATTGAAGACAACTTTACTGGAGTCTACTTTTAAAGCAACTTTGCTGGAGTCTACTTTTAAAGGGAAGCCAAAGGTTTCTTTAAAAACAACCCAGAGCCTATTAGAATAATCATAAGTAGGTTCACCAGATTTTTGAATATAAGCCTATATCTTGTTCCAATCAGTTGATTTAGCAAAGGCTTGTGGAATTGTGTCAAGTGATCTTTTTGCAAGTTGGTAGACAGGGTCCCTGTCTGCTGGGTGGCCATTATAATTTTAAATCATCTTTAGTATTGTTGGTCCACTGGGACAAAAATTTACATGAGGATGAGCTGTAGTTTTAAACATAAGAACAGCTTGAAGATGTAAGTCCCATGTAAAAGAAAATGCCCCTGGAGTAGACTTCTCTGGACAAAAAGATAAAAGGACACTGGTCACAATGACCGATTTGTTTCCTGTGTTTCTGACCAACTGGCTAGAGCTGCTCAGAATCCCAGTCTATTTGATGGTTGCAAAATGCACACTGTATGTGCATCTTCTGGATGGCAGCGATCAGAGATAATATTCTCAGTGGCTAAAAAGCCAAATTCTCAAGACATAAAACAGGTAAAACCTAATGAGACCAATGGTTTTCCTCCTTATGATAAATTACACAAAAGACAGAGACAAAGTAAAACAGGAGAGTATGCAAACAAGAATGACAATAGAGAAACGCTTAATATAATCAGAGTGCTCACCAACCACGGAAACCCCTGTGAGCTGCACACCACCCAGGAAACTCCCTGCAAGTGTGGGATCCATGAGGAAAACCCTTCCTGAGGAAATATCCTCTAGCTGCAGTAGCCACAAGCAAGCTGGCTTTGAGACAGTCATCTATTGGGTGAACCCACCCCCTAACCCCTAAGAAAGGTGCTGACCTCAACCAAAGAAAGGAAGGTTGGAGCATGAGAGGACTCCCAGTTGGAGGAGTCAGTGATTGAAGAAAGTGGTGAGCGTGAAGTGCTCATGTGGGTTCTGCATCCAATTCCTGCGGACATCGGTCCATGAAGGTGACATCATTTCAGGTCCCACTTCTAACACCAGGTATGTCAACTAAAAATTAAAAATCCAAAGTGGGAGGCAATAAGCATGTATTGGGATCAAATAATTGCAGTTCTGGGACACATATTCAGTCAGAAACCCAGATAATGTCCTAATTACAGGGTGAGGGCAAGAAATTTTTATGAGAAAAGGAAAGGAATAATTACATAATAGAAGAAAGAAATTCTTACTGATGCTAATGTGCTGAGTTATTCTTTAACTATATATGTTTAGTTACTGAATCTATCTTCAGATAGAGAGTCCATGATCATCAGTTCTTGTGGTCAGGATATCTGCTTTCCTGCTGGCTTTCCAAGCCATTGTTTGTAAGACAATGTTGCTTTGTCTCAGTCCAAACGTCTGGTAGAGTTAAAACAGTCCAAAGTTTTAAGGAGCAAGTCATGCAAGGCAGTTCCTCTAGAATGGCTTTGTGACTCCATTTTATAATGGATTCGCTTATGTCAACATTCACACCCCAAATGTTTGGTAACTCACATATTTCAAAAAGTATATCAAAATGGTAATTAGCAAATATTGTCATTGTGCTCTATAAGAAAGCAAATTTATTTGCTACTAATCTTCATGAACATAGTTACAAAAATTGTAAATCAAATAGCAGCTAGTTGAAATGAAGCAATGTCAAAAAAGGTAAAATCTCATGAGTCAGTACGGTTTATTCTAAAATGCAACATTGAATTAACATTTAAAAGATAATATAATCACAGATATAAAAAGAAATCTATTACTAGAAAAAATAAAATCAATTGGCAACATTTAACATTTCTTTATGGTGTCATAAAATTAATAGTTTAGGAACAGAAAGAAATTTTTAATCTGATACAGACTATCAACAGAAAATCAACAGTTACCATTATAGTTATGCATGAAATATTAAATTATTTCCCCACTGGTTTAGTAACAAATCAAGGAGATACACTATTATTAATTGTACTGAAGGTCTTAGCCAGTGAAATATATCAAGTAAACTAAATAAAAGTTATAAAGACTAAAAAGAAGAAAAAAATACTGAGTATTCACAGATGTAAAAATTACATACACAAAATGCATAAATAAATTTACAGACAAACACTTAGAATTAATAGATGAAACTGCAGTGATCAAAGAGCTATATTTTGAATAAATTAGGCTGGTTAAAAATTAGATATACATATGAGTATAAATTAATCTTAACCTTAATTATACCATACATAAAACGTTAATTTAAGATAGATTATATATTTAAATGTGAAAATGAACAATATAAAAGTACTAGAGGAATAAAATAGAATATCTTTATGATATTAGGAGAGACAAATACCTTGTAAACAGGTCCCAAACAGCATTAACAATAAAAGATAATACTGATTAATTGGATATCATTAAATTAAGAACTTGTATATATCAAAGACACCACAAAGAGTGAAAAGTCAAGCCACAGACTGGGAGAAAATATTTGCATTATTTGTACAAAGGACTTACATCCATAATATATAACAAACTCATAATGACAAATGAGAACTAGATAACACAGAATTGGGCAAATATCTTGAGTAGGCAATTCATAAGAGAAAATATTCAAAGCTATAATTCATGCAAAATGATGCTCGATATCATTAATTATCAGGGAATTGCAAATAGATATCAAATGTGAAAGAACTACATGCCAACAGAAGTGCTGAAATTAAAATGACTGATGATTCCAAGTATCGGTGAGGATGCTGAGGAATTGAAACTTTCAGACATGGCTAGTTGGAGTATAAAGTATTACCATCAAGTTGGATATTTCTTTGACAGTATGTACTAAAGCCAAATACACTATAGGACTGTAGGTATAGGAAGGTAAATTCATAGCTCTCACACAAATGTAAAACAAGCACATTTAAAAATTTTAATTAATGATGAAACTATTGATGTTACAACCAGCTCAAAGAAGAATTTTAAAAATACACACGTATATAGAATAAAAAATTCTAAAAAGGATCTATAAATAGATAAAAAAAAGTACAAGTGTATCCTCAGAGCAATAATCCAATGCATTCTATCAGACAATTTGCATTTCTATGGGCAAGAATCATTTGAATTATTATCAATTTTCGTTCACTTCAAAATTTTTCACAATTTTTTCTGACAATAAATATACCCTATCATAGATCTAACAATTCCACTAACAGGTATATCTCTAACATAAACAAGTAATTGTTCCCACTAAAAGATATACACTAAAATGCATATAGCAACTTTATTCAGAATAGCCCCAAACTGGAAACAACTCAACTGACCATCAATATTAGAATGGATGAGCAAACTGTGGTATAATCGTACAGTGGAATGGCATAGAAATATGAAGGAGAATGACCTATTATTACATGCTAAAATAACATAAATGTCTCTGACAGTAAATGCAGAATAACACAAAAAAGTGCTTACTGTGTGATTCTATTTAAATGAATTTTCAAGACAGGCAAAACTAATCTATGAATAGTTGTTACATTTAGGGAATTAGTGCCTGAGATGGAAATGAGGGAACCTCCTGGGTTACTGAAAATGTTCTATATCTTAAATGGAATAATTCTTGTATGCATTCATACGTATATAAAAATGCATTAACCTGTATAACTAAGATTCAGAACTTTATTTTCTATAAGTTTTATATCCATACATATGTAAAGAAAAAACTTTGGAAATCAACACCACTTAATATCTCAATCAGTCTTGCCACACAGTATTAGTTAAGTGTTAACTATACAGATAACCTATCATGCTTAATACATATAGGACACACTAAAATTGCAGTAGACAACTTCTCTTAGATAAAAGGGACACCTTAATATTAGACTGAATAAAAGGTCAATCTATGGAAAATAATCTTGAAGATCTAGTGAAAATCGAAGAAAAGAAAGGAATTTGAAAAAATCAAACATTTCATTTTAATATCTTCCAATTCACCTACTTTATGGGAAGAAATAAACATTACAGATTCATCCTGTGATAAAATAAACAGAAACATTGAGTATATGTATTTTTCAAATTTCTATTACAAAACAACTTAGATATAAAATGCAAATAGATATTTGTAAACATACCTTATAGTTTGGGTACATATTGATTATATTTTTACATTTGTTACTAAATAAAACTGTAAAAATCAATATATGCACAATGCTAACCTAATTTCTACAATTTATTATACTTACTTTTATTTCTAAATTCATTATTTATTAGCTGACACTGTATCCAAGTAATAGGATTTATATGTTCACTATTTGTTCATATTATTTTGTCGATTTACAAATTGTATTTTTTATGTTGATTCTAAATACTAAAATGATTTATTTCTCTCAAGCATTTCTAAATATATATTTTTATTATTCAAGAACAGTTTTATTCTGTCTTGTTGCTTGCTATTGAATTGAAATTAGTGATAAAATTGAGGTTTAGCGTCAAACAAATCAGCATTTACAGAATTTTTTTTAACCTAATGTATTCTAGGATGATTTTATAGCTACCATGGCAAACCCTAGTCAATAAAATTAAAAATAAGATGGAATTTGTTTAGATTTATATGTAAATAGTGTTAACATTTAATAGCTAGTGTTAACTTGCATTAGTGCATAGATTTAGCTAAACTGTACACATTTAAAACAGTGATGCATGATAGAATGTTTTTCAAAATAATGTACTTACAGAAGATAAAATAATAAGTAGTTCAGAGCAGATTTCCTTTTTTGGGGGAATATATATTTTCTGGTTAATCTTCTTTTAAAATAAATGTATATGAAGAGTGCCATCACCAAAACGACAGCGTAGAAAAACTCTAGCCTCTGTCCTCCCACAAAGATCAGCAATTAGACAGCTATCCATGAATGAAAACAGGTCTTAGAGAGCTCTGGAGTCCACTTAAGAATTCAGTGGAACACAGTGGAATAAACACCTGAGAATAACCATACCAAAAGGGAAGGAAGACAGCTTCATTTTGCTTGCATCAGTCCATCCCCAAGCATGCACTGCTCAGCACCAATAGGTAACTCCTCAGCGAGGAAGAGTTTCCTTCCTCAGGAAAGGAAGAGCAAAATGAGCAACCAAAATCCATAACCTTTCAGGACACTGCACAAATGTCCTTCTCAGTTTCACCCCTCCCAAGCTGGCCAAGCTGACAATATAGAGACTGCAAGAAACAAAGAAGAGCAGAGGCTACCAGTTGCAGCTCCCAGTCACCTGCTATGCAGACAAACCTAACTGGTTTTGTCAATGAAGAAGGGATGGACCATCTTAACTGCATGTGGACGCCCAGCAGAATTCACCAGCTTTCATTTCACAAGTATTTTCATTCAGCCTACACCAGCCACCAGAGCCCCTCCCAGACCCCTCCCACCTACCCCTGGCTGACCCCAGGAACCACACTAGCAGCAAGCCTGGGCCTCAGCATCTTCAAGTGCAAGATGCCAAGCTAGATCCCTGTGTCTGGTACACACTGCTGTGCCCCTTCCGCTGTGCACTTGCACACTACCAGCCCGACATCTGTCATTAGACTCCAATGCTGTGTGCATATCTGGGTGGACTGTGCAGTCACAGGGGAACACAGCAATAGCCAAGGCTTCTGTTGCTCCCCGTGGACCTGGATCAAGCCCTATTTACTGTCAATGTTCTGTAGCACTGCTCTTACCTGCAGCTATCCCGTCCAGCTGTGCACCTGCATGCCAGCGGCCAGACCCCTGTCACTGCACTCCACTTACCATGCCACTGTGGCAAGACCCAGAAGCTACAGTAATGCACACCAACAGCCAGGAACCCCACAGATGGCAGTGAACCCACAGTTGGCCTTACCCGTTGCTTCCTACCCTGGCCCCCAATATGATGTATAAGCCTACAACTGGCTACTGTCACTACACAGGCTCCAGCAGCTGATGCCCACAGTGGAGTGTGCACATACTACCAGCTCCGGATACCACAGATGCCTGCCCGGTCCCTAGCTGTTATACCTGCAGGTGCTCCTGAGGACCCCAAAAGCCCTTGCAGCCAATGCAGAAGCTGCCCTCCCCAACACCCCGGCAGAGCTCGCCAAGGACCAAACAGTGTCAGTGCTATGGATCCCACTGGCCTGAGCCAAAAAGACATAACCTGGCCCTGCCACATGCCCCCATACTTGGCACCCTCAGCCACTAGACCTGGGATGATAGCATGCTCCAGCGTGCTTCCACACATAAATGAAAATCTTTCCTTACCAAAGTCAGTCCATAAAGTCTGAAAGAGGTGACTGCTTCTTCAAATGCACAGACACATATGAATGGCCACAGGGAACATGAAAAATCAGAAAAACATGACACCACCAAAGAAATATGGTAAACTTCCTGTAATACTATAATATGGTACTGGGTTAACCACGTATATGTAGTATAAAGGTTACAGGACAAAAGTATTAAAAATAGATATAGCTACAATAATGTAATGGATAAACAATAAAAATATGTAAATTTTGACATAAAAATCATTGGAGGGAGGAATAAAAGGGTAGAGTTTTTGTATGCAATCAAAGTTAAATTGTTATCAACATATTATAGATCATTATACTTTTAAGATGTTTTATGTAATCCTCGTGATAACCACAAAGCAAAAACTCCTATTCAGCAAAGTACTGGAAGTCCTAATGAGAGTAATAAAGCAAGTAAAAGAAAAAAAAAAGGCATTCAAATAGAATAGAAGTAAAAGTGTCTTTGTTTGCAGATGATGTAATCTTACATGTAGAATCTTACATAATCTAATCCTAAAAAAAACTGTTAAAACTAAAATCAAATTAAGTAAAGTTGCAGGGTACAAAATCAGTTGTATTAGCCTACACTAACAATAGAATATGTAAAAAAAATTAAAAATCCCATTCACAATAGCAGCAAAAATCACAAAATAATTAGGAATAAGTTTAACCAAGGAAGCAAAAGCTCTGTACACTGAAAACCATAAGACTCTGATGAAAGAAACTGAACAAGACACAAATGGAAAGATATCTAATACTTAGATTTATGTATCAGAAGAATTAATGCTGTCAAAATGTCCATACTACCCAAAGCCATCTATGGATTCAATACAATCCCTATCAAAATACCAATGACGTTTTTTTCATAGAAATAGATTTTTTAAAAAATCTCAAAGTTTATGTGTAATCACAAAAGACTTTGAATAGCTAAAGCAATCCTGAGCAAGAAGAAAAAAGCTGGAAGCATCACACTTCTTGATTACACATTATACTATAAAGCTATCAAAACAGTACTGTACTGGTATAGAAACAGACACATAGACCAATGGAACAGAATCAAGAGCCCAGAAATAAACCCTTGCATTTATGGTGAATTAATATTTGACAAGGGCTCCATAAATACTTAATGGGGAAAGAATAGTTTCTTCAATAAATTGTTTTGGGAAAACTGGACAACCACATGCACAAGGATGAAATTGGACCCCTATCTTATACCACTCATAAAAATTGACTCAAAATTGATTAAAGACAAACATGAGACCTGAAATTGTAAAACTCCTAGAAGAAAACAAAAGAAAAAATCTCCTTAACCTTGGTCTTGGCACTGATTTTCTGGATGTGACACAATAAGTACAAGCAACGAAATGAAAAAAAGCAGCCTTTGGAGTGGGATAAATATTTACAAGCCACATATCTGATAAAGAGTTAATATTCAAAATATATGAAACATTCATGTAACTCAATAGAGAAAAAAACAATCTGATTAAAAAATGGACAGAGGAACTGAATACTTTTTCCCCAAAAAAGACATACAAATGGAAAACAGATACATAAAAAAAGTACTCAACATCACTAATTATCAGGGAAAAGCAACTTAAAACCACAGTGATATATCACCTCATACCTATTAAAATGGTTATCATCAAAAAGACAAAATATAAATGTTGCCAAGGGTGTGGGGAAAAGCAGACCCTTGTGTACTATTGTTGAGAATGTAAATTGGTGCATCCAGTATGGAAAACATGGAAATTTCTCAAAAGAATAAAAGTGTAACTACCATATGATCCAGAAATTCCACTTCTGAGTGTATAGCCAAAATAAATGAAAACAGGAACTTACAGAGATACCTGCATTCTCATGTTGATTTGTAACAGCAAAACAAGCTCAAAATGGTCTTATCCTTTTTAACAAGATATTGAGTTGCATTTTAGAAACAGCAGACCAAAACTGCAAGTCATGCAGCCCAAGCATACACAGAAGAGAGAATTTGACTTCCAGCTTCACCTAGAGCCCAAGTCCCCCTGCCCTCCCCCTCCCCACACTTAGGGAACCAAGGAAAGGACTGGGACATAACTGGAATTTGAACATGGGAATCCTTTTGGAAGTAAAGGATCTGTTGTCCAGGAAGATTTTCTGCTGAAGCCCCTTGCTGTAAATATCCAAGCTCCAAAGTCCTGCAACTGAAACTTGTCTTGCCAGTGCTTCCGCGTACCTATTCCCCCTAACCCCTTAAAATCGTGCCGGAATCCTGTATCAGGGAGTTCCAGGAGAGCAATAGCTTTCCTGTTTCCCTTGCTTAGTGCTCTGCAAAAAAAAGTTACCCTGATTTCTCCACTGCAATTCTTGGTATTTAGTGTTAGCCTCTGCTAGTGCTGGTTGGATGAACTCTTTCTGTTCAGTAACAAAAATCGAGACTTAGATGGCACTTAGTCTTGAGCAGACTTTCTGTTTGCGGTTCAACAACACCTGGCCAGGGTGGTCTCTTCAGGATTCCTCCAAGCAGCTGCCTGGATTTATTGTTTCAGGGACCGACCTGAAGTGCTTGCTGCCCGACTGGGTGTGGCTAACCTACATGACTAACCTACGGAGCTTTCATTTTCCAGTGAGAGAAATTCGATTATTGGCTTGAAGTTGTCTACTGGTGAGTAACCTCGTGAGTGATGACCCCGAAGAGATTTTCCCTTGTTTAAAGCCTTGTAGGACTCATTTGGTTTAGAGGACTTCCCCCTCTTTGTTGTTAGTAATTGCGGTATTTGCAATTGTTTTTAACCCTTTAAACTGCAATTAAGGAAAAAAAGCTTTGAGAAGTTCTCTTGGCAACTTTGGTTACACTTGAAGCTTGTTTGTCTTGGTTTAGAGTAGGCCACTGGATTTGGTTGTTTGCATGTTTGTGGTTATGCTGTTTGTTGTCTGAAAATTGTGCATATAAATGTGAGTGAATATTATGCTATTTGTTGATGTTATTTGTTTTAAATGATCTGATTTGAAATGATCTGCGTTTTTCAGTGACCGTAGTGAATTCCTTTGTGGGAGCCTTCGGACCCAGGAGGAGAGAGGCGCTGGTCTCTTCCTCTGACCTGTTGAGCCATTCCCAGGGGACTGGGGATTTTACACACTATTCCTCTTGGGCTTTCACTGTACGTGGTAAAACAGCTGCTAGCAGTAGCTTATCTGGAGCTCACTCATCTGAACTTTGTTGGTGCTGAAGAGAAATACATATGGCAAACGGTCAGAGTATAACCCACATCGCCCTGGTGGTTTAGTGGTTTGGCTCTGGTGCTCTCACTGCCATGGCCCAGGTCAGATTCCCAGTCAAAGTTTAACTTGTGCTTTGTTCACTGCAATCGCTCCCCACCAAAAAGGGAAAAACCCTCTCCTTTTTGTGGCTTGCACCCTTTGAGTGGATCAATCACAGAGGTCATTAACTGGCCTGGAAGTAAGAAGTAAAATGTCATCTGAGGCTTCTTCCTTCCCTCCCCCATCTTCTTCATCTGCAGACATCTGGAGGCCACCATCTTGTGCTCAGGCTCCATCTCTGCATTATCTTCCTCTAGGAAAATCTGCCACTTTTAAATTCAAGCATTCTGAAGCTACTATTTTTACTTTATGAGATTTCTAACTTTATCGTGCACACTTGATTTCCATTTTCTATTGTTTGTTTGTTGACAAGTCCACCTTAAGGGGCACGCTTGAAGGAGAGGATCTCAGGCCTCTCAGAGACAATGGAATGCATTCTTTGATTGATTATAAATTAATTTAAAAATGGCTTTAAATGAATTTTTACAGCATGCAAAGCTTTGGCCATCTGAGCAAAATGTTAACATAGTCCATCTGCCAGAAACATAATTTGGATTTAGTTTTTTCTCTGAGTTTTGGATTGTACCTGGGAAATAAAAGCTAGCATTTTAAAATAGAACCTGTGAGATCTTTATCTTTTTATTTATATGTATATATATCTGTATGTATGTATCTTCCAGATATCACATATTTCTACTGCTGCGTGGTATTGCTAATTTGCAATGTTAAATTGATTTAAATAAACAAGCAATAATATAAGAATTCTGAAAAATATAACAGAAACGAACCCAAATGCTTTTCAGAATCATATGCTCTGGGAAAATATTTGATACTAAAGCTGGTTTGAGTTTGGTTTGGTTAAATAGGCATATCTTTAGAATCATCAGCATTAAATAATACTTTTATTCTACCTGGGTTTGTTAGTCAAATAAGTTCATGTTAGTTATCTTGTAAAATTTGTCAGCAAGAAAAATAACTTCATATGATAAAATTTTCATAAGTAACCCAAAATTGTTAGGAGCAAGTAAGTTAAATAAATGTAAATGGGACAAAAGTGTATTTTAGGTTAGCACTTTAGTGATAATCATATTGTAAGTGTACTTAATGGCTTTCTAAATCTCTTTGGTAACTTGAAATTTTAGAGTTTTACTAAGTTAAATGACAAAAACCGATCAAATATCTATATATTTCCAAATAACATGAAACACTGAAGCATTAATTGCTAGATAAATCTAGGTTTACCACTTTTGGCTTCTTATTACAGAGAAACTAAAAGATAAATTTGGATCTGTTAATAAATGTCTTGTAACTTATTAAAACACAAATGTTTCTAAAATAATTATAAATAATTGCCAACAGCTTATGTTTCTAGAGGCAATAAGATGCATTCATAACTTTGCTAATTTAAAGAACAATAATTGCTTATTTTTTAGTTGTCACTAGAATTTAAGGTTCATAAGGATTACAACTTCTAATTAATATGGAAGAAAACAATATGTTTTCAGTGATGAAGGTATAGGGCATGGATATGTATTTTTTTGAGGGAAAAGAAAGTTGTTCCCTCCCACCCCCCTCCCAAATGAGGCTGGCTGTTTCAGAAGAAGAGAGAGGGAAAACAGGACAAAAATCTGAATGTAGAAAGGAAAACTGGTAGGTTTGTGGAAAAGGAATCCTGAGAAAGGAAATTTTATGTGTAGTCAAGATGAATAACATTAAAATGAATGTAATAAAGTAAGCTAATTTAAATATCAAAAGTAAGCTGATAAAGAATTAAAGTCTTCCTTTATTGTTCTGCGCCAGGTAGGGTATTATACGAACTTTTCTACCTAAAAAGCAAAGATTCTATGTTTTATTAAAATAGTTTTCTGCATTTTATATTGTCTTAATCAGGTACTTGACTACTCAAAATCTTCTCACTCCTAAGAACTAAGGTTTTGATAACAATAGGTAACCTGTACTTATATTTGACATCTTTTATTTTCACTTTGAGAAAATGGAAATAATGTAATGTTAATAATGATATATCATCTTTTGGCCAAGTATATTTGGCAAACTTCCAGGGTTCAGGGTTTAAAAGGAAACTTTTTCTTAACCTGGAATGGCTTTGGGTTATTCCAGTGGACCCCTGAAATGCCTCAAAGGTTTGTTCTTTCTCTCTGCTTATAAAAGAGAAAATTTAAACAAATAAGACCTATTTGGTATACTAAAATTGCATGGAAAGCTTTGTCAAATAAAGGAGAAAAATAATTATGTTGTATTTGTATCAATATATTCTTATTACTAAAATGAATTTTCTAGAGATTAAAATCTCCAATAGTCTACAGCGTCCTGATGTAATATTTTTATTTGTAATTCTAGTTGGGATACTATAAGGTTACATGTTACAGAAAAGAGAAAATCACTTTGTCAATTGCATTATAATTAGATCTATAACCATGTCATTTTCAGGGTTTTTTTTTTGTTGTTGTTATTTATAGAAAGTCATTATTTTACTCTGATAATTTTGCAACTATGTTTCATCTTCAGAAAGATACATGGAGAGCACTCTGACTTATTCTAAAATACCAGTTTCTGAGAATAAGCTTTCAGATCATACCTTTAAAATGGATAAAGATTTATAGAACTCTAAGGAATAATTGTATTCATGAAATGCTGGCAATGGATCAAAATAAGCAAGAATTGTTCATATGGGGCTGAGTGAACTGAGGATTATTATATTTTTTATGAATTTACGTTTAAAATATTGCTGATTTTTTAAGTCTTATATTTTCCAGATATAAGGAAACTTGTTTCTCTTAAACTCTCTATTACTTCAAGCAGTTTGGTAAATTATACCTTTGTGAACAGAATTAAACATTTTTTTTTCCCTACTTGATCCCCCCATAATTTGGAAACTTGGGTATTTTTGTTTTCATAGCAATGTGATTATTTGCATAAATTCAATAAGAATCTGGTCTCTTTAAACAGGACATTATCGGAAACTAAAAGGCTTTGACTGAATTGTCATGTTTGACAGAGATGCATAGACTTGGACATGACCTGAAAGTTTTAAAGAATTAAGATCAAATTTGGAAGCCAATAAATGTCCCTTGGGATAATAGTCTCATACCTTGCTTACATGGTTCACAGCAGTCTTTCAAGGTGAGGAACAAAAGTTGCTTCCTGGGAGATACAAAGAAAAAAACCTCAGGATATACTGTGGACCACAAGAAGACAAATTCATCCAAATCTGTAGGTATTGCAAGGGAAGTCTGATGGCAAGTATGTGGCTTGGCTTCTTAGCCTTAAGAGGATATTTAAAGTTCAATTTGGAGATTCCTTATGAAAAATTCCAGCAAAACAGATTTAAAAGAGCCTATATGGTTAATTACTAATTTTGCTGGACTTCTGCAAGCAGTCAGGCCAAGTTAATTGAAACTAGATTTATTTTGCAAGTAAATCAGTCTTTTTTTTATTTTTATTACAGTTTATTGGGGTAACAATTGTTAGTAAAGTTACATAGGTTTCAGTTATACAAGTCTGTATTACATCATCTATAAATCCCATTGTGTGTTCACCACCCAGAGTCAGTTCTCCTTCCATCACCATATTATTTGATCCCCTTTACCCTCATCTATGACCCCCTTACACTTACCTTCTGGTAACCACTAAACTATTGTCTGTGTCTATGAGTTTTTGTTTCTCATTCGTTTGTCTTGTTCTTTTGTTGCTTTTCGTTCATACACCACATATCAGTGAAATCATAAGGTTCTCTGCTTTTTCTGCCTGACATATTTCGCTTAGCATTATAATCTCAAGATCCATCCATGTTGTAACAAATCATCCTATTTCATCTTTCCTTACTGCTGAATAGTATTCCATTGTGTATATGTGCCACAACTTCTTTATCCATTCATCTATCGAAGGACATTTTGGTTGTTTCCATGTCTTGGCCACCGTAAATAAAGCTGCAATGAATATTGGAGCACACTTGTCTTTATATATAAATATTTTCAGATTTTTTTGGGTAGATACCCAGGAGAGGGATTGCTGGGTCATATGGTAATTCTATTCGTAATTTTTTGAGGAACCTCCACACTGCCTTCCATAACAGCTGCACCAGTCTGCATTCCCACCAACAGTGTATGAGCGTTCCTTTTTCTCCACAGCCTCTCCAACACTTGTTACTATTTGTCTTGTTGATGATAGCCATTCTCAGTGGGGTAAGGTGATATCTCATTGTGGTTTTCATTTGCATTTTTCTGATGATTAGTGATGTTGAGCATTTTTTCATTTCTATTTGCCATTTGTATGTCCTCTTTGGAGAGTTGTCTCTACAGGTCCTCTCCTCATTTTTCAAATGGGTTGTTTGTTTTTTTGTTGTTGAGTTGCATGAGTTCCTTGTATATTTTGAATATTAGCCGCTTATCGGAGGCACTGTTTGCAAAAATCTTCTCCCATTCAGGGGGTTGCCTCTTTATTTTGCCAATGGTTTCCTTTGTTGTGCAGAAGCTATTAAGTTTGATACAGTCCCATTCATTTATTTCAGCTTTTTACTTCCATTGCCTTTGGAATCAAATTCATAAAATGCTCTTTGAACCCAAGGTCCATAAGTTTAGTACCTATGTTTTCTTTGCAGCTTATTGTTTCAGGTCTTATGCTTAAGTCTTTGATCCATTTTAAATTAATTTTGGTACATGGTTACAGATAGCAGTCCAGTTTCATTCTTTTGCACGTGGCTTTCCCATTCTCCCAGCACCATTTATTGGAGAGGGTGTCTTTTCTCCATTGTATGTTTTTGGCTTCTTTGTCAAAAATTATCTGTCCGTATTTATGTTGTTTTATTTCTGAGTTCTCAAATCTATTCCATTGTTCTATGTGTCTGTTTTTCTGCCAGTACCATGCTGTTTTGATTATTGTTGCCCTGTAGTACAAGATAAAGTCAGGGAGTGTGGTACCTCCAGCATTGTTCTTTTTTCTTAACATTGCTTTGGCTATTTGGTCTTTTGTGGTTCCAAACAAATCTGATGATTTTTTTTGGTTCTATTTCTTTAAAAAATGCCACTGGGATTTTGATGGGGATTGCATTAAATCTGTATATTGCTATGGGTAATATGGCCATTTTAACTAAGTTGATTCTTCCAATTCATGAGCATGGAACGTATTTCCATTTCTTTGTGTCTTCATGAATTTCTTTTAAAAATGTCTTATAGTTTTCAGCATATAGGTCTTTCACATCCTTGGTTAAGTTTATTCCAGGTGTTTTATTCTTTTTGCTGCAATTGCAAAAGGAATTGTTTTTGTATTTCTTTTTCTGAGATTTCATTGTTAGTATATAGGAATGCAATGGACTTTTGTACGTTGATTTTGTAGCCGGCAACTTTACTGTATTCGTTGATTGTTTCTAATAGCTTTTTGGTGGAGTCTTTAGGGTTTTCTATATATATCATTGTGTCATCTGCAAAGAGTGACAATTTAACTTCTTCATTCCCAATTTGGAAGCCTTTTATTTCTATCTGTTGCCCGATTGCTCTGGTGAGGACTTCCAACACTATGCTGAAAAGCGGAGTCGATAGGGGACAGCCCTGTCGTGTTCCTGAACGTAGAGCAAAGGGCTTCAGTTTTTCACCATTAATTTATGTGATTAGCTGAGGGTTTGTCATATGTGGCCTTTATTATGTTAAGGTATTTTCATTCTATACCTATTTTATTAAGTGTTTTAATCATAAATGGATGTTATGTCTTGTCAAATGCTTTTTCTGTATCAATTAATATAATCAGATGATTTTTGTCCTTTATTTTGTTTATGTGATGTATCACATTGATGGATTTGCAGATGTTGAACCGTCCTTATGCTGCTGGGATGAACCCCACTTGGTCGTGATGAATAATCTTTTTAATGCATTGTTGCATTCGGTTTGCTAGATTTTTGCATCTGTATTCATCAGAGATATTGGTCTGTAGTTCTCTTTTTTTGCGTTATCCTTACCTGATACCTTAGGTTTTGGTATCAGGGTAATGTTGGCCTCATAAAATGAGTTAGGGAGTACTGTCTCTTCTTCAATTTTTTGGAAGAGTTTAAGTAGGATTGGTATTAGATCCTCTTTGAATGTGTGGTAGAATTCACTAGTGAAGCCGTCTGATCCAGGACTTTTGCTTTTGGGAAGGTTTTGGATGACTGATTCAATTTCGTTACTGGTGATCGGTCTGTTTAGATTTTCCAGTTCTTCATGGTTTAGCCTAGGAAGGCTATATGTTTCTAAGAACTTGTTCTTTTCTTCTAGGTGATTGAATTTGGAGGCATATAGTCCTTCATAGTATTCTTGGATGATTCTTTGTAGTTCTGTGGCATCCATGATAACTTTCCCGTTTTCATTTCTGATTTTATTAGTTTGTTCTCTCTTTTTATCTTAGTGAGTCTAGTCAAGGGTTTGTCAATTTTGTTAATCTTTTCAAAGAACCAGCTGTTTGTCACATTAATATTTTCTAGTGTCTTTTTGTTCTCTATTTCATTTAGTTCTGCTCTGATTTTTATTATCTCCTTTCTTCTGCTGACCTTGAGTTTCTTTTGTTCTTCTTATTCTAGTTCTTTAAAGTGTAATGTGAGGTTATTTATTTGGGATTTTTCTTGTTTCTTGAGATAGGCCTGTAATGAGATAAATTTCCCTCTTAAAACTGCTTTCGCTGCATCCCAAAAATTTTGGTAGGATGTATTTTCATTGTCATTTGTTTCTATGTGTCTTTTGATCTCCTCTAATTTCTTCTTTGACCCAGTCGTTCTTTAAAAGTATGTTGTTTAATCTCCACGTATTTATGGTTTTTCTTGCTTTCTTTTTGCAGTTGATATCCAATTTCAAAGCCTTGTGATGAGAGAATATGCTTGGCATGATTTCAATCTTCTTAAATTTACTGAGGCTAGTTTTATGTCCCAATATATGGTCTATCCTTGAGAATGTTCCATGTACACTAGAAAAAAATGTATAGTCTGATGTTTTAAGATGAAGTGCTCTATAAATGTCAATTATGTCCATAAATAAATTAGTATTAATTTGGCATAAATGGGGGTGATTTTTAGAGAGAAAAATTACGTTTCAATAGAAGCTATAATATTCCTTTGTGTATGTTAGATTCTACTGCTCTTTATTGTCTTTTGAGTTTTGTTTAGTTTTCTACTTTTAAACTGTACTGGCTTCTGAATTATTCTAGTTTTCTCCAGTATCTGCCTATAACTCTCCAAATATATTTCCAATTTTTCTCCCATCCTTTGACTTGGACTCAAGAACTAAAATTGCCCTTTTCCTTATCCTTGCAGTTACAAACTGTAGCTAGATGACATAATATAAATTTCATAGATATTGCCACAACAGCTCACGCTTAGAAAATCTCAATGCCTGATGTTGTGTAAGCCATACAGAAAGTTTACCTGAGCACCTTTTCAAACAACAAATGGTGCTAATAGCCTTACATCTAAAAACCCTCTTGACTGACAGACTTATAATTACAAACTGAGAAACTGGTTTATAATTTGCTCTAATCATTATCCTGTGGTTTTTTTCTTTTGTTTTTTTTTTCCCCATAAATTTATCTCTAATTAAATACCTGATGTTATGGAATTTAACCTGTACAGTCAGCCATTTGGCTCAGTCTACTGCTCAAGCTCTAAGACTCCAATAGCCCACCTTCGAGTCCTTGGAACATGGTTCCTTAGACAATAGGATTGCTTTCAACTGTTAGCTAATCATGGAGGTGTTTGTACAGTGGCCAACTCATCATGTTGCATTTATATGAAGACTTCTTCAGAAGTCAAAACCCATTTAATAAAATTAGACAGGAAGCCGCCTAGTTCCAACAAGTCTCTGACACCCAAACTTTCTTTCTCCCCAATGATCATCACGATGATCATCATCATCATGGTTCAGTTCCCAAGGGACATAATAACAAAAGTTACTCTTTAGTCTTCGTCTCATACTAAGATACAGGAATCGTCACTTGCTGCTATGTCTACTGTTGCTATGGTCCCTGATTATAAATTGAACACCCAGAATACCCCCTCTGAGGCTCAGGGACCATAATGGAAGAGGTGGATGCATGAGATTGTAAGAGCCAGATAAGAAGGGCAGACAAATCTGACTCCATCTTAAAGCTAATTATTCATCTTAATTGAACGTGGACCCAGCAGCCATATTTCTCTCAAGATTGAGGAATAAGCAATGAAAAAGGGAGATTTGTAACCACAGAACCAACTCAAAATGATCTTATCCTGTTTAAAAAGATAGTGAGTTGCTTTTCAGAGACTACAGACCAAAACTGCAAGTCACAAGTGTATCAAATAATCATGTTGTAAATAATAAGCTCACACAATGTTATATATCAATTATATCTCAATAAAAATTTAAACATAAATAATTGCAAGTATACTTTAGAAATACAAACATAAATATTTACAGATTCTGTTACACTAGAAACTTTTTAGAAATTATGTACAGATAGAAACTGGCCTCACTAAGACTTTATAATAAAATGTGGGGATAACTCTCAGGCATGACCCACTAATAAATTGTAACTATTTAAGGCACTTCAGCCAAAATAATTATAGCTTAATATAGTTTTAATCTAATCTAAAGCTAAAAAAAATCAATTAAAGAAAATTATTACCACTTTGAAATTACTGTATATGTTTCTCTTATTCTACTACCAGGTAGAAGTATGAAATTAAATAGTTTACTTTTGTGGTTTACAAAAAGCTGTTTGATTGTATTTTAAAACAAATAGGTTCTTATCTAAGTCTTTTATGATTTTTTAAGATACTGACATCAGTACATAATTTTATATGTACTTTTTATTACTGTTTCATTAAACTGTTCATGAGTAGAATAACAAAAAAGGTCATTGTCTTTCCTACTAGGTATGCAAGTTCCTTCACATATAGGCATTTTCCACTTGATATCAATAATCCATTCCTAAAAATACGTTCTACATAACTACGTTAACCAGTGTAAAGAACTGGAAGGAACTGAGATTCTCCCTACTCACAAGCTCAATACAGCAATAACGATAGCTAGAGCATATGAGTTGTGATCAACAAATACGGTGAATGTTTAAATAAAATTATTACTGTAAAAGACACATTGCCATTAATTCCCTTCAAAATACTCCCCCTCGCTTCGAACACCCTTAGCTCATCGTTCTTCCCACTTTCTGAAGCGGTTCTGGAAGTCCTCTTTTGTGTTTTTAGTTACACTGTTGTGGCTGCCTCGATGTCCTGAATGGATTCAAAACGTTTACCTGTCACGGTCATTTTGACTTTGGGAAAGAGCCAGAAGTCATACGGTGTCAGGTCCAGTGAATAAAGTGGATGAGGACACACCATAATGTTTTTATTTGACCTAAAGTGCCGTACCAGAAGCGATGTGTGGCACGGAGTGTTTTCATGATGGAGGATGAAGTAAAGACACTTACAAAAGAGGACTTCCAGAACTGCTTCAGACAGTGGCAAGAAGGATGGGATAAGTGTGTTCAAAGCAAGGGGAGTATTTTGAGGGGAATTAATGGCAGTGTGTCTTTTAGTGTAATGCGTGTTTTTATGTAAACATTCACCGTACCATTTGATCACACCTCATAAGTGTATTCTTGAGCCCATTCTTGAGTCTCTTTTCCCACTAGGGAATGAAAAGAGGGCCAGATGATGCTTATACATGCAGTGGATTGTTTTACAGGAAAAGGAACCCCAAACTCAGGAAACTCAAATCTTTCTTCTGTTCTGAAGGAGGCACTCTTTATCTTTTAAGGCTGTTCACTATACAATCATCCTTAAAAAGAGAGTTTGAAACAAAAACAGCCTGTTTCTCTGTTTTCAAGACATGCAGAGACTTGAAAGACCCCTGGAGAACTGTCTTTCAATGACTAGAAAACTATTGGACCTAAGTCTAAACTTTTTGTTGAACAATTCTAATTTACTTGGAATGGGGATGAGTGAGTTGGGAGTAAAGAATTGGAATGAGAAAAGTAAAAATAAGGATTTTGGAAGAGCTTATAAAAGAACAAGTGTTATTATCAGAATATAAATATAAAGATTATGTCCGCAGATGCATTTAGATCCCTGCTTCATATCTCTTCAGACCATCTTTTATTTCAGGTGCTTTTACAATGTGCAGTTTCATGCAATTTTAGATATAGGTTGAATTAGCAGTGTCCCATGCCAAGCACATAATGTACGTCTTTCAGCTTTCAGACTCAGGACCTTCTCTTACTCTCCTTGAGCACCCACTGACTGTGGAATCACACAGCCTGGAAGAACAGGGAGTTTATGTCTTCAGGCAAGTCCTTAGGCTGTGGAAAATAGGACCCAGTGGATAAAGTCCCTAGATTTCCAGGCTTCAGAAGAAAGTTCTGGAAATAATTATTTATGACTCTCCCAAGTACTAGTGAATCTATTAACTTTAAAAAAAAATTAAGTATAGTTGGCATTCAATATTATATTAGTTTCAGGTTTACAATACAGTGAATTAACATTTATGCACCTTATGATATGTCCACTACACTAAGTCTAGTAACAATCTGTCACCACACAAAGTTATCAAAATATTATTGACTATGTTCCCCTTTACCTACTCCCAACCCCTCCCATCTGGCAACCATCAGTTGCCTTCATAATGCTCTAGAAGAAGTTTAATCATCAAAGAAATAGAGAATCTGGTTAATACGATCAGCAGCAAGTGGATGAATGTAAGTGGAAATCAATTTTGAGAGTATCTTGCTAGCAGGACTGGAATATATGGCAAAATAGGGAAGTATTTATTGAAATGCAGATGCTCTTGTAGCACAATATTTAATATCCTAGTAAGAATAGCTGGAGCCTGCCTTCACATTCTGATAGGATGACTCCTTGAAGATTAGACATACTTATTTCATAAATAAAGTAGTAATGCTCAGAATGTCTTGGAAGATTATTGAGAAGAAGTCACAGGGCTCAGGGAGGTAGGAATATTAGAATAGGTTTATTAAATAAGACCACAGAACTTAGCAGCTGAAAAAGTTCTTTGCAAAACCCAGAAGTAATTCACTAAGGGAAAAAGGAACGCACCAGTGTTAGGGGATTTGGGTTTCTGGACCCAGTTTCAGTGTGTTTGGGGAAGGGTCTTCCCACACAACACCAAGCAACACCTGCTGGTGTCTGACAATGATGTAAGTGATGTTGGATCTGCAGGCAGTTTCTGAGTGCGGGTCGGGATTATGTCTCGTGAAGCCGAAGAATGGAAACACGGACCAGGGAGAGGCAAAAAGTTTTAAAAAGAGGATAGTTTATTAGAGTCAGGAGAAGAGGTTGCAGCTCCTGAGCGGGAGGGTTCCCAAATAGGGGGTTCCCCATGAGGGAAAAGCTCTTACTTTTATACCTTCCCTTGCCTGCTTGGGGAAGGGGAGCTGTTTGGAGAAGGGAAGCTGTTTGAAGAAGGGAACTGGCACCTTCTAATGAAATTCGTCTACCAGGTTTGTTCTGCTTGCCCATCCTGAATGAATTAGCAAAGTAACCCACTCTTATCTATCAGATCTGCTCCATTTGTCAGGCCAAAAGGAATTTTACGATTAACCTCAAGGCCTTGTTACATTATGTCCTGGAGCAAAGGAGTGATTTCAAAACCTGAAGTTTTAAGATATGGCTGTCTTTGTTTGTTCCACCAGGGACCTCCCTGTCTACCTAGGGACATGCTGACTCTCCTGTATCAACAATTCTTCTCAACTCTAACACTGTCTACCTGGAGAAAACTTCAGATCCCACAGATTAATGGTTCAGTCCTATAAGACTCCCCACCACCACTTCAGACACCATTTGCTGTAGATCAGATTCCAATGTCCCCCTCCTCAGGTTTGATTCATTTGATAGAGTGATTCATAAAACTCAAGAAAAACATTTTACTATGTTTACTGATTTATTATAAAAATGATATAATAAAGAATAGAGATGATCATCTAGATAGAAAGGATGCATGGGGTAAGGTATGTGGTAGGGGATCAAAGCTTGCATGCCCTGTCCACGTGTGCCGTTCTCCCAGTACCTACATGTGTTTACCAACCCAGTCCTTTGGGGGTTTTATGGAGACTTCATTACATAGGCGTGATTGATTAAATCATTGACCATTGGTGACTGAACTCTATCTCCAGCCCCTCTTCTCTCCCCAGAGGTTGGATGTGGGGGATGGGACAGAAAGTTCCAACTCTCTTATCACATGGCTGTTGTTGTGTCTGCTCCCTCAGGGGCGGTGAAAGAATTCATGAGTCAGATAGAAATATATGAAGATTTATTAAAGTAAGAGGAAGGTCGGCTTGCCAGTCCGTTGGAAACTACTGCAAACTACTGCATCGAGTCTTTGTTTCATCTCAAGTTTTATACTAATTTCCTGTAGTTGACGGTGGGGGGAGGTGTAGTAAAGCTGGTTATCACAACCTTTGCTTATGTTATGTAGATTTAAGTTGGAGCCTGGAGAATGGATCCCATACAGATGCAAAACTCTCCCAAGTCACCAGGCTAGCACTGGGCTTAAATAAATAGAAACATTGAAACTGGTATGCATAGTAAATGCATAGGAAGCAGAATCATTAAGAGGCAAAGAAAAGAAAGTTTTCAAAAATTCCCAAGCTAAATTGCACTTACAAATTTGAATTATACCAGAGGTCCAAATCTCAAAAATAGAAGATTTAGTGCCACCATTACAATCCGATGTCTTAACAATTGTGTTGCCATTCACAAGGTTGTGTTACCATGCTAAAGGTCTGGCTGCTTGCCACACGAAAGCCAAAACTCAAGAGATGAGGTTAATGGAAAGAAAACCAGGTTTATTCAAAATGTCAGCAGTCTGGGAGGATGGCGGACTCCTGTCCAAAGGTCATCCTGCCAGTGTGGCCAAAAGGTTTTATTGCGAGTAGGGAAGGCAGAACTGTTACCAGAGAGTGGGCCCTTCTTGGTGAGAAGTGTGGGCTTTGCTCCCACACCCAGGAGTCAAACCTGGGCCTCGGGGAGGAGCACTGTGAAGCTTAGCCGCTATGTTACCGGAGGATGGGCCCACCTTGAGGCAGTGTCCAGGTCCTTGGCATCTCGAGCAAAGAACTGAGCGAGATACCAAGGGGAAATAATGAAAGAGCAGTTTATTAGAAGAAAAAATACACTTCAAAGAAATAGAAACGGGGCCCGGGCAGAAAGCAGTGGCTCAGGGCCATTATTAAAAGGGACAGTACACACTCCAAAGAATTTGGAGTGGGCCCCCGAAAAAGGCAAGGCAAAAAACGGGGCAAAGGCCCAAAAGCTCAAAGGTGGCATTATTAGGAAAAAAAATATACCCCACAGGGTTTGGAGCGCCCCCCCCCCCCCCAACAAAAGCAAGGCTCAAAAAGTCTTGGCTCATAGGAGCCTGTGGATTTTATCTGGGATGGGCTGTTCCTCTCCAGGTGTGGGACCACTTGATTGATAAGGGACTATTACCTTATCACTTTAGACTGCACATGTTCTCTGTAGTTTGAAATTGTTAACTACAAGATGATTGGCCCTTCCCCTGTACCTGGGCTTTCCTGGGCTTTTTGAGCTAGCTTTGTTTCTTTCACACTGGATGCCCTTCTCCCTGCCCCCCCTCCCCGCCCCCACACACCTGAGCCCATTACTCTGGCTTATTCTTGGGAGTCCAGCATCCTGAATCCATTATTTAGCCATTCAAGTTACTTCCTCTGGCTTTGTTAAGGTCTCCGTATTAATTCCCCTCCACCTTGGCCATTTTCCTGACTGTCTATAATTTTCAGTCTCAGAACAAAGGAAAAGGGGTGGGGTGGCGTGTTCTTGGCCTGGAGTAAACAGAGTCATTGAAACTGATCTGGAGTAAACAGAACCATTGAAACTTGCATGCATATAAATATATACTATACAGAGGCATTAAGGTTTGGCAGAAGGAAAGGGGAGCAAAGAAAGGAAAAAAACTTTTAGAAAATCCCAAGCTAAACTACACTGTTAAATTGAATTACACTAGAGGTTTAAATCTCAAAATAGAAGTTACAGTGTAACACTTACAGTTAGTTCCCTGACAACCCACTCATCCTCAAGTGTCAAAAGTCACCTCATTAACATAACAAAGGACACCTTTATTTGTGTCATTCCCTTAGGAAATTGCAAAGGGTTTTTAAGAGCTCTATGCCAGGAACAGGAAAAAGACCAAATATACATTTCTTATAAATAACAATATCACCAGGGAACTGCCATTTCTCTGCAATAGGTCATAGTTGATGGTAAGAGATGAAATTTGGCTCCCTTTTGGTCAAAGGGAATGGTGGATTTCAGAAATAGTAGAGGCCAGATGGTGACAGTGAACTATCAGAGGCAAGATGGAAATAATTCCCATGAAAGGCAGAGTAACAACTAGGGTACTTTGATCTGTAGAGATTGATGGCAATGGATAATAGTCCTAAGGAATCAACAGTCACCCATCTAAAGTGTTGCCTGATTTGGCTAATCACAAAAAAACTGGCAAGCAGAAGGGTGATGTTAGCTACCACAATAAAATATCGCACGATCCCTTCTCCAGTGCCCAGAGACTGAAGCAGTCCTAAAACCTTGTGCACATTATTTTAATGGGAGACTACAGTCCATTGAATAAGGACAGTAAGATTTTTCTTTAAATATATACAATAAATCCTCAATCCTTCCTCAAGATGGACTTGAGGTCATTCACCAGAGTAAGAGTACTTAAAGGAGAAAGGAACTGCTCATTCCTATTGAGTCCTATTAGATAAACGATCTGAGCTGACACAAAAACCAGGGAACCCAAAACACTATCATGATCATCCACTGTGGAGGAGAGACTGTTCCATGATGTGACTGCTGCCCGACTGCTGCTGGACCCTCATGCTAGATCCAGTTAGATGGAGAGCAGAACAGAGATTGCTTCCCATAAATTCTCA
This sequence comes from Rhinolophus sinicus, assembly GCF_057876585.1. Taxonomy (NCBI): domain Eukaryota; kingdom Metazoa; phylum Chordata; class Mammalia; order Chiroptera; family Rhinolophidae; genus Rhinolophus; species Rhinolophus sinicus. Next base: position 54,969,418 of record NC_142518.1, on the reverse strand, counting down.
GAGACTGACCCACCCCTCCCCTATGCCCCAGATGTGCTAGTTCCTGAAACAGCTCCTTGTCTTGCCCTGGACAAGCATGTTAAGGTGTTTTCCCCTTATCTGAGGTGGGTTATACCCCAGTACACCCATCCATCCTACCCTGTCCAATATAACCCCTTAGTGCCTGCTATGCTGTGCAGACGATATCCATGTCACCTTGCTGATACCCGAGATGCGCCTCATACGTAGTGTAATGCTGCAGTTGTCAGCCCCTTTCTTGAGTCTCTTGGCCCCAGGGAATTTTATGTAACATCCACTTAGAGTGAGGAGCTTGTAAAAGTCAAGTACTAAATCTAATCATGGTCTGAATTCATCTTACTGTGAATCCAGTAGTTCTATAGCCACACTACTGGTCATTTGTCTGGTTCCTGAATACATAACTGATGTGAATATACTCAACAGTTCACATTAGTTACTTGAGCCACAGAAACTGCCTCCCTTGTCCAAGAAAGTAAATGAGGACCAATACCACATCCAGAATAAAATTGAAGAGATAAGGGCCATTCTCCAAGATTAAGTGATGCAATGGTGGTAAACCCCATCATATCACCTATATAATTTAATTCACTTGTATGGCCCTCAGAAAAAAACAAACAGATATTGACAGATGATAGACCACTGTAAACTTGACGAAGCTGTAGCCTTAATCGCATTCTCTGCACTGGATGTAGAATCTTTCCTGGAACGGATTAGCACAGCCTCTGGCGTGTGTTGGCAACTATGCAGATGTCGTATGTGTTATTTTCAATTTTTATTATTAAAGAGCGAAAAAAGACAAAAACAGAAAACACAACCCTGCTTACTATCTATGTGGGAAGGCAACAGTTCATATATATTGTCTTCCTTAGGTCTATGTCAACTATACTACTGTTACAATATGATCCAAAAGGACTTTGATGATTTTAACATTCCTTAGAACATCTCACTAGCACACTATATTGATGAAATCATGCTAATCTGAACTGGCAAATAAGTAAAAAAATATTCTATGTACATGCATATGTCTAAAAGTGAGAGATAAGTCCTGTTGTGATTCAGGAGCATGTTATACTGTTACGGATACCAGGACCGGAAAGAACCCAGGCGACATTCAGTGAGTTAGGAGAGTCAGTTTTATTACTCCGGCAGGCTCAGCGGGATCCTTCCCAAAAGACTGAGACCCTAGCAAGGTTTTGATCAGGTTTTTATGGGTTGGGGACGTCCTTGAGTTGGGGAAGGAGTAGGTGTCATCTGGTGATTGGCTCAGGGTGTGGCTTGGAGAGGGTTATGCGGGAGTGGGCTGGGGCTTAGGCTGGGGGCTTCTCTCTCCGCTCTGGCCACCATTTTAGGTCAGTTCCGCCTGGCAGAGAACCATTTTAGGTTAGTTTCTCCATCAATATCTGTGAGATTTTTAGGTCTCCAATAATCTGGAGCACACCCAAACTTCATTTCTTTGGTAAAGGTCAATTATTTCACCTTGTATTACCTAAGAGAAAGAAGCACAGCATTTGGTGGGCCTGCTTGGATTTTGGAGGCAACATGTACTGCAATTAAGCTCACTGATAAAATGTATTTATCAGGTTACTTGACAGACTTTTAGGTTTGAATGGAGCCTAAAATAAGACAAGGCTCAATAGAAGATTCAGATGGTGGTGAAAGCGAGCCTGGCCCTTGAACCATAAGAATCAGTAGATCAAACTGTAGCCAAGCAGCCTTGTGATTTTAATGCCTGTAGTACTTTTGGCAGCTAGAACTAAATAATTGAATTCTTAGACAGGATACAGGTATAGGCTTTAACTAAATGTTTCAGTTGCTTTTGTTGTCACGTAGCTTATAGTCAAAGATTAAGAATGTATGTTAGTTATGTTCTGAAGGACTGCTTGTAAAGCAAGTTCCAGGAGAATGTTTAAAAGTACACTTTGCTTGAGATAATAGAAAAATATAGCTAGTTAAGCATAAAGCTTAAAGGTCACTGATGTGCAATTATGACATATTTTGTAAAATCTTTGTTCTTCAACCAAACACCCCTCGTTCTCATTATATAATTTTGTGTTCCTGATGTACTGTCTCTTTGTCAAGCAGGAGGAGATAACTTCAGAGTCACGTGGAGAATTTATAAGTTTGTTTTGCAGAAGGATAAATGCCTTTAAGAAAGGTACAACCTGCTGCCAATGCCCAGGAGTCTGATACAAAAACACATTATCTGTGACTAAAGGAACACAGACTTCCCTCTGTTCCTGAAACTCTTTCTGCCTCCCTCCCTAATTACATGAAAACTACTTTTGCCTTTTGGGAGGGATGGATTTGAGAGATCTTGCTCTCTTATCCTCTCACTTTGGCAAAATTGAATAAACCTTTATTTCCAAGCACTGGTGTCCCAATGTTTTGGCCTGTTAGTGCATTGGGTATATGAACTTGAATTTGGGGAGGTAATTCTGTAACACCATGATACTAGAAGTATCCATGATAGATAACTATACTCTATGGATGACTGAATCTCTGGTAGTACCAATAGGATAGTTACAGAGCATATCCCTAAATTTTAAAAGAAAGAATATGCCTTATATAACAGAAACCCACTTTTCATTGGAAAGGAGCTTTATTACAGACATGTGGGTTGGGAGATAGTAGCTAAATTCTTCTATCCTCCCATCTTTCAATGGAAAATTCTGGGAGACACTCTACATTCTCCTTTTATGTCTGTTTTTTATGTCTGAGTGGAATCAATTCTCCATTGCCTATACTGGTGACCTTGATATATATATATATATATATATATATATATATATATATATATATATATATATATATATATATATAAATTTCATTTTTGTTTCTCATGCTGTACAGAGTTGTAGCCTAGGAGCAATAGCCTACTGTACCATACAGCCTAGGTGTGTAGTAGGCTATACCATTCAGGTTTGTGTAAGCGCACTCTACAATATTCATACAAAACCAAATTGCCTAATGATGCATTTCTCAAATCCCTGTCATTAAGTGACATATGATAGTATATGGAGCACTATAAGAACACACATATCATCTCAATTCTCATATCACAAATAGGGAAGTATTAATTGCTGTCCTCACTTTATAGATGAGGAAACAAACTCTTATCAAGGTTAAAGAACTTCCCTGAGGTCATATAACTGGTAGCTGAAGGAATATTTCAACTTAAATGATGCTTACTCCCACAGTCTGCTGTCTTAATCACTGAAATACAGACTAATGTATGGACATGATTAAGAAAGAAGCTGGTTACTCTGGGGAATAATTTTTTTTTCCCCAAGGAGAGAAGTTCTCGGCTTGCACGCTCTCATCTCAGATATGTTAAGCAGGAGTCACAGGTCACAGTTCCTTTGACAATTCTTTATCTACAGTGAGAATACATCTAAAGGATATTAGTATGTTCTGCTTCTAAGTGTCCACAATGCATTATCCTGTATTAAGCCCTTACAGTGCATATGTTTTAGAACTCATATGCCCTGTCAAATGGTAGTGTTTTGCAGATTCTTCGTTACCTAAAATCATCAATGATGTTGAGTATAATTACTGTGTTTAATGAAGATAGCTCCTTTTATATTGAAGAAACTACTGCTTTCTCTGTCTGATGTATTTCACATAGCATAATACACTCAAGGTCCATTTATGTTGTTGCAAATGGCAAAGTTTCATCTTTTTTCAGGCTGTTATTCCATTATGTATATATCGCATCTTTATCAATTCATCTGTCAATAGACGGTATGTTTCCATATTTCAGATGTTGTAAGTAATGCTGCTGTGAACATAGAGGTGCGTATATCTTTTCAAATTAGTGTTTTTGTATTCTTAGGATAAATACCCAGAAGTAAAATTGCTGGATCATGCAGTAGTTCTAGTCTAAATTTTTTGGAGGAATCTTCATACTGTTTTCCATAGTGGCTGCACCGATTTACAATCCCACTAACAGTGTACAAAGTTTCCCTTTCCTCCACATCCTGTCCAACACTTATTTCTTGTCTCTTTGAAAATAGCCACTCTAATAGGTGTGAGATGGTATCTAATTTTGGTTTTGATTTGTGTTTCTCTAATATAATTAATGATGTTGAACATCTTTTCATGTGCTTGTTGGCCATGTGTATGTCTTCTTTGAAGAAATGTCTATTCATACCTTCTGCCCATTTCTTTAATCAGATTGTTTGTTTTTTTGATGTTGAGTTGTGTGATTTCTTAATATATTTCGGATATTAACTCCTTGTCAGATGTATGATTTCATACATATGTGGAATATAAAATAAAGAATAAATAGAACAAAACAAAAACAAACTTGTAGATGCAAACAACAGAGGAGAATTGGGTGGGAAGAGAGCCAAATGGGTAAAGGGGGTCAATTGTATAGTGACAAATATACCTTTGGTGGTGAACAAGCTATAGTGTATACAGATGTCAAATTACAGTGTTCTACACTCAGAAGTTATATAATGTTATAAGCCAATGTTACCTAATTAAGAAAAAACACATTACTGCCTATTTTGTGTATTTCTTTTGACTGATGGCATAAATAGATATACTAGTTTGAAGTTAAATTCAGATTACATTTTTACTAATGTATGATTTTTAGAATTTTTTTCTTGTAAAATTTAGAGCAGTAAGCTATTGATGCTAAACATTAAGATAAAATTTAGTAGCATATTGAAATCCTAGCTCTTTTATTTACTAAATGTGCAAACATGGATAAGACAATTTATCTGATGCTCAAGTCTGTTATATTTAACATAGAGATAATAATATTATCTTTTTTATAAGGTCATTGTAAAAATAATATATACAAATTCCATGTCAAATGCAAACATTACGTAAATGGTAGTTCTCGTATAAGAGGGGGGCACAAACTGTTTTAGAATGCTTATATATTTCAAAGCAGTGTTTATAAAGAATACTACATATATTTCTCTGTCTGAATCTACAGATTTATCCCAAGCATAAAGTTTGAGAACAAAATTAAATTAACTTAGTTTAAAGCCCTAAGCCAGTTCAAAAATAATCATGATGAATTTTTGATTCCCATTATAGTTACCACCAAGACACAGACAGTAAAAGGATTTTGGCAAAGAAATGTGAAATAACTAAGTTTGAAAATAGAATACGTATTTAAATTAGTTTTATAATGAAGCAGGTAAAAATCAGTATGTCAAATTTTAATTATTTAACTGGATTTTATTATAATCAATAGACTTTAAAAACAGTTTGGCCATAATGTGCTAATGAGTGCTAATAATTAAAGTACTTAAAGGAATAAGTGACCTATGATGTAAAAGCCCTGCATCCATTATTCACTGTTAGGGTAGAAAGCACAAGGGTTTGAAATTGTGTCTGCAGTAAAACATGGGTTTTATTGTATATCTTGGATTAATTATATCTTTATGTTTTCACCTGGTTGAAAACAGAATATGTATGAAACTTAAAATTTTCAATGTAGATACCTATGAAACCATTCTACAACTAGTCTATAAGATGTTAATCAAGACTACCCTACTGTAGAATCTGTCTCAACTAGGAAAATTATTGTGGGTTATCTATTTACCTTGTAACTTAAATGATGATAATATTCAATTCTGGAAAGTTTTTCTTTTTTTTTTCTTTTTTTTTTTTTTTTTAGAAATACCTATAATCAAATCCTTTTAGAAAAGGTACCTCTTCACCTAATTTGAAATGTTTTAATTTGCTTTGCTTTGGTAAACAAATGCTACTTCAAAGGTCAGCTAAAATTATTATTGGCTAATTAGTTTATAATTCCCCTAAAAAGTCTCCATAACTTACATTGATAACTTATTATAAGGTTGAAAATAGTCTTTACCGTCTTGATTCTTTCAGTAGTAAAAGAGACTGATATATCATTTCAAATTTTCATTTGTCAAGTCCTTTAATTTTTATTCAAAGCTTTTATTTTCCACTTGAGGTACACTATTAATTTAGAACCTAGCTGGGACCTGGAGTCAGCAGGGGCCAAACCACTATTTTCATATTTACAGGGCAATTGTGTTTATGGGAAATGTAGGAACTGTATTCTTTCAAGCTGTAGGGTTGGTGCATCTCTCCAGGGACACATACACCTGCAACTCAAAAATAGCATTTTCACATCAATTGACGTCTGTTTATTTAAACCATAGTAGCCTCTGTGAAATACTAATTCGATCTGAGGGACGTGTTCAACTAGTGCATTAGAAATTAATGTAAATATAAGTAATAATGGACTGGACCAAGCAAGTTACTTAGACATTTGAACTCTATTAATTAGGCAGTTTTAGCAATGAATGTTAATCTTGTTTTTACAGTAAAATGGGTCATGTTCCTTTAAAAATGTCATTCATTTTAACATAGTATAAACACTTATTCCTTATGATAAATGTAAAAATGGTAAAACTATGTTTTATAGCAAGAGGGCCATGCATATTATTTATGATTATAATAAACATAAAGCAGGAATAATATATATTATATATAATTATAAAATATATATAGTTACAAAATATAAGATATATATATATATACATATAACTATCTATATATATATAGATATAGATAGTTATCAAAGTAACTACTGAAATAATTCAGAAAAATTATGACTAACAAAATTATATGTTGGAGAGAGGAAGAATGAGTAATGAGGGAATTTGGAAGTATACCTATTTTGTCAAGAATGCTTTGAATGAACACTTTACTACATCCTCCTTGCCTTCTATTATAAATGTATGCTATCCACTTACAATTGTTTAGTACATAGAGGCTTTAAAAATGAGGGCTATATGATATGTGAAAATTATTCCAATCTCTTTTTTTTGAAAACTTTTTTATTTATTTAAGTGTGTTTTTCCAGAACCCATCAGCTCCAAGTCAAGTAGTTGCTTCAGTTCAGTTGTGGAGGGCTCAGCTCACAGTGGCCCGTTTGGGGATCTAACCAGCAACCTTGTTGTTAAGAACACCGCCCTCTAACCAACTGAGCTAACCGGCAGTCCCTCCAATCTCTTTTAACTAAATAAATACCAAAGAAATACTGAGATTTCCTGAGCTCCTGTGTACATATCTGCATTTTGAAGCAATATTCAAATTAGTTTTTCATTGACCAATATACACACATACTAATATATGCATATTAATATATGTACAATATATATGTATATCTCTATATGGTATATATATATATATATATATATATATATATATATATATATATACATACAGTATAGGCTTTTAGAACTGAGTATTGACCTTTGATTTAAACTACTCAATTTTGTCAGTCAGCATACTAGGTCAATTTAGGTTAAACCTCATCAAAATTTAGAGTCCAAAGTTTGTAGAGTCAGTTAATAACAAAACTTGGCATTACAACCTAACTAGTCCAATGTTCCTTCCAAACTATAGCATATTCAAATATTGGTGAATGCGTTTTTTTATTTATGGTTTTACTTAGACTGACTGTCACATTAATTGTGAAAAAAAAAGTTGTTTTATTGTCTTCTCTTCCATTTTGTTTTTTTCTAACTGCCTTGACCCCCCTGTAGTACTCTTATTTGTTAGACTCTCCTTAACAGCAGATATTCTGGAAATTCCTGTTCCATCAAAATGTCCTAGTTCTAGAAACATTTTATTGAAAGCTACTGGTTAATCAAGTTGATTATGATTACCTTCTTTTATATGACATTTATTATTAGCTTTTAAGTGATGATAGGTATTTTACTTAACGAATTCTGTTGGAGCTTTGCCCTTTGTCAAACTATAATCTATAGACATAATAAAGAGATACAGTGATTATGTTAACTGAAAAAGCAAAGCAAGAAGCAGTGTGATATATCAGTATGAGGAACAGACTAGTAAGAAGACAGTAGTGTAAACTACAGACTGTAGTTTAGCTGTGACAGTCACCATTAACCACTCTGAGCTTCTCACATTTTATGTGCAAAACCAGGATAATAATCTCTGCCTTCTATATTTCAAGAATCATGATAATCAGATTAGATTGTGTATATAAAAGCATTTTGTCAACTATAAATCAACTCTAAATATAACAGTTTAAGCAGGATTGCCATAAAGAAGATAATGCTCTTTCAGATAACTCAGTATTAATTTTGATATAATTTAGCTAGTCAGAAGATAACATAAAGAACCAACATACAGTCTCTTGAGAAAGAAATACCAAAATTGATTAGAAAAATACACAAAACAAATTAACCATGGAAAAAATGTATGCAAATCTACGAGTCTTTAAAGTACAACTAATGCAAGAATCATATATGTGGCAAAATCAGTTGGTGCTCACTGACTATTCCATAATCTCTCCTACATTTCTCGGCCTTCTTTGCTGGTAAGTTAGGATCATTTGTTCATTTCTGGACATACCGTGTTTCCCTGAAAATAAGACCAAGCCAGACCATCAGCTCTAATGCGTCTTTTGGAGCAAAAATTACATTGCTGTGGGACTGTAGAGTGGTATAACCATTAAAAAAACAAAACAAAGAATAACTTTGACTTTATCTGGTAAAGTTGAAGATATGCCTAAGCCTGATCTACTAATTCTCCTAAGTATATAGTTCTAGAGAAATGTATGCACATGTTAACCAGGATACATGTGCAGAAGTGTTCATAGAAGCATTGTTCACATTGCCTAAACTTGGGGGCCAATAATAATATCCATAAAGAATGGAATATATAAAGTCATTTTGGTATTTCATACAATAGAATCTTTTGTGATAATGGAAATGAATTGACTACAATTCAAGCAATAACATGAATAAATCTTAGAAACAATATTAACACACAGAAGCAAAACATACACACACAACCATATATTTTGGAATGGAAATAAAAATACCACAAAATTCCATTTACGTATATTTCAAAAATAGGCAAAACTACATTTTTGAAGGATTCATCTATAAGTAGGACAAAAAGTATATATTATATATATAATATATATAATGATATTTCTGACAACAATTTTCATTATATATTATATATATTATTGTGTTTGTCTCTGTGTGGGATAAAATCTGCTATTATTGCGAAGAGAGACACTCTTGTTTTCTGAGATGCTGGCACTACTCCTTTGCTTGATCTTTGTGATGATTCCATATATGTTAACTTTATAACTCTTTGTTGTACTGTATGTATATATTTTATGTACTGTCCTCAAGACACGGTTTGTTTCAAAATTATAAATGTCAATACACCTATTACATACCATAATATACATTTTCAATATTAAAAGCTTATTTAATCATACTACATTTTATACAAGTGATAGTTACTTTCTGGGAATGAGTTAGAAAATTAAACAATTTAAAATTTTATTTCTGCTATGGATATCACAGAATAAAGCAGATAGCAATAGTAAAATTTCCCTATGGAATAGTCTCTATTTATGTGCATTGCAAATTTTCTGAAGCATTCTTTTATAGTCTTCAGTAACTTCCATACTTAAACCTTTGACTTTAGGCTAGAATCTGGTATGAAATAGCCAACCCACTGGGAACATTTAACATATATTTTATGAAAATCCTCTGATTACTGTTTATTCTTGTATTTTATGTATACTTTCAGCATAAGTAAGAGATGTCTGAAATATAATTCTATACAAAATGGCTTTCAATGTTATTCAAATTGAAACCTAGTTCCACTTCAGATACCAGAGTTTTCAGGCACACCATGGAAATAAGAAATTTGAGATTCTCCCAAAGAATTACTGCACAGCATTGGAAAGCCAGTGTTATTTATTAAGATATTATTAAGCTACACTTGCCATAAAGACAATAAATAATTTTACACAAATAATATGGATTTTTGCTTCATATTAGGTACTGAGATTTGTTCCCAAATTAAAGGCATTCACCTAGCTAACTTGGGTAACAATAATATATTCTCTAAAGGGGACAGCCAAATACAAAAGCCTTAAATTAACTTAGTGTTTACCAATATGTCACATGATCTTAGGGATGTGAGAGAAAATTATATTGAGGTCAAAGATCAAATGTAGAGCACAAGTACAATTAAGTGTGTGATGCTAGTCCTAAGGGGGGGAATGAATAAAGAATGTGTTTCAGGATATGTCTCCTTTCTTTCAGAAGTGTGTATAGCAGGGTTTCTAATAGTACAAAAACTCTGTCAGGAACTATCTAGTACAAAGCTACTTTTTAAATGTTACATTTGAAATTGTAACTGCTGTCCTGGAATGTCACTTAAGGAACAGATTACTCAGGCAAGTTATTGAAAATATTAGCTTCAGGGGAAGGGGATGTGTGCTTTACATTCTCCTGGTGCCCTTAACTTCTAAAAAAATCGCAGTGACTATTTATTTATTCTTAACATAACCCTCTATGCAGCTACTACAAATGTTATCAGATCATCATCATCATGATGTGAATATTTGTTAATCACTTACCAAGGGCTAGGCACTGGTTTAAAAGACATTGAATGTCAACGATAATTAAATATATGTGTGTATGTATATGTATGTATATACTGGGGGTGCCAACAAAATGTATACACATGACTTGCATTCATCTTTTGTCATCGGTATATATTGAGTATTACAATTTTAATAGATTTCTCCTTTCTTAAAATGTGTATACTATTTTTGGCACCCTTGCATATATATATACATATATATATATATATATATGTATATATATGTATGTATATATACACACACACACACACACACACACACACATATATATGTAGTCATGGGATGTAAAGTACCGCATAGGGAATATAGTCAATGTTATTGCAAAAGCTATATACAATGTCAGAGGGATAGCAGATCTGGAGGGGGTTATCACTTGGTGAGGGGTGTAAATGTCTAATCATAATGTTGTTTTGTAAACCTGAAACTAATATAACAAAATAAGTAAATAAAATAAAAAAATACTTTATATGTATGCATTAACTGATATGATCCTCAGAAAACGTGTGGTAGATAAAGCAGTCATATCACACTGAGGTTAAATTACTTGCTCAAGGTCAGGTAACATGACTAAAAAGGAAAAGCCGAGACCAAGACAAGCCATCCAGTTCAAGAACCCATGCTTAATCACTACACTTCACTGGCTTCCACATGGTTTGTTATGAATTACTGTTTGATCCTGGAATAAGTAAGGTGGAGGAGGAGAATCAGAGAAAGACACTAAGTTCCTAGCCTAAAAGAGGTAAATCATATGGCAAAAATAATATAATAAATATATGAGATATTTTAAAATGACCACATGAACTGACATTGTGGGCATAGTAGGCATCTATGTACCAAACATCTTTTTCCAGGCACTGTATTTGTGCTATCACATTTTTTGGAGGACAAAAATATATGCCAGAATTCAATTAATTAAAAAACAAATCAGGGGCCGCCGGTTAGCTCAGTTGTTTAGAGTGTGCGCTCTTAATGACATGGTTGCTGTTCGATTCCCACATGGGATGGTGGGCTGCGTCCCCTGCAACTGCCATGTTTCCCCAAAAATAGGACCTAGCTGGACCATCAGCTCTAATGCGTCTTATGTAAGACCCGGACTTATAGTAAAATAAGGCCGGATCTTATGTTAATTTTTGCTCCAAAAGATGCATTAGAGCTGATGGTCTGACTAGGTCTTATTTTTGAGGAAACACGGTAGATTGAAAATGGCAAGTGGACTTGGAGCTGAGCTGTGCCCTCCACAACTAGATTGAAGGACAACCACTTGACTTGGAGCTGATGGGTCCTGGAAAAAACACAGTTACCCAATAAAATTAAAAAGACAAAAACAAATCAGTGGATTAGTTTTTATAAACTGCTAAAATATATCATTTGAAGAAAAAAATCTGAAAAATAATAATTTTTGTGTTTTGACTTACCTGATAAAATTAATGTTCTATGAAACATTTTATGATTCTTCTTTTTTGTGTGTTTTTACTAAAAAATTTCCCTAGATCACTTATTGTTTTCCCACTAATTTTTAAAGGTAAAATAGCATTCCAATGTCTAGTTTTCAGAAACAATTTGACTTTGCCGACTTATTCAATCTCTTACTCCATGTTCTAAATTTCCTAGAAGTGTCTGGGCCAATAGTAGCTCCCAATTTATATATTATTATTGTGGTATAATTCTAAATATGCAATCTACTGTTCAAAAAAAAATGTAAGCCCAAAAAACAATATTGTTACTTATAGGCACAACATCCTACAGCTGATCTCTAGAACTTACTCATTTTACATAAGTGAAACTTTATGCCCATTCAATAACAACTTCCAATTTTTCCCTTCTCCTCAGTCCTAGACAACAACCATTCCTTCTCCTCTCTTATTTTTTAATAGGGCTATGTGTTTGTTTTCCTATTGATTGTAGGAGTTCCTTATATGTTTTGAGTATTAACCCCTTATCAGATATATTTTCTTCCATTCTATAGGTTGCCTTTTCACTCTGTTGATTGTTTTCTTTGTGATACAGAAGGTATTTAGTTTGATGTAGTCCCACTGGTCTAATGATGCTTCCGGTGCTTGTGCTTTTGGTGTCATATCCAACAAATTATTGCCAAGACCAGTGTTATGAAGCTTTCCCCCTGTAGGAATTTTACAGTTTCAGGTCTTACATTTAAGACTTGAATCCATTTTAAGTTGAATTTAATCTTGTGCTTATCTCAATGGATGAATAAAAGAAAAAGCATTTGACAAAGTTCAACATCTTTTCATGATAAAAATTCTCAAACTAGGTATAGGAGAAGTTTACCTTAACATATGAAAGTCCATATATGAAAAGCCCACAGATAACATCATACTCAATGGTGAAAAACTGAAAGTTTTTTTTTTTTCCCCTCTACGATCAGGAACAATTCAAGGATGACATAATCTTATATAAAAAAGCCCTAGAGATTCCACAGAAAAAATCTGTTGGGACTACTAAACAAATTTAGTAATGGTGCAGGATACAAAATTGACATTAAAAAATCAGTTGTTTTTCTACACACTAACAAACTATCTGAAAAGGATTTTTTTAAAAAATCCTATTACAATAGTATCACAAAGAATAAAATACTTAACAGTAAACTTAACCAAGGAGGTGATAGGTTTGTGCACTGAAAACTACAAAATATTGATGAAAGAAATTTAGAGAGACACAAATAAATGGAAAGACATCCTATGTTCATGGATTGTAAGACTTTATATTGTTAAAATGTTCATACTACCTAAACCAGTCTTTAAATTCAGTGCAATCCCTATTAATATCTCAATGGTATTTTTCACAGAAGTTAAAAAAAAATATATTGAAATTTGTGTGGAACCACAAAAGATACCAAACAGCCAAAGCAATCTTGAGGAAAAAGAGCAAAGCTGGATACTTAGCATTAACTGACTTCAAAATATATTACTACAGTAATTAGAATACTAAGATACCGGCATAAAAAAAAAAAAAAAAAAAAAAAAAAGACATATAGACAAATAGAACAGAATAGACAGCCCAGAAATAAACCCACATATATATATGGTCAACTGATTTTCAGCAAGAGTGCCAAGAATACTTAATGGGGAAGGGGTATTCTTTTACCAAACTGTGTTGGAGGAACTGAATATTCACATGCTTAATATCTATTTGTGTTAATCATGAGACTAAATACTTACAACCTCTAAATTCAACCTATTTTCATTTCAAGACATCTCTAAACTTTTAAAATTTCTTCTTGCGCTAGAGACAAAATCTGCCTTTTAAAGTCTCTAATTATTGTTTTCTGTTCTGCTCCATAGGATTAAATAAAATTTCCTTCTAATGACAACTTTTTTGAAGACACCCACATGTTTATCCCCCTCTCCCAATATTACTCAACATACCCACATTTCTATACTAGATTTGGATTTCACAAGTTTCATGGAACAAACAACTGTACTCTGTCACTTCTGGTTTAATCAATTCCAGTTAATTCCAGGAAGGAATCAATTAACAAATCAAGTATTTTGGAAATTAATTCCAGCTTCATTATGATACCTAATGACATAAGGATCATATAACATTTTAAAGTTCTTACTAGTTAGTATACACTTGGTCTAACTTCTGGATTGTTGCAGTCGTAACTCAGCTTGAATTACACAGTCTTTACTGCCCACGTACAGGTTTTAGTGAGTACATTTTGTTTTTAAGTTTCTTATGGCCCTAACTTTATGTTCCATCATGGCATTCCTGTCACTTTCCTAACTAGTTTTGGACTCCTGCTGTAAGAAACTACCCTGTTTCTTCATTAAGAGAAAAAAAAAAAAAAAAAAAGACAGCACTGCAAATTAAAACTGTAATGCAACAAAGAATGCTCATCTAAGTTAGATTCATATAAGGTATTAATTATTCCAATGAATAAACCAAATTGTAACCAACCTCAACATCTGTAATCTAATATATTCTCTGGTGTTTCAGCAGATATGAAACACTCAAGTGCCTAAATTCTATTCCAAAATAAAGAGTCAGGAAATTTTATTGAAAGACAGAACATTTCTTATTTTTTTAATTTTATTAAATTTCCTGGTGTGACATTTGTTAATAAAATTCTATAGGTTTCAAGTGTACAGTTCTATAATACATCATCTGTATAGTGCATGGGTGGTTTTCACCAGCCAAAGTCCAATCTCCTTCCATCACCCCATATGTTTGACCCTGTTTACTCTTTTCTACCTTTCCCCCACCCCTTTTTCCCTCTGGTAACCACCATATTGTTGTCTGTGTCTATTTGTTTTTGTTTGTTTGTCTTATTTGTTCATTTGTTGCTTTCAATTACCCTGGGAGATTCCCTTAATCACCCTTTCAGTCAATTCCCAGTTCTCATAGGCAACAAGTACTCGGGGGACTTTTATACTTTAGACCGTGTTCTTGAACTTCAAGTAAGGAGAATAATACTCTATGTAATCTTTTGTGTAAAGCTTCTCTGTGTTCAGCATAGTGCTTTTGAGATTCACCCATGTCCTTGAGTATATCAGTAGTACATTCTTTTTATTGTTGACTACTGGTACTCAATTATATAAATATCCAGCAATTTATTTACCCATTCTCCCAATGGTAGATATTGGATTGCTTTCAGTTTTTAGTGATTCAAAGCAAAGATCCATGAACACTTATGTACAAGTCTTTCTATAGACATGTTTTCTTTACTCTTTGGGAAACACTAAGGAGAGCAGTGACTGGATGACATAGTGTATGTTTAACTTTTTAAGAAATTGTAAAGTTGATTCTCTTCTGCATTTTAACCAGCATGTGGTATGGTCAGTCTTTTAAATAGTAGCTATTCTAATATGTTTGTAGTAATTTTAATTTCTTTTCTGTAGTTTTAATTTCTATTCTGTAATGTTGATTCATGTGATGTTTATTAGACATTTATATATTTTCACTTGTGGATGTCTGTTCAGCTTTGTTGCCCACATTTCAATTGGGTTGTTTATTTTCTTATTATTGAGTGATAAGCATTCCTTATATATTCTAGATGCAAGTGTACTGTGTCTTGTTGGTAGTCCTTTGTCCTTTGATACAATGTATCCCGTTCTATGGCTTGTGTTTTCGTAATCTGAGTTTTGCATTTTAAAGACTTAAAAATACTAAAAAATACTAACTTTTAAAGTCTAATTTATCTATTTTTTTTATGGTTTGTGGGGTTCCGTTCGTCTTAAGAAATCATCACCGATACTAGACACTAGCAACTGTTGAAAATTATGTGTAACAACTTGATCTCTCATACACTGATGGTGGGAGAATAAATTATTTTAACTAAATTTGGCGGCATCTAATCAATTCAATTAATCCATACCCTATGACTTAGAAATTCCAGTCCTAGGTATAACCAATAGCAATATTACATACATAGATGAAAATACACATACAAAAATGTTCTTGGCAACAATACTTGTAATAATCCCAAACTGGAAACAACCAATTATCTATTATTAGTATCATTGATATGTAAATTGTAGTATATTCATTTAGTGGAATACTATACCATGGTGAGAATAAATAAAGTACAACTACATAAACAACATAGATGAATCTCACAAACATAATGTTGAAGCAAAAAAGCTAGACTCAAAAATTGTACATATTATTTTATTCTATTCATATAAAGCTACATTTAAATATAATTTAATAACAAAACTAATGTATGCATTATAAATCCAGATAATAGTCTGCCTTGGAGAGCCAGAGAGTAGAAAGGGGAAAAAAGAGGGATTTTGAGGTGTTGGTAATCTATGAACTGAGAGGTTACATGAGCTGTGTTATATGAGTGGTGATACGCATGGTTATATGAGTGTATTTATAAAAAATTATCAATCTATAGACATATGATATAAGTACTTTTTGGTGTTTTTATTATACCTTACAACCAATTTTACATAAAAGCAAAAGCAAAACTGTAGTAAATGTATAATATAAATAACTTTACGGTAATAAGTTTTAAAATATAGATGATTTTCTTGTCAAACAATCTAACAAAGGAGGCAAAAATAAAAGAATCTTTATTTTTTTTTAAAAATTAAATACATAATTTAAAATATTCTCACAAAGGAAACTTGAGGCCCAGCTAGCTTCAGTTGTGATTTTTTTTTTTTTTTTTTAAGATTTTATTGGGGAAGGGGAACAGGAGTTTATTGGGGTACAGTGTGCACTTCCAGGACTTTTCTCCAAGTCAAGTTGTTGTCCTTTCAATCTTAGTTGTGGAGGGTTCTGTTCAGCTTCAAGTTGTTGTTCTTTCAGTCTTAGTTGTGGAGGGCGCAGCTCAGCTCCAGGTCCAGTTACCATTGCTAGTTGCAGGGGGCACAGCCCACCATCCCTTGCAGGAGTCGAACCGGCAGCCTTGTGGTTGAGAGGACACACTCCAACCAACAACTGAGCCATCCGGGAGGCAGCTCAGCTCAAGGTGCCGTGTTTAATCTTAGTTGCAGGGGGCAGAGCCCAGCATCCCTTGCAGGACTCGAGAAATTGAACTGGCAACCTTGTGGTTGAGAGCGCACTGGCCCATGTGGGAATCGAACCGGCAGCCTTTGGAGTTAGGAGCACGGAGCTCTAACCGCCTGAGCCACCGGGCCGGCCCCCAGTTGTGATTTTTTTTCAAATATATTTACCCAAGAAACAATATCAATTTGAACCACTCTTACAGAGAATACAAATCAAGAAATTCTTGTGAACTTGTTTTATGAAGCCAAATTAACCTTTTTATAAAAACCTTCCATAAACATTACATAAAAGGAAATTTTCAGGCTAACACCTATCATGATCACAGTTGCAAAAGTTTTAGATGAAATGGCAGGAAACACAGGCAGTGATACATAAAAATCCACAAGACATAATTATCCGTAGTTTGTTGCCAACCTTATTTATTTGGCTTAAGCTTCTACTACTGCTGTATACATGTTTAGTCTCTTTCATTCTATATGTTCTACTATCTCACTTTAATGCTTATTTCATGTATTTCATTCGGACTATTCTTTTTGATACGTCTGTCTCATCTTAAATTAAAATGACTGAAACCCTAAATATAATTCAATGCTTATCTTTATCCCTTCTTGTCAACAGTAATTGCTAACTTTTTAAAATTGCGAGTCTTTTGCAGCATTGATGGCACATATATTATACCATCGATTTGTTATTTGCATGTATGCATTGCCTCCTGGCTACATTTAAATGCAATTTAAGAGCATTTGTGTAGAGCCTGTAGTATTTAGAAAAGGAGTAAAGGGCTTTCATATGGTAGATGCAAAATTATTAGACATTGAATATTTTGATGTGAAACAATAATTGACTCCCATATTTGCTTTTGTTCAGATGTGACAAAATATTTAAAAATTGGTACAACAATAGGCAATGAGAAGTCAATACAAATGTTTGCAGATAAGACATTGAAAAAGGATTGCGGAGGCCATCTGTTTTATCAATTACTAGTTTTTTAGTCATGTGTCTTTGGATAGCCTATGGGTTGCAAGGAAGGAAACCTATTAGTTAAAGACTCAGAGGCTCAGCATAATGGCCATATTTCCATTGGTCTGAAAGGATTTTTATATTTTAACAGCCGATAATACAGATGCACAATGACCAAATATCAGTATTTCTTATTGTTTCTGAAAATATTATTTTATCAACATTAATTTATTGGCAAAATTTACTTTTAGTGAGGTATAGTTGAACAACTTCTTGAAAGATAAATAGGAATTTATAGTAAACAAAAAATGGAAATGGGTAGTGGAGAGTTGTATTTCAAGCAGAGGAAGACATTCATGGATTAGTTGTGGCATTCTTAAACAAATAGTAAAAACTTTAGTTTGAGTAGAGTATATGGGGAATTGTAGACTGTTTTGGGAGATGACACTGGTTAAAATTATAAAACCTTTCAATGGAGAGTATCTCATATGCTATGATATAGTCTTAGACCTATGGCAATGTGCAATTATCTGTTTTTTTTTTTAGAAGCAGATTGACATAACTGTGTTTGTATTTCTTTAAAAGGTGCAAGTAATTGGTATAGAGTGGAGCACAGGTAGTTATGAGAGCAGATTGGAGCTAGGAAAGTCAGGTTATAGTTTTTCTTTTTTTTTTTAGTGGTTATACTTTGTTATAGTTCATATAAGAGATAATAAGGACTTGAACTAAGCAAATATATGGAGTGGAAGAGACAGTGAAAATAGATTAAAGCAATATTTAGAATATTATCAGTTATAGGATTTTATAATAAGCTGGACATGGGATATGTGAGAAATAGAAGAGAATGAAATAATTCAGATTTCTGTATTTTATTGGTAATGATGCTCTAAAATGAGATAAGGAATAAAGACAAAACAAGGATTCTTTGAGCACAGTAACATTCAGTAATTATTTATTGAATGAAAAAAGGCAAATTGGTATTTTCTAACTATAGAACAAAGTGATATATTATAAACTGAAAAAAAATGGAATGTACTTTTGTTTGAGAGACATAGTTCTAAATTATTTTGTTATTATCAGGAGCTAGATTTGTATTGATTGTCCATCAAGATTGCTGAATCTGAAAATGCATTTTTATAGGCCAGAAATCTACTACTATATCACTAGTTCATAGGCTTGTTATGGAGAAAATCATTCTTGTTGATCCAACAATGAAGCTATTCATAATATTTTGCGGATTTTATGGCGCATTTCTTTTATTTGATTGATAGCAAGTTATATATATAGAATATTAACCCCTTATCGGATATATGGTTTGCAAATATATATATATATGCACAAGTATATGTATATATATGAATATGTAATATACATATGTACATTTCAACTTTTATCCCCCACTTTCTCTAATTAGATGTGAAAAGCAAATATACTACTGTTAATTGAGTAAGCTTCTAAGGATAAATATGCAAACTGCTTTAGTCTAAACTATAAAATATTTTTGAGATGAATGAAACATTAACAGGCTTGAGTAAAACTTGAACTAGCTTGGTAGCCATAAGACTACAATCGCAAATCCAATATAAGAGGTAAAATCTATGTAATGGCTGGTAGAAAAATATAAACACAATTATTAGGTTATGTCAAATCAATTCACATACCATTTAAATAATTAATTATTTCCATTTAAAATTAAATGAATAACTTTGAATAATGAATACATAACCAATATTCTTAATTCATTTTATTCAAGTAAACTGAGAATGAAAATCTATCTCCATTATATGAAACCTTCCACTGATATAATAAAAATGTAGTTTCTAAGCTACTGAGTGGTGAGCAAATTTTATTACCAGCAATCCATAAACAACAAAAAAAATCATAAGAAAAGGTTTCATTGTTTGTTATTTCTTCTTTATTTGTTAGGCATTCATTGTGATTTATTTACATTCTGTGTGAAGAAAACTGGTATTGTTTTTGGCATAAGTTTGCTGATAATGTATTTTCTCAGATTTTTAAAAAATATCATTCTTTCACTTTAATTTTTGAAAGATTTTTATTAAAATATATCTAACATACAATATTATATTGTTTCAGGTGTATACCATAGTTATTTAACATTAATATACCTAGAGAAGAGATCACCATGATAAGCCCAGCAACCATCTGACACCGTACCATGCTATCACAATGTTATTGACTGTATTCCCTATGTTGTACATGACATCTCCATGACTTGTTTTTTTAAATGGAAATTTGAACCTCTTATTGATATAGGATCCTGATGTGTTCCCAGGATCATGATCTCACAGTTGCTGAGGAATGGAAACGCGGATCGGAGAGGCAAATTTAAGCAGCACACAGTTTTATTGTAAAGCACAAGAGAAAAGCTCTCTGGAGAGAGGGGGGATATGAAAATGGAATGACCCACAGGCTAAGCTGTGCCAGGGACTATTTGTCCTTGAGTCTGCAATCTTTAAGTTGTTTACCAGAAGCTGATTGCCCCCCGTACCTGGGCTGTTGTCTTGGCTGACTCTGCAGTTTGATGTGGTTGCCTCTCCCGCCCAGTTCCCTTCTCCACATTTTCCTGTCAGCTATTTTGAAACTGTTTTCTTTGGCCTCAATGTCCTCCACCACAGTCCTGTCCCTGACTGCCCACGACTTTCCCATCTCATTATTCCCTTTCACATTTCCCCCCTTTTAAAATCTTTCAATTACAATTGACATTCAGTATTATTTTATATTAGTTTGAGGCTTATAGCATAGTGGTTAGACATTTATATAATTTAAGAAGTGATCCCCCTGACTAGTCTAGTACCCACCTGGCACTATACATAGTTATTACCATATTATTTACTATATTCCCTATACTTTACTGCCATTTGTGTGAGTCAATTGTGGGGTTAATTGGGCAGTGCTCTGCTGTAGTCTGAAGCCAACCTCCAAGTATGTTGGTTTGGGGGCCTCTTCAGAGGGTCTTCAGTGCTGGCCCAGGTCAGCCACTGCTGGTGACTGGTCAGGGACTACCTGGCAGGAGCTACAAAGCCACCTACCATTCTTCACCGCCTGTGGTAAACCTGGAAGTGCGTGGGAGAGCCCATGCTGTGAACTGAGGACATCTGCCACCTGTACTGGGCCTGGGGTAGCTCTGCAAAAAGCTAGGATACCTCGAGGCCTGCTGCCACCTTCTGGCTCCCTTAAAGTTCAGCCACTAATAAAGCCTTGTGTGGTACACGAGTTGGATAAGGTAGGGCCTTGGGAAGTCACTAGAGTGGGAAGAGTTGTGGTCACCAGGTTAATGTAGACTGGTTTGGTGCCAGTGCTGAGCCTGGAGCAACTCAGCAAAAGTCTCAGAGCACACCCAGGCCAGTTGCTGCCCTCCTGGGGCCTATGGACTGTTTTTCAAGAAAGAGTACAATGTGAACAGGGCTGGCTACTCACAAGAAAGTGCCTCTGGTGTTGGGTGAGTTGGGTGAGGTGGGGTCCCAGTGAGTCAGCAGGGCAGAGCAGCAGAGCTCACCAGGCCAATCAGATTCAGATTTGGCCAGAGGGGGCGGGCTCAACACAGGAAAGATGGCACCCGCCTGCTGGCTGCATGGGAGAAGGACCTCACACAGAGAAAATGACAACTGTCCTCCAATCCTCCCCCCACAGCCACACACCTCAGTCTGCCCCCCCATATGTCTCCAACACCACCCGAGTCACCATCCCTCTGCCAGAGCCCAAAGTGAGTGCCTGCTAGTGAGAGAGTCTGTGCACCGGTTGTTTAAGAGGATGCCTGGGTTTCCCTCCTTCTGTCCCACCCAGATGTTCAGAATCTACAGTGTTTTTTACAGATGTTGTGGGGGCTCCTCTTCCTGGCACCGGTACTCAGGGCTGGGGAGGCTGGTGTGGGCCTGGGTCTCTTGCTCCTTGGGAGGAAATCAAGGTGGCCAAGGTATCCCTCCTGATTCTCAACAGCCATACAGAGGTTTGGGGCCCATTCCACATCTCCGCCCCTCCTACCAGTGTCAATGTGGCATCTTCTGTATATCCTTAGTTATAAAACTTCTGTTCAGCCAGACTTCAGGTGGTTCTCCAGGTTGATTGTTTTATAATTTAGTTGTAATTTAAATGTGTTCACAGAAGGAAGCAGGCACAGTGTTTATCTACATCACCATCTTGGATCTCAAACACTTTCACTTTAATTTTTAAAATAAATTTTTATTTTGAAATAGTGTCAGACTCACAGGAAGTTTCCAGAATGGTACAGAGTGTTCTCACATACCCTTCATCATCCTTAATAATGTCTTATTTCACTATAGCAAATTGTTAAAACCAGGAAATTGACTGGGAAAATACTATTAACTCAGGTACATATCTTATTCAAATTTTACCATTTTTACAGTCATTTTTTTTTTTTGTGTGTGTGTTTTGTAGACCTATAAAATTGTATCAAATGTGCAGATTCAGGTGGTCATCACCACAATTAGGATTCGCAACTGCTACAATGAAACTCCCTCATGGTACCCCTTTATAGTGACACTCTTTCTGTATATGAAGTCACTTAATCCCTGGAAGCCACTGATCTGCTTTCTGTCACTAAAATGCAGTCACCTAAAGAATATTATGTAAATGGAATCATAGGATTTGTAACCATTTGAGATTGCCTTTATTCATTTACCATGTTCTTAAGATTTATCATGTGTCAATAATTTGATCATTTATATTGCAAAATAATATTTTATAGTATATGTGATAGTTTATTAGTAATATTTTATAGTATATGTGATAGTTTATTTATTCACTGAAGGTCATTTGTGTTGTTTCTGGTGTCTGATTGTTACAAATAGATATTTCATGAATATTAATTTTTGTGTGAACATCAATTTTCATTTCTCTCTGGTTAATACCCAGGAGTGGAAATTCTGGGTTTTGTGGTAACTACCGGTAAATGTTTAGTATTACATACATTTATCTTTTAGCTTTTTTCACTTTTATTGAGAAATAATTGACATACATCACTGTATAAGTTTAAGGCATACAGCATGATATGATTTGATTTACAGTTTGATTTACATATATTGTGAAATGATTATCACAATAAGTTCATCTAACATCCATCTTCTCATGTAGATATAATAAAAAAAGAAAAGAAAAAAAGGAAAAATAAATTTCCTTGTGAGGAGAACTCACATTTGCTCTCTTTTATATATGTCATATAACTGTGTTAGCTATAGTATTCAAGTACAATACATCCATAGTATTTAATTATCTTATAACTTTATCTCATAACTGTAAGTTTGTGCCTTTGACTACCTTTCTCCAAGTTTCCCTCCCCACACCTTTTGCCTTTGGTAACCATGAGTCTAATCTCTTTTTCTATTAAAGTTTTTTTTTTTTTTTTAGGTTCCACATACAAGTGAGATCATTCAGTATTTGACTTTCTCTGACTTATTTCACTTAGCGTAATACCTTAAAGGTCCATGCATTTTGTCACAAATGGTGGGACTTTCTCATTTTTTATGGCATAATAATATTTCATTATATCTATATCTCTCTCTATATCTATCTATCTATATATCTATATCTATATATCTATATATCTATCTAACTATATCTATATCTGTATCTGTATATCACTACTTCTCTTTCTGTTCATCCATTGATGAACACTTAGGTTATTTCTATGTTTTGGCTACTGTAAATATTACTGCTGTGAACATGTAGGTGTAGATGTCTTATTTGAGTTAGTGTTTTTATTTCCCTTGAATATATTACCAGAAATGGAATTGCTGAATCATATGGTAGTCCTATTTTTAATTTTTTGAAGACCTTCCATACTATTTTCCATAGTGGCTGTACCGATTTACAATCTTACTAGCAGTACACAACAGTACGCCTTTCTTCACATTTTGTTATCTGTTGTCTTTTTTATCATAACCATGCTGAAAGGTGTGAGATGACATCTCATTGTAGTTTTAATTTGCATTTCTGTACTGACTAGTAATGTTAAGCATCTTTTCATATACCTGTTGGTCTTTGTATATCTTTTTTAGGGGAAATGTCTATTTAAGTCCTCTGCCCATTTTTTAATGCGTTATTTGATATTTTGCTATTGAATTGAGCTGTATGAGTTCTTTATATATTTTGGATATTGACCCCTTATGGGATACATGGTTTGTATTTTTTTTTCTCATTTTGTGGCTTGTCTTTTCACTTTGTTGATGATTTCTTATGTGGGCAGAAGCTTTTTAGTTTGATATAGTCCCACTTATTTATTTTTATTTTGTTGCCTATGCTTTAGGTGTTTATGTATTCAAAAAAACTCAAAATGTGTCATTTTACATTCACGCAAGCAATATATGAGAGATCCCACTGTTCTAAAACCTTGCCAGCTTTTGTTATCAGCATTTACATTTTACTTTAACAATTAAAATAGATATATAGTGGTATCTTGTAATTTAATTTGCATTTTACTCTCTTCTACCACCCTTCCTTCCCCTTTCCCTCTGATAACCACTAAAATGTTGTCTATGTCTATGAGCTTTTGTTTATTTGTTTGTTGTGTTTGTTTGTTGCTTTTAGTTTTATGTCCCACATGAGTGAAATCATATGGTTCTTGACTTTTTCTGTCAAACTTCTTTCCTTTAGTGTGATAATATAAAGATCCATCCACGTTGTCATAAATGGCAGGATTTAATCTCTTCTTATGGCTATTATTCCATTGTATATATGTACATTTTCTTTATCCAGTCATCTAGCGAAGGATACTTTGGTTCTTTCCATGTCTTGACCACCATAAATAATGCTGCAATAAACATAGGGGTACACATATCTTCACAGATAAATGTTTTCAGAATTTGGGGGTAGATAACCAGAAGAGAGATTGTTGTGTTATATGGTCATTCAATTCTTACTTTTTTGAGGAACCTCCATATTTTCCATACTGGCTGTACCAATTTACACACCCACAAGCAGTGCATGAGGGTTCCTTTTTCTCTATTACCTCTTCAGCACTGGTTATTATTTGTCTGGTTGATAATAGCCATTCTAATAGGTGTGAGGTGGTAGGTATCTCATTGTGGTTTTGGTTTCACTTCCCTAATAGCTAGATAAGTTAAGCATCTTTTCCTATATCTATTGGCTGTTTGTATGTCTTCATAAGAGAAGTGTCTTGTCAGGTCTTCTGCCCAAATTCTTATATTGGATTGTTTGTTTTTCTGTTGTTGAGTTGCATGAGCTCTTTATATATTTTGGATATTAGCCCCTTATCAGAGGTATTGATTACAAATATCTTTTCCCATTCATTTGGTTGCCTCTTTATTTTGTTGACAGTTTCTTTTACTGTACAAAGTTTTTTTTAGTTGGATATAGTCCCATTCATTTATTTTTGCTTTTATTTCCCTTGCCTTTGAAAGCATATTCATAAAATCCTCTGTAAACCAAAAGTCCATAAGTTTAGTACCTATGCTTTCTTCTGTGCAAGTTATTGTTTCAGGTCTTGTGTTTAGGTCTTTGATCCATTTTGAGTTAATTTTGGTATATGGTGAAAGATGTCAGTGGTTTAATTCTTTTGTACGTGGCTTTCCAGCTTTCCCAGAACAATTTATTGAAGAGTCTTTCTTTTCTCCATTGTTTTTGGCTCCTCTGTGGAAAATTATCTGCACATGTATATGTGGGTTTATTTCTGGGTTCTCAATTCCATTCCATTCGTCTGTGTATCTATTTTTCTGCCAATACCATGCTGTTTTGATTATTGTCACTTTGAATTATAAATTGAATTCAGGTAGTGTGCTACCTCCAGCCTTGTTCTTTTTGCTTAGGATTGCTTTGGCTATTCAGGGTCTCTTGTGATTCCATACAAATATGATGACTGTTTTGTTCTATTTCTTTAAAAAATACCTTTAGGATTTTGATGGGGATTGCATTAAATCGGTATATTGCTTTGGGTAACATGCCCATTTTAATTGTGCTGATTCTTCCAATTCATGAACATGGAAGATCTTTCCATTTCTTTGTGTCTTCTTCAATTTCTTTTAATAAGGTTTTGTAGTTTTTCATGTATAGGTCCTTCACATTCTTTGTTAAGTTTATCCTAGGTATTTTATTCTTTTTGTTACAATTGCGAAAGGAATTAATTTTTTCATTTCTTTTTCTGAAATTTCATTGTTAGTATATAGAAATGAAGTGGATTTTTGTACACTGTACACTGATTTTATATCCTGCAATTTTACTGTATTTGTTTATTTCTAATAGTTTTTCGTGGAGTCTTTAGGGTTTTGTATATAAAGAATCATGTAGTCTACACAAAGTGACAATTTGATTTCTTCATTCCCAATTTGTATGCCTTTTATTTCTTTCTGTTGCCTGATTGTTCTGGCTAGGACTTCCAGTACTGTGTTGAATAACAGTGGTGATAGGGAGTGACCCTGTTTTGTTCCTTATCTTAGAGGAAAAGCGTTCAGTTTTTCACCATTACATATGATATTAGCTGAGGGTTTGTCATGTATGGCTTTTATTATGTTGAGGTACTTTCCTTCTATACCCATTTTATTGAGTGCTTTAATCATAAATGCTTTTTCTGAATCTATTGTCATGGTTATGTGATTTTTATTCTTTATTTTGTTTATGTGGTGTACCACATTGATCGATTTGTGCATGTTGAACCATCCTTGTGCCCCTGGAATGAACACCACTTCATAATGATGTACAATCTTTTTAATGTATTGTACTAAATTTGCTAGAATTTAGTTTAGGATTTTTGCATTTTTATTCATCAGAAATATTGGTGTGTGTGTGTGTGTGTGTGTGTGTGTGTGTGTGCGCTATCCTTACCAGGTTTTGGTATCAGGTAATGCTGGCCTAATAAAACAAGGTTAGGAAGTATTGCCTCCTCTTCATTTTCTTCGAAGAATTTGAGGACAGGTATTAAATCCTCTTTCAATGTTTGGTAGACTTCACTAGTGAAGCCATCTGATCTTGAAATTTCGCATTTGGGGTGATTTTGGATAATTGTTTCAATTTCCTTACTGTTGATCCATCTATTCAGATTTTCCAGTTCTTCATGATTCAGTCTAGGAAGGTCGAAGAACTTGTCCATTTCTTCCAGGTTATTGAATTTGGTGTCATATTATGCTTTAGAATACTTTCATAGTATTCTAGTATGATCCTTTGTATTTCTAAGTTATCCATTGTAACTTCTCCTCCTTTCTGATTTTGTTTATTTGTGCTGTTTCTCTCTTTTTTTTTAGTGAATCTAGCCAGGGGTTTTTCAATTTTTAAATCTTTTCAAAAACCCAGCTCTTTGTTGCATTAGTTTTTTCTGTTGTCTTTTTCTTCATTTCATTTAATTCTGCTCTAATTTTTATTATTTCTTTCCTTCTGCTGACTTTAAGTTTTATTTGTTCTTTTTTTTCTAGTTCTTTAAGATGTTATGTTAGGTTGTTTATTTGGGATTTTTTCTTGTTTCTTGAGATAGGCCTGTAATGATATAAATTTCCCTCTTATTACCAGTTTCACAAAATCCCAACAGTTTTTATGTGTTGTATTTTCATTCTCATTTGTGTGCATCTTTTTTTTTTTTTTCTTGGAGAACAAAATTTTATTCTGAAAATATATCTCAGTAACAATGAAATACCAAAAGCTGGTCATTGTAATAAAAAGAAAAAAGTAAGAGGAATTTCCTTTAAATTGTTTCCCTGAAAAATACAAAATTGTCACTGTAATATACTGCCAATTATCATTTGTATGTATAGGAATTATTCATTTTATGGACTAACCAAGGAAATTTTAAAAATCATTGATTAGATTCTGTCTAATATTTAGATATATGTCTGGATTACGTTTATCTTCAAGTAAATATATTTTCAAGGAATGCAAACAAAGTTGAACATTTACTTAACTAAACACAATTAGAAAGATAAAATTATGTTTAGGAAATGGGTTCCAAAGCTAAATTTTGGTTTGCATCACTGTTTCTCCCAATTTTTGCACATAATGAAAAACAAACAAACAAACAAAAAAACAACAGGCTGCATTGAAGTACGGGTATTTGAAAGTAACAAATTATACAACTTATATACAGAGAAAAGATAACTAAATTATTTCAAACCCAAAATTCAGGAAACTTGAAAGGCATATAGTGACATTTAATACTTTTTGAAAAGTGTTCTTTTCCAACTTTAAAGTGCTAAAGAAATAAGTACTCAAGAAAATTTCAACCCTGTCTACAAAGTTCTGACTGATTTGAAGTAAGGGACAAAACAAGTTATATTTAAAAGACGCTCATTACTATAAAATGTATCTTAAGTATATTTTTCAAAGATGTAAAAGCAGTAGTTTAAAGACCAGTTAGGGCTAAGTTAATAACATATAACTTACCTGTCAGCCCTCATCTTTTTTCAAACTAATATAAACACATGTTTCATAATATTCCTTCCACTCTGCATGTATCACATACATCCTGTTATATCCATACTTTGGATAAATTTTTATCATTCATATTCATCACATCAATTGGCCATAATGCATAGTGAGTAGAAACCATCCTGTTATATCAAAATTCTTGATACATGATATTGTCTGTAAGCCAAAAGCTGATCACACATTACATTTAATTCCTATTAAATGTAGGTATATGTTCATTATGACATCTTAGCTCATTTTTAGACTATTAGTATTGGTGTTATTTCTTTGACCATTCTAAGATAGAAATATTGTCCTAGTATTTATATTTAGTATTATTAAATATATCTTTTGTGAAAACTTGACCCAGAGTTTTGAGTGGTGGAATATAAACTGTAAAACTGAAACCCTCCAAAATATGTTGGCTAATATTGTTGTCTCTACTGTGCTTTTTCTCTCTATTAATGTAATACATATGAAGAGTGTCTCATCTTCAGCAAAGGAGGAAGAGGAGTGGTCTGAAGACTTCCAAAAAAAGGAAGCAGGAAATTTCCTGTCTTAAAAACTCCTGTTTTAAAACTTGATGAGAATTTATTCCAAAATACTTTGGTGTTTTAATGTAAAATTGTTATTTCCCCCAATTTTTGAGTAAAATCAAAATTTTACTTTGATTTTTTGATGCAGTGCGGGACAATGCAGTCTTTTCATCTTGTAGGTTTAGAGCCTGAGAGGAGCGGGCTCCTTAATCCCTAGCTTGATAAACAGCATTAATCTATAGTTCTGACTATACAGAGTTCTAAATGTGTTTTTGTAAATCATATAAGGGGCTTTTTTTTTTAAGTTAGGTGTGTTTACACTACATTAAACATTTCTAGATATTGAAAGCAGCTCTACATCTCAAAAATAGTCACTAAATATGTAATTAATAGCTGAATATAAAATAAAGCAGTTTTCAGTGGTGATGATATCCTCACAGCAGCAAATAATCTAACTTCTTATTTAATACTAAAACTAAGTCTTTAAAACGTTACCATGTTAAACATTGGAATTTGCTGAAATTACAGAGGAAAAACAAGATAGTTACATCAACTGCCATTGAAAGCACAAAAGAAGTTATTAATAAAAACACAGGCTCTCCAGTGGCTCTCTAACAGGGCCCAGGTGTTGTTTCTGCTTTTATTCGATCTTTTTTTGGGGGTTGGTGGTGGTTACCTTTTATTTCTAAACCAAGTAGTAAGCTTTAAAACATTAAAATATTGATGCTTTCTGAAGGGGCACTTAAACTAAAATTATGTTTAAAAACTGGTTTACTCATAAAATTTGTTGTGTAGCATTAGCAATTAAGATATATCAAGCCCAGAATAGCACTGAATTTTTTTATGTAAACAACAAAGACAGTCAACATCTTGAGTGCCATGACAAGCCTCCTTATTTGTATGCCAAGATGGCGTTGTGCCCTTCAGTGATGATGTCTTCCAATTACTGGCCCTATGTGACCCATGCCACAAGAAAATGGGACAGGACATGTTTGTCTTACATATTTTCTAAAAGTGAACATAACCATTGCATTAACCGTACACTCCAAATGTTCATTCAAAACCCAAACCAAACCCTTTTTACCTTTAGTAATCATGAGGAATATTTACATATTTATATATTATACATTATTTGCATGGACTGTTTATACTATTTTCAAAAAGAGAATATTGTCTTTAATTGACACTGTTGCATGAATCTTTTTTCCATTGGTCCTTGGATTTCCTTAAATGGTGGCATCATGGTAATCAATGGTTCTGTACCGAATGCCTCTTCTTCAATAGTAAGTTTTACATCTAATGTAAAGAAAAGATAAAATCCCCAGTGTGAATGTAATACCACCAACAAAGCTGCCAATATCAAATTTTAATCCTTTATTTTCTTTAGAATTTATATTTGCTGTGATTGTTACTGATGAAGAAACAAATGTCATGGAACTAGTACTGTGGTTTGTGGTCACAGTGGATATTGACATCTGGGATGTGTTTTGTGAGACACTTGTTATTTTGGGTATAGATTTTAAGGTGGTGGAAGTCTTATTTGTTGAGACCCCTGGTGTTGTCATTTTGGATGTTATGGGTTTTAAAGTGGTGACTGTCCCATTTTTTGAGACTAAGGAAACGAGTTGTTGATGGTTTTGCTATGGGTTTCAAGGTGGTGACTGTCACTGAGGAAGCTGGAGTTGTAAATGGTTTTACAGTGCTTTAGGACGATTCATTTGTATGGCTGAAGGACACATATGGGATATTCCCTTTTGATTTAGTAGTGGGGCTTTTCGGAAATGTGGAAGAATTTCTGCTTGAGGATCCCTCTGAATCTTCCCTGTCCACTGTGGCCTTTAGCAATGCTAGCACCAGCAGTGCCCCCATGACGAAAAAGGCCAAGACACCTTATGTGCTGAGTCCCATTGTTCTGTTTCTATGTATCTTTTGATCTCTCCTTTTGTTTTTTTCTTTCACCCAGTCATTCCTTAGTAGCGTGTTGTTCAATCTCCACATACTTGTGATTTTTCCACTTTCTTTTTGCAGTTGATCTTCCATTTCAAAACACTGTGGTTGGAGAATATGCTTGGTATGATTTCAATCTTCTTAAATTTGTTGAGGCTAGTTTTCTTTCCCAATATGTGGTCTATCTTTGAGAATGTTCCATGTGCACTAGAGAAGAATATATACTCTGATGTTCTGGGATGAAAGGGTCTGTAAATGTTGATTATGTCCATTTGGTCTAATGTATCATTTCAGGCTGATACATTTTAATTGATTTTCTGTTTGGATGATCTATTCATAACTGTCAGTGAGGTATTTAGGTCTCCCACTATAATTGTGTTTTGGTCCATTTCTCCCTTTATTTCTGTTAGTAGTTGCTTTATATATTTTGGTGCTTCCTGATTGGAAGCATATATATTGAAAAATGTTGTGTTCTCTTGTTGTATTGCCCCCTTTATCATTACAAAATGTCCATTTTTGTTACCTTTTTTTAATCTTGAAGTCTGTTTAATCAGATATTAAGTATGACTACACCTGCTTTTCTCTGGATGCTATTTGTTTGGAGTATCATTTTCCAGTCCTTTCCCTTTGAGTCTATATTTGTCCTTGTAACTGAGATGTGTCCCTTGGAGACAGCATATGGTTGGGTTTTGTTTTCTAATCCAATCAGCTACTCTGTGCCTTTTCATTGGTGGGTTCAGTACATTTACATTTAGGGTGATTATTGCTATATGAGGATTTCCTATAGCTATTTTATCTTTTGTTTTCTGGTAGCTCAGTGTCTTCATTGTTTCTTTGTCTTTGTGTTTCTGTCTGTTATTTTAGATTTGTGGTATTCTATGATGTTTTTCCCTCTGTTTCCTCTTTTTTGATGTTGTATGTTTCAGATCTGGATTTTTTTTTTTTTTAGTGGTTACAATTAATTTTATGTAAAAGAAAGTTTCATGTATACAGTAGTCCCTTTTCTTCAACATGTATCTGGACTCCATTCCCCTTTGCAAATTCAGACCTTTATCTGCTCCCCTTTTGTTTTTATTGTCAACAAATTATCCCTATTGATGCTGTGAGTTCATTTCCGAGTTACATCAGCAAATTGTGTTTTTCTTCTTTTTCTTTTTTATGTTTTATCTTCTTTAACCTTTAGTTGTATTTAAGTGTATAGTGCCCTCGTCTGTGTAGAGGTTGCCATTTCCTGCTTGTGTCTGTCTGTTAGTTATCTTTTTTATAGTTTTGTATACTTCTGTCTTTTTGTTTCAGGTACAGCAACCTCCTTCAGTATTTCTTGTAATGCAGGCCTTGTGCTGGAAATTTCCTTCAGCCTTGTGCTGGAAAATTCTGTATATCTGGAAAAGTCTGAATTCCTGTTTCATTTTTAAAAGATAATTTTGATGGATCTGTTATTCTTCGCTGGTAATTTCTCTTTTCCAATAGTTTGAATATTTGATTCCACTCCATCCTGCTTGTAGAGTTTCTACTGAAAACTCTGATAATATTTGAATGGGCTTTCCTTCATAGATTACCGTCTTCTTTACCCGGACTGCCTGGAGAATTCTTTGTAATTAATTTTTGATATCTTAAATATAATGTGCTTTGGAGAAGGTCTTTTAGGACTGAGATAATTAGGTGTTCTGTTTGCTTCTTGAATTTGAGGATCCAGTTCTTTCCAGGTTTGTAAAGTTCTTGTTGACTATTCATTTAAATAGGCTCTCTGTTCCC
The DNA here is from genome assembly GCF_057876585.1 of Rhinolophus sinicus. NCBI lineage: Eukaryota > Metazoa > Chordata > Mammalia > Chiroptera > Rhinolophidae > Rhinolophus > Rhinolophus sinicus. The sequence goes on along the minus strand of NC_142518.1, from coordinate 54,936,898 downwards.
TTCTCTCTCTCTCTCTCTCTCTCTCTCCTCATTCTGGTATACCCATTATTTTTATATTTCTCTTTCTCATGAAGTCAGATAGTGCTTGTAGATTTCTTTCATTTCTTTTACCTCTTAAGTCTGTCTCTTCTTCCATGTGTGCCCTTTCCAGATTTCTATCTTTGATATCACTATATCACTAATTATTTCCTCCATCTGATCAGCTCTATTTCCTAAGCTCACTATTTAATTCTTCATCTCTCATTGAGTTCTTCAGTGCCAGAAGTTCTATTTGGTTCTTTTTAAAATTTTTGATCTCTTTGGTAAAGTATTCCTTTTGTTCATTGATTTTATTTCTGAGTTTATTAAACTGCCAATCTGAAATTTTTTTCATCTTGTTGAGTTTTTTTCAGTACTGCAATATTGAATTCTCTGTCATTGAAGTCACCTATTTCCATGTCTCTAATTTTATTTTCTGGAGATGTTTCATTTTCTTTCTGAGCCACCTCATTACCTTGGTTGTTTATAGTAATTGAGGGATTATTTCTCTTCCTAGGAATCTATAGGTGTGAATTCTGCAGCAGGTTGATGAGAAAATGTCTTCATTTTTATTTCTCATAGGTAGTGTTGGAGCACTTTATTTTCTCTGCCCTGTTCTGGCTTCTGGCAGTGGAAAATTCCCTGGGAGGAGGTGGTGTCTCCTCTGTGACCAGGTCATCTTGGTCTCAGGGCACTGCCCCCATAGGCGAATGTGGTGGGTGGGTAGGTTCTGAGCCCCAGAAAGCCCAGTGCTGCTGCTGAAGCTACATACAGAGCTGTGCTGCCTGAGAAGTCCTGTGCGCTCCGGCTGGGATCAGCTGTGAAAGGTGGGGGCTGGGTAGGCTTGGAGAGGCTACTGGTTTGTTTGTGGCTTTGTTCTCCTCCCTGTAGTGGCAACTGCCAGACCACAGCTAACTTGCCTTTATATCTCCACCCTTGTCACCAGGATTGGCTGCAATATTTGTCTGCCACTTAGGAACTGTCTCTCCAATTACCAGGGCTATACATAGTCTGCTCTTTTACTCAACACTCAGTGTGGCAGTTTCTTAGGTCCCGTTGCTAACTCTGGGAGTGTATGAGGAGGCGAGCTCTGGGAGAGTGGGGGAGGCAGCCAAGTTCTGTGGCTTTCTTTTTTGCCTGGCAGTTAGGGCTGCTAGTCCACAGCTGTTGCACTTCTGTATTTGGTTTTTGCCCTGAGGTTTCTGTCGTGATCCCTAGGTTCAGCCATATGATCACTCAGTCAGAAATGCTCAGGGCCACAGAGACTGTACCTGCTGCCTAAATTGCCCCCTCTCCTGGGACTACAATGACCTTTGGAGCTGTGTTCTTGGCAGTGAGTTTTTTGCTCTGTTCATCCACCCACCTCTGCTTTTTTCCTTCTCTCCTCCCATGTTTGCCTTGATTCACCCACCTTCAGATGTTTCAATGTGCACATCTCTCAGAAATGTTTGTGTGTTGTGCAGGGAATCCTTTGGTGAATTATAGCTGTACAACTTGTTGTAACTTCAAGGCGAGAGATCAAGGGGACCCCTAATACTGCTATGTTTCTGACAGTATTCCACAAAGTGGCTTCTTGAGATGGAATCTACTCCTAGTGAAGATGCTGTAATGATTGTTGAAATGACAACAAAGAATTTAGAATATTACATAAACTTAGTCGATAAAGCAGTGGTAGGTTTTGAGAGGAATGACTCCAATTTTGAATGAAGTTCTACTGTGGGTAAAAATGCTTTCAAACAGCATTGCATGCTACAAAGAAATTGTTCGTGAAAGGAAGAGTCAATTGATGCATCTAACTTCATTGTTGTCTTATTTTAAGAGATTGCTACAGCTGCACCCTTTTTAAACAACCAACACCTTGATCAGTTAGCAGCCATCAACCTTGAGGCAAGACCCTCTACCAGCAAAAAGATTATAACTTGCTGAAAGCTCAGATTATGGTTAGCTATTTTTTTAGCAATAAAGTATTTTTTTAATTAAGGTATATGCACTGTTTTTGTACACGTAATGGTATCATACACATACTATACTACAGTATAGTATAAACATAATTCTTATGTATACTGGGAAACCAAATTTTGTATGACTCATTTTATTGCAATATTTTCTTTATTGCAATGTACTGGAACCAAACTTGCAATATCTCTGAGTTATGCCTGTACTAGCCTTCTTTAATTGCCTTTTTCTGTTTTTGTTTTGTTGTTGTTGTCCTTTTCGATTCAGGTTAACATCAGGTATTTTTATTTATACAAATATTGTTTGTGAGCACTCACCTCCATTGTACTGTTATTGTCAAATATATCATATTTTTATGTTATAAGCTCAACAGTATAATTATATACATATTGTTTTTGAAATCAGTGAAGATAAGAAATAATAAATATGCATTTATACTGCCTTTTATAATAACATTATTAGTTTTCCTTATGCTCTTTCTATTTTTGTATAATTTCGAATTATCAGGGTTACTAGCTTTCAGCCTAGAGACTTTAGTATTTCTTATTAGGCATGTCTACCAGCAAGAAATTCTCTGTTATTTATCTGGAAGTGCCTTTTTTACCTTCATTTTTGAAACATAGTTTGGCTGAGTTTAATTTTCTTGGTTGACAGTTTTCTTCTTTCAGCACTTTGACTCTGTCATCCCATGGTTTTCTGGCCTCCCATGTTCCTACTGAAAAGTTCAGAGTCTTATTTGGATTCTCTTTTAAATGGCATGTCATTTTTCTCTCGCCGCTTTCAGTATTTTCTCTTTTTTTTTGCCATTCAGTGTTTTTGTTCTGGAGTGACTGTTCATAGATCTCTTTATTTTTATTCGTCTTGGAGCTTGTTGAGCTCCTTAGATGTGTACATTAATGCTTTTCATCAAATTTATCAAGTTTTTGGCCATTACTTCTTTTATTATTTTTTTGTGTTTCTTTCTCTTTAGAGTTTCTAGTCCTCTCATTTTGCATGTTTTTCACTTAATGGTGTCCCACACTTCTCTGATGTTCTGTTTTTGTCATTCTTTTCTTTTTTCTTCATATTTCGTAATTTGTGTTAATTAGGAAAAATATCCTTAATTAGTCCTGCTTCTGACAAGAAACAGTTGACAGCCTCAAATTTGATACTTGAAGAGAGTGTAAGGAAGATACCATTTACAAAGCTACTTGCAAGCTCTTTTCAGCACATTGTTTTTTCGATTAACAAAAGTCATACCCATTCTGTAATGCATGTACTACTGTGTTTGACAAGACTTGAAATAAATATTTTTCTGGCATGTTATTATTGTTGTATCTTAAAGTTCATGGATTCTTTCTTTTGCTAGTTTAAATCTACTTTTTCAGGCTCTCTGGTGAATTGTTTTCACTTTTATGTTCTTTTAAATTTCAGAATTTTCCTTTAAAAAAAAAACACAACCTATCTCTTTATAGGTGGTTTCTTTTGGAACACTGTCACTATATGTTTCTTCTTTAAGCATGCTTTACTCTAGTTCTTCAAACATATTTATGATGGCTACAAAGATATCTCTTTAAAATGGGATTTATAGATGATGTAATACAGAATTGTACACCTGAAATCTATGTAATTTTACTAACAATTGTCACCCCAATAAATTTAATAAAAAAAAAATCTGACCTTTAGTCTTTCTCATGGGTAGTTTCTGTTGCCTTTATTTATGTGAAAGTCTTGCAATATTTTGTTGAAAACTAAACATTTAGGTAATGTATTTGAGAAAGTCTGTATACTAATTTCCCCTTCTGATATTTTCTATTATTATTTATTTGTTTAGTGACTTGGACAATTTTGTGACTTGAAAATTTTTAGTGAAAATCTTCTTCCTCCACATCACATTGCCTCTGATGTCTCTTCTCTGAGAACTCAACCTTGGACCTGTGCACATTCATCCTAGGATGACAGTAGTTTCATCAAGACTCTTGTTTTTTCTCAATTATAGTTGACATTCAATATTATTTTATAGTAGTTTCATGTGTACAGCATAGTGGTTAGACATTTGTATAATACGAAGTGCTCTCCCCTATAAGTCTATTACCCACCTGGCACCATACATAGTTATTACAATATTATTGACGATATTCCCTATACTGTTCTTTATATCCCTGTGACTATTGTGTAACAATCAATTTGTACTTCATAATCTATTCACCTTTTTCACTCTGCCCCTCAACCTTCCTCCCATCTGGTAACTATCAGTTTGTTCTCTGTATCTATGAATCTGTTTTTGTTTTTTTGTTTGTTTATGTTCTTTAAATTCCACAAAAAGTGAGATCATACAGTATTTGTTTCTCTCTGTGTGACTTATTTCACTTAGCACAATACCCTCTAGGTCCACTGTCTCTTTTCCTGATCTCCCTGTTTAACCAATAGCTTCATTTTGTATCACCCCAGATATTAGGCGCCACTAATTTCAGGCGGATTACTCTATTGTTTTTCAACAATGTCCTGGGGCATAAATTACACCCCATCACATCATATGAAATTGATGTCTCTTTCCAGGGCCCATTTTTAAAAAAAAGATTTTTATTAAAATATAGCTAACATACAATATTTTATTAGTTTTAGGTGTTCATCATATTTATTCAACAGTACCCACCTGGCACTGTAGAGTTATTACCATATTATTGATTTTATTCCCTATGCTAAAGAAGTGATCACCATGATAAGTCCAGCAACCATCTGACACCGTACCACGCTATCACAATATTATTGATCTTTTCCCCTTCTTAATTTTTTTTCAACTAGAATTGACATTCAATATTATTTTATATTAGTTTCAAATGTATAGCATAGTGGTTAGACATTTACATAATTTAGGAAGTGTTCCCCCTGAGCCCCTGACTAGTACCACCTGGCCTTATACATAGCTATTACTATATTATTGATTACATTCCATATACTTTACATCTCCATGACTATTTTGTAACTACAACTTACATTTCTTAATCCCTTCACCTTTCTCACCCTTCCTCCAGCCCCCTTCCATCTATCACCTTGATAAATCTAATACCGATCTGACACCATACATAGTTATTCCAATATCATTGGCTATACTCCTCATGCTATACCCTATATCCCCATGACTACTGTGTAACAACCAATTTGTGCTTCTTAATCCCTTCCCCTTTTTCACCCACCCCCAACCCCTCTCCCATGTGGCAACCATCAAAATGTTCTCTGTATCTATGAGTTTGTTTCTGTCTCGTTTGTTGATTTTGTTCTTTAGATTTCACTTATAAGTGAAATCATATGACGTTTGTCTTTTGTCTTTTGTTGTCTCACTTATTACAGTCAGCACAGTACCCTCTAGGTCCATCCATATTGTCTCAGATGGCAAGATTTCCTTTTTTTTTTATGATGAGTGATATTCCATTGTGTGTGTGTGTGTGTATATATATATATATATATATATATATATATATATATATATATATGCCATCTCTTCTTTACCCATTCATCCATTCAGGGACACCCAGGTTACCTTCATATCTTGGCTATTGTAAATAATGTTGCAATGAACATAGGGAAGCATGTGTCCCCTCAAAGTAGTATTTTGGGTTTGTATAAATACCCAGAAGTGGGATTATTAGGTCATTCTTTGTCTCTTGTGATAGTCTTTGTTTTAAAGTTAACTTTGTCTGTTATAAGGATTGCTATCCCAGATTTTTGTTTGTTTGTTTGCTTCCATTTTTGTGAAATGTCTTTTTCCATCCCTTTACTTTCAGTCTCTGTGTGTCTTTTGATCTGAAGTTCATCTCTTGTAAACAGTATATGTTAGGGTCTTGTTTTCTTATCCATTCAGCCCCCCTATCTTTTGATTAGAGCATTTAATCCATTTACATTGGAAGTAATTGTTGATAGGTATGTAGTTATTGCCATTTTATTATTCATATTTTCCTTGTTTCTTTCTTTTTTTTTTTTTTTTTGTCTTAAAGAAGTCCCTCTAAGATTCCTTGTAATACCGGTTCGGTGGTGATGAACTCCTTTAGCTTTTTCTTGTCTGGGAAGCTCTTTATCTGTCTTTCAATTCTAAATAATAGCTAGGGCAGATTTTGAGGCAGTCTTTGAAGTTTGTCCTGATCCCAGAAGTGCTCTTCTTAACTTCCCTTGGTTGTTGTAGATAAACTGTCTGTAGTATGCTTTAGCATGTTGTTCTCATGGAGCTACTATTATTTACCACCACCATCTCCATTATTATTCAGAACACCTATAACCTTGAACTTCCTCATAGTTAGTTCCAAGTAAAGTCTGTTCTCTTTGAGAGAGCTTTGAATGTTGTTGTTCTTATGACCTCTCTTGCTCCTGGGAAAAATTTCCATGCCACTGCTCCAGAACTGGAGGTGGGTATCATGGCCAACTTGTCTGTGATTGATACCCCTGCTTTTCAAGCAGGACGCTGGGTTTCAGAAGCAGCGTCTCTCATCTTAGTTTGTTTCTCCCATAATTAAACCTATTTCTTATAAGCAAGCTAGCGAAAGGCTTATAAAGGCCTCAGTATTCTTGACTTGTTTCACCTGTGGTAGAGCTTTTGCCTTTAGAGCAGGAGCTGAGTAAAGGAAGGGTGTCCACAACATCTAGGCTGAACTTGCCAGGAATTTAACCCTTGCAACATGGAACTGGGGAAGGAAGATGAGACATGTTGATGGCCAGCCCTTTCATGGCAGAGATATTAATAGTAGGTTATGATTAGGAGTTGAGGGAGAGATATCTCTATATTTTAGTCACACCTAACTGGAATGGAACTTCTTTGTTTTTTTTGTTGTTGTTGTTTTTAGATTTTATTGGGGAAGGAAACAGGACTTTATTGGGGAACAGTGTATTTCCAGGACTTTTTATTGGGGAACAGTAGTGTGTTTTTTCCCAGGACTCATCAGCTCCATCCAAGTCAAGTTGTTGTCCTTTCAATCTTAATTGTGGAGGGTGTAGCTCAGCTCAAAGTCCAGTCACCATCGTTAGTTGCAGGGAGCGCAGCTCACCTTCCTTTGCGGGAGTCGAACTGGCAACCTTGTGGTTGAGAGCCCACGCTCCAACCAACTGAACCATCTGGGAGCTCAGCGGCAGCTCAGCTCAAGGTGCCAAGTTCAATCTTAGTTGCAGGGGGCAGAGCCCACCATCCCTTGTGGGAGTCGAACTAGCAACCTTGTGGTTGAGAGCATGCGCTCCAACCAACTGAGCCATCTGGCCACCAGGGAGCTGAGTGGCAGCTCATTTACTTCATTCTAGTTGTGGAGGGCGCAGCTCGCTGGCTGATGTGGGAATCCAACCAGCAACCCTATTGCCCAGAGCTCACGCTCTAACCAACTGAGCCATCCGTCTGCCCTGGAATGGAACTTCTTTCATGATGAACTTGAGGATGGGTAGTGAGAGTAGATTATAGCTCAAGTGCCACAGATTCTTCCTGATATTTAGTATATTTTCTTGAATGTCTTTTTTTATATATAACCTTAAGATAATTTTGAAAGACTTTAAGTTGTTTTTATTGTTTAATAATGTTCACTAGTTATGAGTTTTTCCTGGAGATAGAACCAGCAGAGTTCTTTGTGTCACCATTCTGGAAATCGTCTCTTTGGTTGCATTGATTTTTGTTTCACTTGATAACTCAATTATTAAAGTACTTTATTTTCTTAGCTTTTAGGACACTGGATTTTTTTGGTTTAACTTTTACCATTCTGCTTGTTCCTCTCTGTCTTTTTCTCTGTTTTTTTTTTTTTTTTTTAATTTTCCTTCCCTCTTTTCAAGAGCACGTTTCCCAAAACTTATTCCTCAAAACTATGTTTATGTCTCTAATTCATTATTTCAATAATTCATCCATTTTCATGGTTTTATTCCCACCTCTGCAAAGATGATTTCCAAATATATGTATGTATAAATACATATTTATTTGAAATATAGCTCTTATTTTTAACTTCAGACAGATCACCCTCAGTTTAATGATTAATTGTTACCTCAGTCAATCTATCCAGAATGAATTCCTCACCTCAAAAGACTAGCACACATTTCTATTTAATTTATTTTAGTCTGGTGAACCATATGTCTTATGGTTTCCAAAAATGAGATATAGATATTGTATTTGACTCAATACTTTTTATGCCAGAATTTTACATTACTACTTACCAGTGCCTGCCATTTTGTCTTTAGCTGCTTTTATTGGATTATCCATAGTTTCATGTTCCTGCTGCTACCACACCAGCTCATAGCTGTATGTTTGCAACAACCTATTAGTATTTTTCCTCATTTATCCTCAATTCTTTTCTATTCTGCTGTTCATATTGCAGATACCAACATCTAATGACACTACTGCTGCCATATCACTATAACATTATACAAGTGCTAATTTTGTCCACTATATTAAGTTCTATGATTTAAGTGTGGCTTGTAGAGCTTTCCAGAAGTATTTCTATGCCATCTAGCTAAAGTTATTTTTTTTTTTAACATTAATACTACAAGAAGAGATCATAGATACTGTCTCCCAGAAACATGTTTACTGTCTACCTGTCATCTAATATGAGTTAATTTTCTCAAAAAATTTGAAAAATGTGGATATGTCAATTCTGTTCTTCATGGTTTTTACTTACTATACTCCGAACATAATCTTAACATTTGGCTAAGTCTCCTCATTATTTCTCTACCTTGTCTGTATTTTAAGGTTCATTTCTATCTTGTTTATAAAGTTTTGTCTCATTACTTTGTTCATTTTTATTCATCATTTTTTTCTGAATTACTCTTGAAACATTTTAGCACTTAAGTTTTCTTTATTTCATATATGCATATTTTATCTTCCCAACTACCTTGTAAACTAATCGAACTCACAGACTACCTCTTATATATTTTCAGTCCATAGATGTTTTTGCCCTATCAGTGGTACTAATACCTCTGTTGGAATACCAGATTATTTAGGTGGTACACCGTCACATGAATTCTATTTACTGAATGCTGACCAGCACTGCTATTTGGTGTTCATTTTCAGTGAAATAATCTATAAGGATTATCTATAATCCCAATAAGGAGGGGATTGATGTCCTGAGATAGTTTCTCCCCCACTGTCTGCCAATCCTGAGTTTGTATCTCTACTTCTCTTTCCGCTACTTATTATGCTACCCCCTACCTCAGTTCTCAGTTGTCCCTCTTAGTCTCTATCTTTTTCATTTTCCAAATTTTAGACCCTCCATCTTCAGTCTCCCTCCTTAAACTCCCAATTTTTGAATGCCATTTTTAAAAGTCCAATATAGCCCTCTGTTCTCATATTGTTATATTCTTTTAATTTCTCCATACTTTGTTGTAGACCTTCATATTCATACTACATTCGTCCCTTAGCTCCTAGCATTTTAGCTTTAGTTTTAGCTTCTCCCGAATTACAACCTCTCTCTATCATGCCACACATCTACAAGGATTAGTTGCAGATACTTAATCACTTATGTTCTATTTGTGCATATTTCTTTGCCCCTATTTTATTCACAGACTGGAGTCCCTTTTTTCCTCCTATCGTTTTCAGAATATTATAGGTCCTCTATGCTTTACTTTTCTTTTTGTTTTCCCTCTCCACTGCTGTTGCTCTTAGCCCCTGGATCAGCAGATCAAGGCCTAATTGTCTTGCCATCCCTGAAGTTTCTAGTTACCACTCTCCAACTTTGAGTGCAGCTTTTTCTTCAGAGGTGATTGCTGGTTATCCGACTTTCATATCTGTCTCTATTTTCTTACCCACTAATGTCCATTATAAATGAATTTTAGCCAAAAAAGAGCCAATTTAATTAAAATCATTGTAAATAATACAAATGTAATTTGGATATGGCAAACATCTTGAGGACTAATACAATTAACTGAAATTTGGCAAACACTGTTCTTAATGTGTTTAACACAGTTTTAGGCACATAGAGTAAATTCAGTTAAGTTGGTTAGTTTTCCTTCTTGATTTTATGTTTGATAATTAAACACATTAATATTACATGGATATAATTAGGAAATTGAATTTCCAGTTTATAGCTGCCCTCTCCTTAATGAAGTTGAAGGATTTTCAGGGTGCTCCTTTACTTGTATCCCCTCTTCAGGGAAAAAAAAATACATAAATAAATAAGAAAGGAATACAAGTGAAAAGAAAATGAATGAGTAGTATTACTTCTGAATTTTGAATTGCTAAGTAAATCTTTACTAAAATTTTCTAAACCAATATGAATGAGAAATATAGAGAATGGAGATTTGTGGTGGGGGGGTGGTTATGTGAGGGAGAATTTTTTGTTGTTTCATCTTTCGAGTCGAGAAAAGTGAATTGGGTATGCATATATTTCTTAATACTCAATTTGTTCTAATGTAGTACACTTGGAAATGTTGTGCTGTTCTTTATATGTATCCAAATATGATAGCTATGATTTTCTAAATGTGTTCTAAGTACACAAAATACTCTCAAAGATACAAATAAGAACAAAATGCTCAGTCTGTCATAGCCTTTAATGACATCTAGTACAGTATGTTACAGGCTTTTTTAAAAAAGTACCTTGTAGCTATGGCTTTTAAGTTAGTGATTATCAATTTTCATCTTCTGCTTCATGCTTCATAGATTTCCCAGATGGTTTACTCTTATGAAAACACCTGTCTATGCCTCTGAATCACGTTCAAGTTAATGATTTTGACATTAGGTCATATTATCTCTTTCTGTCTTTGTTAATTGTTCTTGCCTCCTTTCTTTCTTCCAGATTGTCTTAGATCAGGTTCACTAAGGAAAAGACTGAGATAGAGATACGCATATGTGTCGTCCCCCCCCAAGGGGTGTGGGTGTGATATCACTATTAACAGTGTCTGAGAGAAAGTGAGGGAAACAGGATTACATAGAGACAGAGTTTAAATGTGAAGCAGTTAAAAGAAAGACTTTAGACATTTTCAAGGGAGCTGTGAGCTGAGATAGCACTTCAAAGATGCACTGAAATGACAAGGGGGCCAAGTTTTTGTATTTTCACATTGGCCAGTAATGGGATGTAGGCTGACACTGAATAGGGGGTGTAACCTTGGGAGAGGCAGATGCCTTGGTTGAGGGCAGTTACTATGGAGGGACTCCACTGTGAGTGACCAGCAGGCAACAATTCTCGATGTTTGGGGAATGAGTGTCTCAGTCCTCAAGAAGTATATCTGAGTGTCCTATTGAGTGACATGCTGTAGCATCCATGTGAAAACCATGCCATTTTGTCTTTTCTCTTGCAGACATAGATTGGAAATTTTCTTTACACTTTCTTAGATGTCACCAGTTCTCACAGAGACTAAAACAAAGCAAATTTGTATTTTTATTTCTCTCTTTCCTTAAGTAAATGTGTGTGTGTGTGTGTGTGTGTGTGTGTAATGAATGCTACATTTTAATGGACAACTGTCTTTCCATAATAAAAGCTAGAGGGTTTGGATATTATAAAACAGCATAACTATCTATTGAGAATATAATGAGATTATATATTATTGTTACTCTATATTGTATGTTGATATAATCACCGTTTAAGGGAAATCATTAAAAAATGTTATTAGTGGGGCCGGCCTTGTGGCTCAGGTGGTTAGAGCTCCATGCTCCTAACTCCGAGGGCTGCCGGTTGGATTCCCACATGAGCCAGTGGGCTCTCAACGACAAGGTTGCTGGTTCAACTCCTCGAGTCCCGCAAGGGATGGTGGGCAGCGCCCCCTGCAACTAAGTTTGAACACACACCTTGAGCTGAGCTGCCGCTGAGCTCCCGGATGGCTCAGTTGGTTGGAGCGCATCTTTTCAACCACAAGGTGGCCAGTTTCAGTCCTCGACTCCCGCAGGGGATGGTGGGCAGTGCACCCTGCAACTAAAATTGAACACGGCACCTTGAGCTGAGCTGCGCCCTCCACAACTAAGACTGAAAGGACAACAACTTGAAGCTGAATGGCACCCTGCACAACTAAGATTGAAAGGACAACAACTTGACTTGGAAAAAAGTCCTGGAAGTACACACTGTTCCCCAATAAAGTCCTGTCCCCCTTCCCCAATAAAATCTTTAAAAAAAAGTGTTATTAGCAGTACTATGGTCTCATATTTACATATTGCATGCACTGTATTTATACAATGATATTTTAAATTAGTACATCTTTATTGAAAAATAAATATTGGTTACAGTAAAACATCATGAATAACTTTCTAAAAGGATATACTGCCCAATGCTTAGTGATGTTGATGCAATTCAAAGATATTAACATATTTCTTGAAACTTTGGCATTAACCTTGAACCTCTGATTTTCCCTCCCTTCTATTCATTAATAAGTATTCAAGTTTTTCTCAGTTGAATAATACAAATCTCTTCTTTGCTTTTTTTCCCCTGCTGCTGTTGTTCTTATTCTGACTGCTACATACCTCTCAGTGTTCCCAAGGAGTGTGATAGTCATCAGAATATGCAAATGAAGATAAAGTTTTCTAATATTTAATTCATTGAACATTTGAAGTTTAAGTCATATTTATGTTCTATAAGCACAAATTCAGAAGTGGTAATAGATATGTAACTTTTTGTATTCATAGGGGTGGTTGTTTAGTGAAGGTCAGAATGATAAACTCTGAAATTATCCCAGTGCTTCTTTCATTAGCTCTGTGCACTCACACATTGATACAAATATGTTATCCTAGGTAACTATGTTAAACTCTCAATGATCATGTGCTGTGAGTCTATTCAGTGAATAGAAGGTGTCCCTTGGTTAAAAATAACAAAACTTTGTTAACAAGAATTTTATTCACTCAGATTTCTTTAAAATATAAAGAACTGTGAAGAGTGTGAGATATTACTCTGCTTTAAAGTAAAGCTACGAAGTTAGCTTGCCAGTTTTATAGATGCTGACAAAAGACAAGAGACTCCTGGGACATAAAGAAGTACTTTATTACTCATGACAAAGCAGGTAGCATGAGCTTTATATTTGCATTGTTTCCCCTTGCCCTTCAAGTCACACAGGGGTGATGAAAACTGGCACAGACATATATTATGCACATAGTGGGTGTGTATCATAAGTGAGGAACCTTGAGTTTAGGAAGCTCTCAATTTAAAAGAGAGCTGCTGGCAAACTTGCCTAACCTTTGCCGTTGAGGGAGACATTATGTTTATTATCCTGGTTAAGAATTTAATCTACCCTCTGTTTTGGAGAGAAACACTATATCTTCCAAGATTGTTTGCTATACAAACATCTGTAAAAAGATATGAGAAAAAGCCAGTGCCTCTTCACAAGAAGTAGAAACAGTGCAAATTTTCTCCAACTGAAACATCCATTAGCTAGCATAAGCTACAGAAATGTCTTAGAAAAATTTGAGATTTACAAGTTTAAACCCTAGCTAGACTAATGCCCCCTTCCTTTTCCTAGGCCCAGATAATTAGAATATAGCAAGAATAACAACAGTCAATGATCCTTGACCAAATCTATAGATAATTCTAATTATTATTGTGCAATAATTTTTCTGTTTTTCTTAGCTAACTACTAGATAGAACAAATTATAAAGCAAGTTTCCCATTTTGAAAAACAAACGTTTTATAAAATTGTTTAAGATCAATTGTTAGCATCGTAATAGTCAAATTTTATTTAAAAATGTGGCCTCAATATAGTATTTTAAATAAATAAATAAATATTTTAAATTTCAAATTGACAATCGGGCAAATAACTGATGATTACATTTTATTTTAATGTGTAATATATTTCATACATGAGAGTTGAATAATAAAATTTTACTTAAAATTGAAATGTTTTATTGAAAGTGAAGAGCTTTGTAGTGCTGCATTCTTACTGTATAAATTCAGTTTGGTGGCCTTTATCTCCAAACTCTGATGTAAGAACAAATCCAAAATCTGACATCAGAGACTCCTATGCTCTTAGCCCCATTATTTCTATTAATTGAGTCACCTCAGATTATCTCCGTGTAAAACACATGGTATTAAACACTAAGTAAATATGCCCATTAAAATGTGAATATAAGGGTGCCCTGATGGCTCAGGCGGTTGGAGCGCCATGCTCCTAATGCCAAAGGCCCGCAGGTTCGATTCCCACATGGTCCAGTGACCTGCGCCCTCTATAGCTAAGACTGTGAACAATGGCTCTCTCTGGAGCTGGGCTGCTGTGAGCAGCTGGAGGTCAGTATAAGCAGCTGTGTGCTGCCATGGACTGCTGTGTGCTGATGTGGGCTACCGTGAGTGGCCGGCAGCGGCAAGAGCTGTCGTGAGCTGCTCTGAGCAGTTGACCAACGACCGGTGACTGACTACCTCAGCTGGTGGGGAGCGCAAGGCTCATAAGACCAGCACGGGCCAGGGAGCTGCGCCCTACAACTAGACTGAAAAGCAATGGCTTAAAAAAAAACTGGGGGGGCGGGGGGGATGGAGGCAAAAAAAAGAGGGTCTGATTCATATTAAAAAAAAAATGTGAATATAAGAAAATATTATTTGAGAATTCACTGTTGTAATTTTAGAAGATTCCCTGGAATACTTTTTATTTTTTTCATTTAACTTTTAAAGTATCTTGCATAAATTAGAATAAAATTACTAGCATCCATGTAATGCAGTTTGATTCTTTCAAAAACCTGGAATTTTTCTGATTAAATAGTTCTGAAGCATAACTTACAAAGAAATATCCAACACACTAATGACAGATAAATGAGATGAAGCAAATATAAAACTTTGTTATAAGATACATTTTTGAAATAAAACATAAGAATATAGTCTTAAACTCTAACTAGTCAAAATTGAGAACATTAAAATGGTAAAAGTCTGCCATCTTCAGGGTTCTTTATGCTTGTTTATTCTAAAAATGTATTCTGCTCTGTGTTGAGTATATTATTTGCTGGTCTTGGTAATGTTAATGTAATCTATTATTATAGATGCTAGTTACTGTGTCTATATGAAATAAAGGCATTATCCTCTACCTATATTTTAAAATATAATGTTTTGTGAGGTAATTCTGAAAGTTACTAATACAATAAAGGAATAAAATATAAACTTGTTCCTGTATCACAGAGAAAAAAATAAGTACATCTGTGAGGTGTTGAGTTAGTCTGTAAATTTTTCAAGATAGAAAACTCAATCTTTTAAACATTGAACTGCATTATTCATTCATCTTTTTCTAGGAAAATCTTGCCTTCCCTCTCTATGTAAGTTGAGAATAGTTTTCAAGGGGGCTGCTAGAGAAAGATTATGTTTTCATATTTCAGGTTCTTCTGATTTCACTTTTGTTACCAGGAAATGACATTGTACTTCAGCTCTTCATCTTCTTGAAGGAATGAATTCAATCAAGAGACAGAATTTTGTGCAGAATAAAGCAGCCAGAAATTTAGTAATAAAAGACATAGAGGGGCTGACCGGAGGGAGGGAAGCACTCACGCCTTGCATTGCATGAAGGCTTTTGTTTCTATGGGTAGAATTATCTCCCCTTCTCCCTTCTCTTACCTCTCTTTCTCCCCCTGAGATGCCTGGTCCTCCCTTCTCTGGCATTTGACAATGCATTACTTTGATTTGGGGGCATGTGTAAACACACCCCTTGATTTAGGGGCATGTGTAAACACACCCCTTTGATTTAGAGGCATGTGTAAACAAATTCCTTAGGGGTGTGTGTAAACCTGGAATCCTGTTTGGTTAGTAAGGTATTGGTGGCCCCAACAAACAGGATGTGTTCCTCCCTTCTCTGACTTCTAACAAAACATCTCTGATTTACAGGTATGTGTAAGTCTGGAGTACTGCTGGGCAGCTGCCAGGGGTCTTCACCCAAGTAGGAGATGCAGCAAGGGGCTTTCTACCTGGGGCTACCAGGGCTATGTCTCTCCTTCTTCTGCTCATTTCTATCTATTTATCTACCCTATTACTATTATGACTTAATTCTGATTTTCATTTGTCATTTCTGAAATTTTAGCTCAATCGATAACCTTTGTGTTTATGACAAAAATGTGAATAATATTTAGTTTAACTACTTTGTTGTACACTTAAATCATGTTTTCAAATTTTGTGGAGATTTGCCAGCTAAAATGTGCATTCTATGGATGGTAATATGACAGTGAAGAAACCAACTTTTTAAATCTAATTGCCATTTTTACTTTATCCTCAGAAAAAATGAGCAAAATAATTTTATTTTATTTTTATTGATACGTACCTCATGGCTTTTATTTTTGTAAACATGTATTTCATATCTCATTTGCTTTATGAGATAAAAATTCAAATAGCATGTATTTTTTAAACTGGAGAAACATTAGATTTAGGTGCTTGAATTGTCTAAGTCAGTTTAATTATCCACTCTGATTTATTGCTGACACTGAGTAATTGCATCTGGAAGTAGCACATTTACTTCCAGATGAAAACAATTTGACTTTTCTTAGATACAGCCTAAGTATCCTCTGCTTCATGAGAGTTTATGATTTATAGAATATAATATATCAATGGATTAAATAAATTCTATATGCTATTTTACATATGTATACTTATTACTAAGGCATAATATTCAACAAATTTCCCATTTAAGTAATTTCTGGTTATATTACCTTGTTATATAATAACAACAGCACACACTTACTAAAGTGTGACCAGAGAAAGTGATTCAGTTTCCTGGAAATTGTGTCTATGCATTTCATTTTACCATAAAAATGCATACATGTAAGGTTCTGAAGCTTAACACATGCAATGATTCTAGCATAGTGCTTTACACATAATCCCTGACCAATTAATACAATTTCACTTAGAGGTGGAGTTATGAAGTCTGTCTTTAATCTTTATGACTATGCAGATCAAAGGAAAGAAGAGGTACAGAAATTTGAGCTATAAGTAGCAAGACAGGGAATTCTTAAATATGTGTACGCATTTGTGCACATATGTATGCGGTAAAGTAAAATTTGGGAAGTAATGGTAGCCAACCATGAAGAAGCTATTTAAGGGGACTAAAGTTTTGCCATCCTGAAGCTGCCTTTTGGGATATTCATTTTAAGTTTCTTATTAAGAAACGACTCGGAAAGAAACACTGGTGTGGGGGCAGAGCCCCAGAAAGTAGTTTACAGGCTCTCGGCCTCACGTGGAGGAGTGCTGGCTCGGGTAGTAGATGGTCGTCAGCTGTAGCCAGTTAGCCAATTGGCCACTAATATAACTGCTGTGGCTACGCTAGCAGAGGAGAAGGAGAAGAGAGAGAAGAATGGGGGCTAGCAAGAAGATGGTGGCTGGGCTGGCAAGCATGGATGGCGGTTTGCGGACAGTGGATCCAGCCTCCAGTGAGAGTATAGTGCCGCCAGAGAGAATATAGTGGTATGGCTCCCCTACCTATGGCTCCGTGGCTGTTCCTTTTTGGCCTCACCATATCCTGCGTTCTTGTGTGGGGAGCAGGAGCAGAGACCCTGCAGGCCTCCCCGCACGACAAATGGCGCAGCGAGCAGGGTATGGTGCCAGCCAAAGCTCTCCAAAGGACGGTGGAGCAGTTTGTGCGTGTGAACACCCAGTCTGAGGAAGACCAGGAGGAGCAGCTGCCGGGGAGCTGGACCCCCGTGGAGGGGTGGGAGGATGTGGACGGTTCTCCCACCAGCACAGGAAAAGCCATGCAGCTGCTGGAGAGATGGAGCCCCGTGGAGAGGTGGAAAGATGTGGACGGTTCCCCAACCAACACAGGCCGGAGAAAGCAAAGGTCGTTGCGGCCCTGTGGGCTGAGAAGTTCCTGCTCAGGCAGCCCGGATGCAGGACTTGTCCCAGGAGGAAAGGCTTGCTGAGTCCTCCATGGGAGATGAGGGTGAGGTCACGGTCGTCCCTCACCCCCAGGACAGCCCTGGCAAATGACTATGGACTATGGGGAATTGCCTTCCATCCCTAATTTAATGGACAGCTTGACTGTTTGGGAACATACCACCATGTAGTGGAACTGGGGGATATTTGCTTTTGTGTCTTGACTACCCGCCATCGAGAATATGTAAGCACCTTGATTGTGAGTCGCTGTTGTTCCAGCAGGGTACCCTGAGAGGCCCAGAGAGAGTGGCAGTGCCCTGAGAGCCCTGGCTGAGTCCAGGAAGTGTGGCTGTGCCCACAGAGAGTGGCAGTGCCCTGAGAAATCCTAGCTGTGCCCGGGGAAACTAGTGGTACCCTAAGAAGTCCAGGAAGTCTGGCCGTGCCCAGAAGTACTGGTGGTGCCCTGAGAAACCCTGGCTGTGTCCGGGAAGACAGGTGGTACCCTAAGAAGTCCAGAAAGTCTGGCCGTGCCCAGAAGCACTGGTGGTGCCCTGAGAAACCCTGGCTGTGCCCAGAGAGCCTGGCTGTGTCCAGGATATTGCATTCACCCCCAGGCTCCTCGCACAGGGCCCCTTGCGGAAGACCCTTGTCGCGTAGATTGTGAGGCGAGAGCCTGTAGGGGTGGAGTGTGGGGGCAGAGCCCCAGAAAGTAGTTTACAGGCTCTCGGCCTCACGTGGAGGAGTGCTGGCTCGGGTAGTAGATGGCCGTCAGCTGTGGCTGATTGGCCGTCAGCTGTAGCCAGTTAGCCAATTGGCCACTAATATAACTGCTGTGGCTACGCTAGCAGAGGAGAAGGAGAAGAGAGAGAAGAATGGGGTCTAGCAAGAAGATGGCGGCTGGGCTGGCAAGCGGTGGAGTGAGGGTTGCGGATAGTGTGGCTCCTGCTTCCTGTGTCTCCAACCCAGTCACCAGAGAGAATATAGTGGTATGACTCCCCTACCTATGGCTCCGTGGGTGTTCCTTTTTGGCCTCACCATATCCTGCGTTCTTGTGTGGGGAGCAGGAGCAGAGACCCTGCAGGCCACCCTGCATGACACATGGCGCAGCGAGCAGGGTCCCCCGCACGACAACTGGCCCTCCCCCTTTTCTGGCCCAATAGATTCAGAGGGAAAAACCTGCTTCAGGAAGGAAACCTTAGGATGTTTGCCTTTGCCTGAATAACCCAATTTGAATTATATGGTAAATAAAAGGGCTTCAGGCAGGGGACTGATAGCTAGAGACCCCTGTGACCCATTGTTTCTGAGTTGCCCAGCAAGAATTTTCCTGTCATGTATGTTCAGCTCTTCCTCAACTATCTCCAAATCATCTGAAATCTAAGACCCCATCTCCCTCACCCTTTCTACTTTGTCCAAAAATGTCACATATCCCTAATGTTGCCTGTTTTTGAAATTTTCATGCCCATATGAATTCCCCATGTGCATGTGCTAAAATTTGATTTTCTCCTGTTAATCTGTCTCTGTTAATTTGATTATTAGCCCATCTAGAAGAACTTAAAAGGTGGGAGGAAAAGTATTAATATTTTTTAGTGTCCACACTATCCATGAAAATAAAATATTACAGTTGTATGCTGCCAGTTTAATATTTGTTCACTTCTATCTCAAATTATTTCACTTCTATCACATTATTTTGAGTTTAATTTTTAATTTAAATAATCAAAATTGTTATCTAAACATAGTATATTTATAATACTTGAACCTTTTTTTTCTAGGCACAGGATATTTTTTAATCTAGTTGTAAGCATACAATGAAACTTTTCATGCCTTTAAAATTATTTTTATTGAATTTATGGAGAACATTTCAGATATTACATTTAGCAGAGTCTCTAGAAACACCTGGTAGGACTTTGTCGAGCAGTCCAACATATGTTTGCTATCGTTTTCAGGATTCTGTAAACTTGGAATCTGATAATATTAATATTTCTTTCTTCAGAAATGGATGTTCAGAAAGTACAAACATTTTTTTGTTCAGTTGCTGACTTGATACATATCACAGGCCTGATATTTTGATGCTGTTTGAAATAGCACAATATAAACAGATGCTTCCTTATGAGTTTTCTTCTTAAAGGTGTTTCTTTCTGATGTATCCTATTATTTTGTGTTCCTCTGCAACTCCATCTAACACTACTAAAATTTATGCTCATGCAATTTTTCTCAATTTGGTAGCCAGATTATGAATTTCAGAAGTTAAATTTTAAAATGAATTCACCCCAATCGAGCTTAATTCCCAGGAGAGTTGCAAGAATGCTGTCTAAATTCAACAAAATTGTTGAAAATACTCCCACAAATGGGACATAGGAATTTCCAACCATCACTTGTATTTCTGATCACCACCCTCATGTTATGGTGTGATCTCAAATGACTCTCAAAAACTCTTCTATTAAATGCGTTTTCAAAATGGGCCCGTGGGACATAGTGCACAGACCTTACAAAAATGTGGAAATTCTTTTTCCCTTTAGTATAAGTTGATTCAGACATTCTTTTTAATATTATTCTCTCAAGGAGAGGACGGTAGCAGAATATCCTTGAAGGTCTTCGAAATATTATGGCTCTTTCCCCATGAGGGTGGACATTTGGATTTGTAAGAAATGCTACATATTGTTGCTTTACCCATGTGGTATTTCGATGACCTGCAGCCTGAGAGAAGTATCTTCTACATAGCAGATGAAGAGTCATGCTTCTCACCACATGCCTGCTAATGAATGGCCTTCTCCATGAAATTGAGTACTGGAAAGGAACTTTGTAATTTATGGTGGAATAACACAAATTACTTGGTTTTCTCATGTTTCCTGAGCAGAATTTTGCTCGGTTATTTAAGGGTTTCTTTCCATCAATTTTCACTAGTGTATTCAGAGGGGTAAATCTCCCTAATCCTGACATGAGAAAGATAAACTTTCTAGGAATGGGAATCTGAATTAGAAGGGACTCCTCTTCTTTTAAAGCTTCTTGACGATCTTTTTGGTTCTTCTCTTCTTCAAGGTTATTATTTTCTGCTTCTTGAGGAGCAGCATGCTCCTGAGAGGTTGGTATGTCTAGCTCCCTGTTTGTTGGGGTGCATTCCACCTGAGAGGTCATATTAGATTCAGCAAATGAAGGCTCTGTATCTGTATTTGGAGCCTCATTCTCTGAATTTTCGAGACCATTGTCACCTGGATCACTTCCTTCTTTAGTAGGAGAAGTCATCTTAGATTCTATTTATGTGAAAAAAGACAAACATCTGTTAAATTGAGAAATGCTTTGATTCATAAGAATCAGTTGTTTACTCTTAGCAAAAAGCATGTGGATGTTTTGTTCCTGAGTTTTGCACACCTTAAGTATATATACATTTCTCACACCTTTAATATCAGAGTCACAGACCCACAAAATAAAGTAACAAAAAATCAAAACTTAGGGCAAATATAACTCCTACTAAATAAGTGTTCTCATTACCTAGTCTGGAACTTATATATAAACTTAGAATAACATAAGCTTTCATCTGACTAATATGGGAATGTACTGTATACACTAGAGGACATATAGTTCCCAATAGGAAGTGCAATAATTTCCTTTTGGATAATGATTTAAAAAGAATTTTCATTTAATAAGATAGATCTAAATTTCTGACCTATGATTTTAAAACGGGACTAAAGTAGACTGCAATTTTTTATGAATATACACATTTAAGAGAAAATTAAAACCTATGTGAAAATAAAATGGTCGAATTTGTAAGAACAAGCTGTTCTTCCCTAGGAATTTTTCCTTTGTTTATTTATTTATTTTGAGTGACAAGAATATAGTTTTTATATTAATGTATTCAATTTTTATATTTTTATAATTTATCAAAATAGAAAAAATGAGGAAAAAAGTATATGTTTGTGTTGAAAGAGCACAGACAAAGCTTAAAAGCTGAACATGTCATATCTAATTGAGCCTATATTTTCCATGGGTACCTTTTTTTTTTTTTTGGCAGTGCAATTTTGTTGTAGTTGTTTTGTATTCCTGAAACTAATTTAAAAATTGCGTTTTATTTATTCTTTTATCTATTCTTTCCTAGCAATATCTATGTAAAAAGCAACAGTTATAAATTATGTGTGAGGGGAAGGCAGAACAGGTAAGAGAGTAGGAAGCTGAATAGTGACGTCCAAGTTCTGAGTCATTTATTAAAATATTTTTCAAATTCACTATTTTCTTTTCATTCTTGTTGCCTTAGCACTAATCAAGCGGTAACCACATCATACTTATTTTACTGCTGATAGTAGCTGATTTCCCTGATTCCACACTCTCGGTTCACCTTTCTCCTCTTGTTTCTTTCTTCATGTCACCTATCTACTCAAACACATTTAGCAGATACTAATACTCTGAGTTATATATTTCCCATTCTTCTCTATGAGGGAACTTGGGACAAACTGAGTTGAAAGATTTCTTCAGAGTAGGAAGCTGTAAAGGGAGTTTTTTGCTGAAGGCAATAGTGGGGAAAGGCAAATTGCAAGTGGCCTCAAAACAAATCTGGAGGAAGTTGAGAAAGTAAGAAACATGGCTGCTTCCATTGTTTATGACTAGCTTTATGAGCTAACCTAGTCAGAATTTATGGATAGGTCAGCTGGATTTAAAGAAGTGGCATAGGCCGTTATTTCATACTGCAGTCTTCAGAGACCCTCCATAATCTGACTCCTCCACCTCTGTTTAACTTTCTTTATTTATTTAACATGCTTTGTCTGTTCTAAAATTGCTGATCTTGTTATTTCATACTCACATTTAACTTACAATTTAAACTTTAAGCATTTTTTCCAAAATTCGATATTAATTCAAGTGTGACTATTTTCATCTTAGTCTTTCTTCCCCTCCCCTCCCCTCCCCTCCCCTCCCCTCCCCTCCCCTCCCCTCCCCTCCCCTCCCCTCCCCTCCCCTCCCCTCCCCTCCCCCTCCCCCTCCCCTCCCCTCTCCCCCCTCCCCTCCCCTCTCCCCCTCCCTTCCCCTCCCCTCCCCTCTCCCCCTCCCTCCCCCCTCCCCTCCCCTCTCCCCCTCCCTTCCCCTCCCCTCCCCTCCCCTCCTCCCTCCCCCCTCCCCTCCCCTCCCCTCCCCCCTCCCTCCCCTCCCCTCCCCTCCCCTCCCCTCCCCTCCCCTCTCCCCTCCCCTCTCCCCTCCCCTCCCCTCTCCCCTCCCCTCTCCCCTCCCCTCCCCTCCCCTCTCCCCTCCCCTCCCCTCTCCCCTCCCCTCCCCTCTCCCCTCCCCTCCCCTCCCCTCCCCTCCCCTCCCCTCCCCTCCCTCCTTATTTACTGAAGGCAGTGATTACAACGAGATTTTATTTGGTATGTTCCACTCCCTAGTGCTATTAAGTTATTTTTTGACATCTGTTACCACATGATAGTCTACCTTTCTCCTTCTTTTATCCTTACCTAATTTGTCTGTTTTACTTTTTTTTTCTTTTATTCTCCCTAACATTTAAATATAGGCATTCCTCAAAACTTACTTATTGACCCTCTAATTGTCTTCTCTTCTTCTTCTTCTTCTCCTCCTCCTCCTCCTCCTCCTCCTCCTTCTCCTCCTCCTCCTTCCTCCTCCTTCTTTTTTAACTCTCTTCTTCAGTGTCTCATACACTCCACATTTTTAAGGAGTAGGTCCTTACTGACCTTAACTGAGTTTGATCTCTTCGAGATTGTCAGTTAATGAAACTGTGCTACCAAGATATTTCCACATCAGCAGAATTATAATAAAGGTATGACAATGAACAGAGTTTACATTTTAGAGGATACCTGTAATAACCAAATTGCACTTACTAAGATTGAGGATAGTCTGACTGATTGCTTCTAGTAAGACTGAGGTCCAATAATTTGGTGGGAACCAAAGTTCCCGGTGGTCATCTAGGTCATGTCAGATGCACACTGAAAACAAATCAAGAAAGATGCAGACTAGTTAGCTTCTGTACCTTCTATCTCCAAGTAAGTTACCTATTCTGCTTTGCCCTTTGGTAGGGTCTTCCATTTTCACATCCCAGGCTCACTATGAGATTCATTGTTCTCTTTGATGTTTTGCACTGGCATTTTATATAAGATATATCCAGTGCATATACTCATATTTATTACAGATATTAACACTATTAGAAAATATTAAAATGTGTTTGTCAACAGAATTTAAGTTATATTTGAAGGCTTTCTTCTGCGAAGAAGTAATATTAAAAATACGTATACTCAGGGCCATTACTGTTCATTTCAAAAAATAAGTCCTCATTGAGATTGTACAAGGAGCACATTGGGTATTCTGTTCAACAACCTGATATTTATTTTTAATGCCTGGATTTATGTTTGGAAATAGCCAAGAGTCATATGTCTTATGTGTTCTTCCTTTATCATTTTCTAATAACTTGGCATATATATATATATATATATATATATATATATATATACACATTATACTGTGTTTTCCCGAAAATAAGGTCTAGTCAGACCATCAGCTGTAATGTGTCTTTTGGAGCAAAAAATATTATAAAACCCAGTCTTATATAATATGATGTAATATAAGACTGGGTCTTACATTAATTTTTGCTCCAAAAAGCACATTAGAGCTGATGGTCCAGCTAGGTCTTATTTTGGGGGAAACATGGTGTATATATATATATATATATACATATATATATATATATATATATATATATATATATATATATAATATATAATATATAATATCTATTATATATAGTATACCTAATATATAATATATATAATATGTAATAGATATAATACATATTAATATATTATATATAAATAATATATATTATATGTGTATATAATATATAATACATGTTAATATATATAAATAATATATTAATATATAATATATATGTTATCTATATATAATGGGTACATATATTTATTGAAAGCAACATTTCACTGTTTATTAGACAAAAACCAAAATTGTTTTATTTCACCAAGATAAATGTAAATGTGCATGATATCTCATAAAACTATAATGTTTAAAATTCTTAAAATAAAACATATTTTGGATTTGTCATTGGGTCCTTGAGGAAGTACAGTATTACTGTTATATATTCATAAAGGCCAATTTTGTAAAAAGTGACATAGAACAAAAACTATCAATAAATACCATAGTTGGTGTTTTCAAATATTTTCTCTTCTGATTCAGATTTTTACCTACAAGGCCTGTTGAAATTTTAAATATATGTGAAATGAACCTGTCTATTTTGAACCTTTCTAAATCATATTCAACTAGCCTCCTAATTGAGGGAAGTTTGGTTGTATTCTAGTCAAATCTGTGTCCTCCAATGTTTGTATGCTCTGGTAAGAATGTTTTTACCTTCTACCAAAAGTTTAGAAAGTTCATACCAAATTGCATTAATGATTCATCAACACAGTCAAAACTTCTTTACGTGAATTGAGTGTCTCATCTTTCCCTTCTGACAAACTCTCCACAATACACTTGTACATTATGCTGGATGAAATTTCCTCAATTAACATATGCCTATGAGCCACATTTACTTATGACTGTCAGGAATCCCCTCACTATGCCCCAACTCCTTCATTTGAGGGACCTTAAATTCTCTGTCCCCCAAACTTGTTAATGTTACTTTGAAATGTTTTTGTCACTCAAAAAGTCTAGTGACAAATAAACTGAGGTACTTTTCTCCATTTGAGATACATTCACAGAATCATATGTGAACATACTGAAGGCTTGACCCAAACCAATAAGTCTCAGAGTAGCATCTCTATCAAAGAATCATAAATCAAGGAACCAAAGCTAATTTCAAAATGATTTTTAAATACTATTAAAAGGATACATAGACTAAGCAGTACTTATTAAAATCCTTTATATTTTCCTTTTATACTTTCAACTTACCTTTTATCTCCATTCTCAGTAGTATAAATTACTCCAACAGATGTGATTCACTAGGTCCAGTCTGCCCTCCTCCTTTTCTTCTGCCCTGAACCTCCTCATTTATACCTCTTTCAAAGTTCTGTGGACTCTGCATCACAATGCCCACAGAACTTGGCAACCTAGCAACCAAAGATAACCCTCTGCAGTGAGTGGGAGGAGGGAGTAACTGAAATGACAAATTGTAGATTGGTTTTAGGTGGCAGGGGAAAAGCAAAGACTGTGAATACCCATAAATTCATAATTTTTGCTTCATCATAGATAAGATTCTAACTATGTGCTGCTCCGAAAATTGGAACAATGTGACGATAGGATTGCCAGATAAAATAGAGGACACTCAGTAAAATTTGAATTTCTGATAAACAATGAATATTTTTTTCCTATAGGTATGCACCCAATATAGTCATATATGCATTGAGACATACTCATACTAAAAATAAAAAAAATCTTGTTTCTCTGAAATTTCAATTTCACTACTGGGCATCTTGTATTTTTGTTTACTAAATCTGGCACTCTGACTTAGAGGTAGTAGATGAGTGATGGTTACATTTTATTAGGTTGGTTTACAAACTTTTGTCTTTACATAACTTGGTCCTTATTTGCTAACTTAAGTGAATATTTTATTTTTACTAGCTAATACATTTCTCTTTAGTCAGTTTCCAATCATAAAACAATAGGGAGACCTATATTCTTTGAATAACTTTTTGACTCTTATCAATGTATTTTTATTTTGATCGTATCTTCAGAACACTTCTAATTCCCATCTGCTATTGGGTTGGTTGAAGATAAAAATTTTCCTGATACATGTGAGTCCATGAGGCTCAGAAGCGATATGAGAGTCACGTGTCTTTCATCTAAGGTAAAGCCTATCCTAAAGGTACTACAGAAGGTGAATGATGAGAAATCCTAGAACCAAAATGTCAATATAGGGCCTGGATAGAGACTAGAGGTCAAATTGTGGCATCAAAATTGAGCCTTTAGTCCAGAAGAAAAGGACTAGTAGAGAAAACAAATGAAAAGCAATTGTATTAGTCAGGGTTCTCCAGAACCAATGGGAGATAGATAGATAGATAGATAGATAGATAGATAGATAGATAGATAGATAGATAGATAGAGACAGATAGACATAAAGAGATAAAAACATATAGAAAGAGATTGATTATGAAGGATTGGCTCATGTGATTATGGAGGCTGAGAAGTCCCACTATCTGCCATCTGCAAGCGGAAGGCCCAGAAAGGCCTGTGTTGTACTTCGAGTCCAATCCCCAAAGCCTGTGATCTAGAGGAATCCCAGTCTGAGTCTGAAGGCCCCCAAATCAGGACATTAGAAGCGTCTGATGGCAGGAGAAGTGGGATGTCGCAACTCAGGGAGAGAACAAATTTATCCTTCTGCCTTTTTGTACTAGCCAGGCCCTGGAGGGATTGAGTGATATCTTTCTGCATTGGTGAGGGCAATCTTCTTTACTCAGTCTACCAATTCAAATGCTAACCTCTTCCAGAAAAACCCTCACAGACACCCACAAAAATATTTTTTTTTTACTATCTATCTGGACATCCATTAGCTCAGTCAAGCTGACACATAAAATTAGCCATCACAAGTTCACCCTTTGTCACACTGACACCCATATGCATCGCCTTAAACCATACTTAATCTTCAAATAAAGACAATAACAAGGTCATAATTCTGCTTAACATGATACCACTATCTTGCATACAACTAAAAATGCACTAATCTCTTCCTGAGAAGAGATGGTAAGGCCTTGAATGATGTTCACTCTTCTGATATCCCATACCTTAAATACTATGATGTAATATTAACAGTACTTAAATGCTAATATAAAGACAGTACATATTACGTTGCATGATAAGGGAATAAAAGGAACAAAAACAAAAATGACTATATATGCATATATACACACAAATGTTCATAATAAAATAAGGAGGAAATACTCATGACAATTACAGGACTCATTTTTGTAACTGGTCCTGTGTAAATATTAAGTTTCACAGTTGTAACTTAATATTTATAACTATATTTTTCTAATACCCATTCTGAATTCCATTTGCCTTCAGCAAGTACCTCAGCTGTTTGTGGTTCTTTATCTGGTGGAGTGACCCCAACTTTCATTTCTGAAGGGTCTAGGCAATTCGTAGTCCTGCCTGGATTGGGTTGTTGTAGTTTTCCTTTGCCTTAATTACAGGACATTTTAACATTAAGACAGGTCCTAAGATATCCTATATTCCAGACATACTCTTCCTTACATACATTGTGGAGTAGTAGTCCAATTTCCCTTTGGTATTCGGGATCAGTAACCCCAGTGTACACACAGTAACTCCCTTCTTTGCCTATTGATTCAGAGACATGAGGAGCCCTAAGTGTCTGGGTGGCATTATTAACTTCCAAGTCAGTGGAACCATTGTTGTATCCCCTGGTGGAAGCATTACTCCCCCTGGAACAAAGACCACTAGGCAAGTGGAGCATAAAGTCATGGGAACAGGAAGCAAAAATTTAGCTAATGGGTCACTAAGGGTAACAGTGAATTGTGCCATTCCTATTTCCACCCCTTGATTTCTGGACCTGTGAATCCTGACTATTGGAGAAACAACACCGTATATAGGCCACTGATTCAGAGCATATGCAGCCTTCTGTACAGCCTTGTACCAGTCCTGCAAGGTATTGTCACCTAGCTGGCTCTGTAACTGTGTTTTCAGAAGACCATTCTGAAAGCCAGCTGCTTCAGGATACTGGGGAACACCATATGACCTGTGAATTTCATGATCATAGGTCTATTACTGCACTTCTTTTGCTGTGAAGTGAATTCCTTGATTAAAAGCAATACTGTATGAAATCCCATATTGGGTGGGCATTCTATAAGTCCATGGATGGTAGTTTTGCCAGAAGTATTGCATGCAGGGAAGGCAAATCCATATCCAGAGTAAGTGTCTATTCCAGTAAGGACACAATGCAGCCCTTTTCATGATGAAAGCAGTGCAATTGTAATCAAACTAAAGTAGCTGGCTGATCACTCCAGGGAATGACCTCATATGGGAGGCACAGTTTTAGTCTCTGCTGCTAGCAGAGTGGGTATTTATTGGTGGCTGTAGCCAGTTCAGCCTTGGTGAGTGGAAGTCCATCTAAGCACAGGCATTAACTTTCATCCCTGTCACCATGACCACATTGATATCTGAATATCTCTGCTCATTCTGTAAGTTCTAGCCACATAATTCTTCCCTAAATTTATTTTTTTACCAATTTCCCAATTATATTCCTTCTAAGTACCTGACCATTTAGATGAGCCACTGGCCACAGACTTTGACTAAGTATATTTGCACATTTGGCCATTTCTCCTTCCAAGCAAAGTGTACAACCAGGTACACTGCCCAATTATCTCTCCAATGGGATGATTTTCTTTTACCACTGTTCTTCAGGGATGTGCCAGACAAGGCCTATAGTGCTACAACTGTCCACTTCTGGGTGGTGCTTGCATATCATTCAGAACAACCTGTAAATTAGGCCTAAGTCTTCTCTTCCTCTGCTAACCAACCATAGTGAACAACCCATGAGGCCGTAAGTGCAGGCTGGGAGAGAGAAGGTTGTGTAGTAGGAGTGGGGACCATGGGCATGTGGGCCCCTTCTTTGTGTAACTCACTTGTGCCCTCAGGGACTACTTGGGCCCTATCCTGTATATACCATTTCCATTTGATAGTAGAGTTTTGTGCATGTGCAGCTTTGTGGCTTGGTGCATCAGATAACAACCAGTTCATGATGGCAGCTCAGGTAACTTGATGGCCCCTGGTCAAGTGTTTAGTCTCTACTAAAACCCAGTAGCAGGCCAGGAGCTATATTTCAAGAGGAGAATAGTTATCTGCAGATGTTGGCAGGGCCCCTTCCAATCCTAAAAGCCTGCACTGCAATTCATACCAACGCTTCAAACAGCGTTTTTATTTGCCACTGACCATCAGAAAACATTGGTTGTACTGGATTATATGGCCCAAGTGGATGAGCAGCTTACACAGCAGCCTGGACCTGTACCAGAGCCTTATTTTATTCTTGGTCACACTCAAAACTATCAGCCTTTTGGGTCACTAGGCAAATGGGCAGAAATAACACACCCAAATATGGAATATGTTACTTTGAAAATCCCAAGAGGCTTACTGGGTGTTGTGTCTCTTTCTTAGTTGCAAGAGTGGGAGATGCAACAACTTCCTATTTACCTTAAAAGAGTTATCTCAATGTGCTACAAACAACTGGACTCCTAGATATTTTACTGAGTCAGAAGGCCCCTGAATTTTAACATTTTCCAGCCTCTGACATGCAAATGTTTTACCAATAAATGTAGAGTAGTTACTACTTCTCATTTACTAGGTCCAATAAGCATAATGCCATCAATGTAAGGGAGTAATGCAATAGCTTTCCAATGGAAAAAGTAATCAAGATCCCTGTAAGCTAAATTATGACATAGGGTTTAAAAGTTGGTATACTTCCTAGTAGGGCAGTAAAAGTATATTACTAAGTTTGCCAACTTAAAGAAAACTGCTTCTGGTGGGACTTATGGCGGTCAGGTGGCTAATGGAGTTTTAGTTTAGACCCATCTCACAGTGGGTCCCCAAACCCATCCTGGGTTATTTCCCCAGTTGTACTATGCATAATTGGAATATACATACTTAGCACCTGGCAGAATCTCCACATAAGTTCCCTGATCTATTTAATGAGTGTTATTGCAGTGGGAAAGGCTGAGTGGAAGCCAGTAAAACTTCTATCTAGGCAAACAGTAAATCAAAAACACCACCACATTCCTGGAAGAAGTGCAGAGATTAGTGCCACCATCAAGGAAAGATGAAAAGGGTGGTGAAAGATGCAGGGATGGTGATTCCTCATTCAACTGTCCAACTTGCCCTTTGCTTAGCCTGCATAATCACGGGAGCCATTAGCATGGAGCTAGAACCCCATTGATCACCTGACCTCCATAAGCCCCTACTCTAACTGATATACCACAGTGATATTTCACTATTTCACTTTTTTTTTTTTTTAAAGAGGGCGCAGCTCACAGTGGCCCATGCTGGGATTGAACCGGCAACCTTGGTGTTACTGGCACCACGCTCTAACTGAGCAAACAGGCCACCCATTTTTTTTTTTTTGCTTTTTTTTTGTTGTTGTTGACATTTTGGATATGCTGACATTAGTGCCAGTTCAGTCAGTGCCCAGTAGTCCCTGAAACTTCTGATTATTTCCTTTTCCTCAGTGTAAGGCTATTGGCAAGCATATAAAACATTGAAATACCTATGCATTGTGGATGAAAATGTAAGATGGTCATTTTGGAACACATTTGGAAGTTTATCAAAAAGTTAAACATGTAGAATTATCATGTTACCCAGCAATTCCACTTCTAGGTATATACCTAAAGAATTGAAAATAGGACCTTAAGGAAATACTTGTTTGGAAATAATATATAGATTGTTACGAGGTGTGATAAAAACCTATGGTGAATGTTTAAATTAAAAAAAAAAATCATTACACTAAAAGACACACTACTATTAATCTCCCTCAAAATACTCTCCATCTCTTTGAACACACTTATTCCATAATTCTTGTCACTTTCTGAAACAATTCTGGAAGACTTCTTTTGTGTCTAGTTGTGCTTTGTGGCTACCTCAATGTCTTGAATCGATTCAAAATGTTTTCCTTTCATGGTCATTTTGACTTTGGGGAAGAGCTAGAAGTCACTTGGTGCCAGGTCCAGTGAATAAGGTGGATGAGGACATATCATAAAGGTTTTATTTGACACAAACTGCCGTACCAGAAGCGGTGTGTGACATGGAGTATTGTCATGACGGAGGATGAAGTAAAGACACTCACGAAAGAGGACTTCCAGACCTGCTTTAGAAAGTGGCGAGAAAAATGGGATAAGTGTGTTCGAAGTGATGGGGAGTATTTTGAGGGGGATTAATGCCAATGTTTCTTTTACTGTAATTTTTTAATGTAAATATTCACTGTATTTTTCAATCATACCTCATATATCAAGGAACGCCTCTTTGCAGAGAATAAATTCATCCTGAAATATGAATGATGAGAATGAGCTGCAAAACAAAACATTAAGAAGAGTGTTCCAGAAAGATGAAGCAATAAGCAAATTATTGCAAATATCTTTAAAGAGAAAGAAGACTGGTCTTGTAAGGAACATAAAGAAGGCTACAATGGCTGGGATACAGGGCTCTGTATTAATTTATTTATATCAGTAATACATATATTTATCATTCTTTTAAAACGTGAAACAAAACCTTCATAACATTAAA
The DNA here is from genome assembly GCF_057876585.1 of Rhinolophus sinicus. Classification (NCBI taxonomy): domain Eukaryota; kingdom Metazoa; phylum Chordata; class Mammalia; order Chiroptera; family Rhinolophidae; genus Rhinolophus; species Rhinolophus sinicus. The sequence continues at coordinate 54,905,030 of NC_142518.1, read as the reverse complement.
ATCCTGTTTGAACAACATTCAGTGATGCTGCATCTTCCCTAGGAGATTAACCCCTGTTACTGTTTGAATCTTTCTGAACTTTCACCTAAGCTAAATACCCATAAAGAAACATATGTTTTGATATATTGAACAAAGGATATCATGTCATTGCTTTCTCTGGAGGAAGGGAATGGGGAATGTTCACAAGTGAATGGATATTAAACATTGTTCTTTTTTAGTGGTATTAAGAACAGATTACAAAAAAACAACAACCCACTAATCTACTTATTTAAATGACCATAAAGATCCCAAACTCACAAGTTTCACAAAGCAATGAAAACTTACTCGATAGTTTAAGATCTGAAAATCAGTTTCAGTGGAAAAATGAATAAATTCGTATTTATTGATGATATAATTTTGATATAATTTCGTAACTATGAAATTAATGGATTTGGACATTAGTTGTCCATGGATGCTAATTTCACACATGCACACAAAAGCAACCAGATTTCATGTATCTAATGACTTAAACACCTATGAAGTAATCTTGAGTACAAAACTACCTCTGCATCTGATCATTCATCTAGGATATAAATTTACTGTAAATATACATAATGGGGGATTATATAATAGCACTAGGGTACTGTGATCACAAAAATTCAGGTTTTGTTATACTCTACAAGAAGGAAACAAAAAGGAAAGAGAACAAAAGCAAGGAGGAGAGGAGGTACACATAAATTTATAGATATAAGACATAACTCAACCTATTGGAATATATGGACCTGATTTGGTTACTCTTGTGCTTTTTCTAAGAATTTTATAGTTATAGCTCTTACTAGGTTTTTGTTCCTTTTTGGTTGTTGTTAACTTGTGTATATGATATGAGGTAAGGGTCCAACTTCATTCTTTCACATGTGGTTATCCAGTTGTCCCAACACAACTGGTTACGTTTCTCTTGAAAACCTTGACTGATATAATCTCTAATTTCCAAAAAGTATAATAACATGCTAGGCTTTGTTTTGGTACAAGGGGAGAGGAGGTGAAGAGAAAGCAGTTTTTTCTTGAATGTTGATGGGATTGACTGTTATAAATTCATTCACAGAGTCCCAAGAAACCTTACTAGGCAAGTAGGCCCTTGCATTTTTCAATGTTTATCAGATTTCCCTGCTCACAGAAGTGTATAATACCACAGTCAGAGCTATTGAGGTAGTGGCTTCTAAATTTTCATGACATCATTTATATATTGAAAGATTTAGACATCAGAAGTTGGAGGCACACATACTAAATCCTGACATCCTCATTGGTGGAAATGGCGGGGGTAAAGTGTTGTCCTACTAACACTCCTTTATCTGCAGCTCTTCCCCAAATAAGATAATCCTCTGTGATACTTACAGATAGGGAAGTAGAAACATATAACATTAATTTCTACAACAGATACAGGTGTTTAAGCACCTGAAATATGCATAACAAACTTTACTTTTGTTCTCTGTATTTTTCCTAAAAATGCCTTAACTGGCTTTCCCCACACTTTTCTTTCGTCTTTAGGTGAAGACAGCATTTAAGCCTGAATTTTTTTTTTTTTAAGTTTATTGGGGTAATAATTGTTAGTCAAGTTACATGAATTTCAGGTGTACAATGATGTATTACATCATCTATAAATCCCATTGTGTGTTCACCTCCCAGAGTCAGTTCTCCTTCCATCACCATATATTTGATCCCCTTTACCCTCATCTCCCACCCCCCACCCCCCTTACCCTCTGGTAACCACTAAACTATTGTCTGTGTCTATGAGTTTTTGTTTCTCATTTGTTTGTTGTGTTCTTTTGTTGTGTTTTGGTTCGTATACCACATATCAGTGAAATCACATGGTTCTCTGCTTTTTCTGTCTGACTTATTTCGCTTAGCATTATAATCTCAAGATCCATCCATGGTGTCACAAATGGTCCTATTTCATCTTTTCTTACCGCCGAATAGTATTCCATTGTGTATATATACCACAATTTCTTTATCCATTCATCTATTGAAGGACATTTTGGTTTCCATGTCTTGGCTACTGTAAATAAAGCTGCAATGAACATTGGAGCACACGTGTCTTTATGTATAAATGTTTTCAAATTTTTTGGGTAGATACCCAGAAGAGGAATTGCTGGGTCATATGGTAATTCTATTCGTAATTTTTTGAGGAATCTCCACACTGCCTTCCATAACGGCTGCACCAGTCTGCATTCCCACCAACAGTGTATGAGGGTTCCTTTTTCTCCACAGCCTCTCCAACACTTATTGTTTGTCTTGTTGATGATAGCCATTCTGACTGGGGTGAGGTGATATCTCATTGTGGTTTTGATTTGCATTTCTCTGATGATTAGTGATGTTGAGCATTTTTTCATATGTCTATTTGCCATTTGTATGTCCTCTTTGGAGAAATGTCTCTTCAGGTCCTCTGCCCATTTTTAAATTGGGTTGTTTGCTTTTTGGTGTTGAGTTGCATGAGTTCCTAGTGTATTTTGGATATTAGCCCTTTATCAGAGGCACTGTTTGCAAAAATCTTTTCCCATTCAGTTGGCTGCCTCTTTATTTTGTCGATGGTTTCTTTTGCTGCACAGAAGCTTTTAAGTTTGATATAGTCCCATTAATTTATTTTAGCTTTTACTTCCCTTGCCTTTGGAGTCAAATTCATGAAATGGTCTTTGAACCTAAGGTCCATAAGTTTAGTACCTATGTTTTCTTCTATGCACTTTATTGTTTCAGGTCTTATGCTTAAGTCTTTGATCCATTTTGAATTAATTTTGGCACATGGTGACAGATAACAGCCCAGTTTCATTCTTTTGACCGTGGCTTTCCAATTCTGCCAGCACCATTTATCGAAGAGGCTGTCTTTTTCCATTGTATGTTTTTGGCTTCTTTGTCAAAAATTATCTGTCCATATTTATGTGGCTTTATTTCTGGGTTCTCAATTCTATTCCATTGATCAACGTGTCTGTTTTTCTAACAATATCATGCTGTTTTGATTATTGTTGCCCTGCAGTAGAAGCTAAAGTCAGGGAGTGTGATACCTCCAACATTGTTCTTTTTTCTTAAGGTTGCTTTGGCTATTTGGTCTTTTGTGGTTCCAAACAAATCTGATTTTTTGTTCTATTTCTTTAAAAAATGCCACTGGGATTTTTGATGGGGATTGCATTAAATCTGTATATTCCTTTGGGTAATATGGCCAGTTTAACTATGTTGATTCTTCCAATCCATGAGCATGGAATGTCTTTCCATTTCTTTGTGTCTTCTTGAATTTCTTTTTAAAACGTCTTATAGTTTTCAGTATACAGGTCTTCCTCATCCTTGATTAAGTTTATTCCTAGGTATTTTATTCTTTTTGCTACAATTGCAAAAGGAATTTTTTTTTTCTTTTTCTGAGATTTCATTGTTAGTATATAGGATATAATAGACTTTTGTATGTTGATTTTGTAGCCGGCAACTTTACTGTATTCGTTGATTGTTTCTAATAGCTTTTTGGTGGAGTCTCTAGGGTTTTCTATACATAGCATCATGTCATCTGCAAAGAGTGACAATTTAACTTTTTCATTCCCAATTTGGATGCCTTTTATTTCTTTCTCTTGCCTGATTGCTCTGGCGAGGACTTCCAACACTATGTTGAAAAGCAGAGGTGATAGGGGACAGCCCTGTCGTGTTCCTGAATGTAGAGCAAAGGTAAGCCTGAATTCTAAGCCACCTGTAAAAGTTACTCATTTTTTTCTCTGGGTATCTCCCATGTATAAATGAGCTATACATGCTAATAAGTTTCTGTTTATCAAGTTTTCTTTTGTTAATCTTCTTTGGTAACAAGGACATGAACCAAGAGCTTAGAATGGTAGTGGAAAAATACCTTTTTCCTTCCCTACAGAAGAATCTTTCCTTTCTTCTTCCAGTTTCTTGCAGATTTAGAGGTTCCTCGGTTTGTGGAAACAAAGCTCTAATATTCCTCCATCTTAACATCAATCTTCACATGGTCTTCTCCTCTATATGTTTGTGTCTTCTCCTTTTCAGTCTCTTATCAGGATACTGGATGTTGGATGTAGGGCCCATCCAGTTAACCCAAGATGATCTAATGTTGAGATTTTTTTTTTTTAACAGTTCGGGCATTTAATTAGGTTCTTCATAATTAATTTAGAACACCAGTTTGTGAGGATAAGCTCCATTTGTGAGAGCAAACACAGAGCGGAGGTAGCCCTGGAGCTGAGGAACAGCTTTGATTTTTGGCAGAATTTGCGAGTCCACGGCTTTCTGATGAATTTTGCACTGCTCTGTAATCTCGTATTTCTCTTTCTCTGAGTTGAACATCTCCCCCTCCTGGTGTCTGGGCTTATGCAGCTTCTTCTTTGAAGTAAGCAGCAGTAAGATGTTTGGGAATTTTCACACCACTGATACCAATTTTGGTGGAGGTGGCGATGACAAATTTCTGGTGTGTTCTATGCAGAAGAACTCGATTGAGGGACAGAGGTCCAGTCACAAGTAGGAAGCCACTGCTCAGCTGCTGCAGGAAAACCACCCTCTCGTCTCTATGGCGTCCAGTGAGGATGATCAGAATGGTTCCGGGAGTGATGCTGGCCCCAAGTTTTCTCACGTGCTGACTGAAGGGTTTCTTGCCGTGGCTCAACAGCTTTCGAGGCACATCTTCAGTAGGATAGTATCTAGGCATTTGGCGAAGTTTAACCACGTGGGTGCCAGCATTCTTGTCGCCACCAACTGGTTTTGTGACAGTAGCAAGAATCTTCTTCTTTTCAATCCTGGATTTAGCTAATGAATTCTTCGTCTTGTACATGGCCTTTCAGGAATACATAGTTGATTGGGAATATCTGCCGATTCCTCTGACCAGGACAGGATTTCGGCTGCAGTGGGGCTTCCTCTTAGGCGTTTTGGCCTTGAGGTTAGCTTTCTTAATCTTGTCACCAGCATCAGCCTTCTTGGCTTCAGGTTTCTTCTCTTTAGTGTCCGGCTTCTCAGGTTTTTCACCTGCCATCTTGCAAGCTGGGAAAGAGCTAACCTTGAGATCTTTAATTCTATCTGCAAAGACCATTGTTACAGTTAAAGCTGTTGTCAGAACTCTTAGAACTAATAAAAAATTCAGCAAAGATGCTAGACACAAAATCAAGATGCACAAATCAGTTGTATTTCTTGTATACACTAACAACAAACATACAAAAATAAAATTAAGAAAATAATTCTATTTGTAATAGCATAAAAATAATAAACTACTTTGGAATAAACTTCATTAAGAATTCAAAGAATTGTACACTACAAAATATTGCTGAAAGAAATTAAAGAAAATACAAATAAGTTGAAAGACATCCCACGTTCAGTGATTGGAAGACTTTAATATTGTTACGATGTCAATACTACCTAAAGCAATCTAATTGTCCGATACAATCCTTATCAAAATCCCAATGATGTTTTTTTGCAAAAATATAAAAATCCATCTAAGATCCATATGGCGTCTTAAAGGACCTCAAGCACCCAAAACAATCTTGAAAAATAAAAAGTTTGGAGGACTCACACTTCCTAATTTCAAAGCTTATTACAAAGCTACAATAATAAAAATGGAGAACTCAGAAATAACCTCTCCCATTTGTGGTCAAATGATTTTCAACAAGGGTACCAAGACCTTCAGTGCAATATGGACAGTCTTTTCAGTAAGTGTTGCTGGGAAAACTCAATATCAACAAGCAAAAGAAGGAAACTGAATCCTTAACTCACACTATATTATATGTTAAAATTAACTAAAAATGCATCAAAGACCTAAACACAAGAGCTAAAATTATAAAACTCTCAGAAGGAAACACAGGGCAAAACTTTATATAACTGGATTTGGGAATGATTTCTTGGATATAACACTAAAATCCCATGCTACAAAAGAAAAAATGGATACATGGCTCTCTATCACAATTAAAACAAAGGAAAACTTTTGTGCATTAAAAGATCTTATTAACTGAGTGAAAAGGCCATAAATGGAATGGAAGAAATATTTGCAAATCATACATCTCATAATCAATTAATACCCAACTTCTATGTAAAAAACTTCCAAAACTCAACAACAACAAAAATAAAGAGTTTGACTTAAAAACTGAGTTAAAGACTTTTTCTACAAAATAGATATATGCATCTCCAATGAGCACATAAAAATATGTTCAACATTATTAATCATCAAGGAAATGCAAATCAAAACAACAATAAGATACCACTTCACACTAATTGGGATGGCTACTAGCAAAATAACACAAAATAACAAGTGTTGGCAAAGAAGTAAAAAAATGGAAATCCTAGTAAATTAATGGTGGGAATGAAAAGGATGCAGACACTGTGGAAGATAGTATGGAAAGTTCCTCAAAAAGGTAAACATAAACTTATCATATAATCCAGCAAATCCACTTCTCAGTATAAGGCCACAAAAATTGAAAGCTAGGACTAAAATAGATACTTGTATAGCCATGTTCATAGCAGGACTATTCACAATAGTCAAAGGATGGAAGAAACCCAAGTATCCATCTGTGGATGAATAGATAAACAAAATGTGATATACACATATAGTGAAATAGTATTCAGTCTTAATAATGAATGAAATTCTGATTCAATGCTACAACATGGATAAACCTTGAAGACACCATGCTAAGTGAAATAAGCCAGACATAAAAGGACAAACATTGTATAATTCTACTTATATGAAGTACCTAGAATAGGCAAATTCATAGAGATAGAAAGTAGAATGGCAGTAGAATGGCTGGATGGATGGAGGAATAGAGTTTATTGGGTACAGAGTTTCAGTTTGGGAAGATGTAAAAGTTCTGCAGATGGATGATGGGAATGGTTGCACAAGAACTTCCTTCCTTCCTTCCTTCCTTCCTTCCTTCCTTCCTTCCTTCCTTCCTTCCTTCCTTCCTTCCTTTTTTTATTAGTTTCAAGTTTCAGGTGTACAAAACAATGCAATAGTTAAACATTTCACCCCTCACAAAGTGATAACCTCTTCTTCCCCAATCTATTTCCCCTCTGACATCATATGCATCTATTACAATTCCACTGACTCTGTTCCCTATGCTGTACTCCATATCCCGTGACTATATATATTAAATTATAGTTGACATACAATATTATTCAACTTCAGCTTCAGGGGTACTGTGCCATGGTCAAGCATCTACACCGTCCATGAAGTGGTCTCCCTAATAAGACAAAGAATGTGAATGTTCTTAATGCCACTGAAATGTATATGTAACATGATTAAAATAGTAAATTTTATGTTATGCATATCCTACCAAACTTTTGGAAAGGTCATTTTTCACTTAATGTCATAGTCAGGGTTGTATTTTTTTTTCCAGGATTTTAATGATTTTTGTCTAAAGTCTTATAGACTCCATTTTTTTTTAAATGAGATGTTAGCAATCATTCATTTCAATTTCTCCTTGTATGTAATTGGTTATTTTTCTCTTGTTCCCTTCCAAAATTTGTCTTTTTCTTGGTTTGTTTATGACATACATAGGCATGGTTTCTTTTGAATTACCCTGCTTTGGTTACTGAATTTTATAAATCTATAAACTATCTTTTATCAAATTTGGAAAACATTCACCCATCCTTTCTTCAAGTATTTCTTTGCCCATTTTTTTTCCCTCCTATAATTATGGTACTAAGAAAAACATGTTAGAATTTTTGCTCTTGTGCTATAGTTCCCTAAAAACATGTTCTTTGATTTTTTTCACTTATCTTGCTATATTCTCTTCATATTGGATATTTTATATAAATCTGTCTTTTAGTTGACATTCTTTCTTCTGTTATATTTGTTCTACTCCAAAGCTAATCAAGTGATTTTTATTTTATACATTGTATTTTATATAATTTTGGGGAGTTTAATTTTTGTCCCAGTCTGTCTGATTGAAGATAGCAAATGTTGCCTAAAATTTTTAATGAGTTGTTTCTTTTTCTTCAACATTCACAAAACTAAACATGGAAAGAAAACAGAAAATATTGAAACGTTCAAATTATATTTTTTGTGCTTAACAGATTTTAAAATCAGAGTTTAATTGTAGGAAGCATATGCCATTACAACTATTTTAAGCAAAACATAAAAATAGCATTTAATACAGAATAAATGGTGTTTATTTCAATACTTATAGAAAGTTTGTAGGAGTAAGTTCTATGTTGGTCCTCTATTAATGACTCCAGCACTGGTCTGCAAAAATATTACTATGTGTGCCATCATCTGGGAGACTGGGAATTAATTAGCCTTACTTGTGAGAAACAACACTCGAAGCAGCTGGTATGACTTACTCACTTTTCAAATTTCTATTCATGGAACTTAATTTGCATCTAGATTTTATTTTTATTTTATTTGCAAAGGATATTGAGAAATACAGTTTTTAGCTTTACCAGTCTAAAAGTATAGGCAGATACAGTAGAAGAATGCTGGACTTGAGGCTTTGTGTGTATTCACCATTTCCTCCACAGTAGCTAATCTGAAATAGAGAAACTTTGTTGTCCTATAAAAGAAATCAATGACTGAGAAGATTTTAATTTTAGTTCTCAAATTAAACAGTTGCATGCCTTTGAAAAACTCTATTTTATTTGGATTTTTAATTTATCTATAAAATAGAAACATCGTTAGACTACTTCACTATAATGATGTAAAAGTGGCATGTTAACAGATATGAAAATATTAAAAGAAATAAAACAGAAATAAGAGTTATTTTTGTAAGACAAAATGTTACTTCTGGATTTATAGTTTCTAGTAAAAATGGAATCTGGCCCTCAGTTTCTCCTTTGTCTTTCTAGAGTGTATCCATTCTTCTGATAGATAGGAGGGAAGGTCTTATATACTTTTCAAAATTCTTACTATTTTGATGTAGTAGTATAATGTGGGCCAGATCTCTCCCATTTTAAAATAAATAGTCCCAGCATGAATTCTATTTCTTTCAGGAAAAATATTTAGAAACATTTTATTTTCACTCCATTCCCTTTTTCCTATTTAGACATTTGAGTATTCAAAGTGGCAGGGTATTCAGAGAAAAAAAAGGAAGGGATAGAGTCTTCCAATTAATTGTGGGGATGATGTAAACTAGGGAATTGCCCTAATATTATAATTTAGAAGTATATATTATTTTGCTGTATAGTGGTGGTTGCCAATTAGTGGTCAAAATTAAAAAATGGATGTATAATCAAATCTATAATAATTTCATAATGTATAAGTATGAAATCATGTGTTATACCTAAAACTAATGCAATGTTGTATGTCAATTATACCTCAATAAAAAAAGAAAAAATGAATTTTGTGGAAATGAATAATATTCTGTATTATTTGGAGACTACATGTAGTAAAGGAGAAATAGTATATGTGGAATCTCATTTGCAATGTATTACAATTTTTTACGTCCAAAATTTTTCAAATAGTTCTCCAGGATAAAGTAATTCTTGCAGTAGGTTGGTTTGTAAGTGGTTCAAAAAACACTGGAAAAGAAGAAAAAAAAAGATCGTTTGAACAACACATATTTATGTATAGGACGATCTCTTATCTATTCAAGTTGCTATTTCACTTCTTTGATATCAAAATAGGATTATCTAAACTCCTGAATCACTGTAAGCTTCAGCAAATGGGCAATGATAGGCTTAGCACAGTTTGAAACTCACAGTTTTGCTTTAATCTATTATTTCTCACATAAGTGCACATTGTGCCATTGTTCTTGATCTAATTTATTCTGCCTTCTTGGGCAAAATTGTTGTCTGAGTATGCAATGAACACACTGTGAAGAAAATCCTCCATATTAAAATAATAATAGCAATGTTTAATTTTTAAGCTCATTGCACATTTCACAAGAAGATATGTTAGATTTGTTATTGGTGGAAAAAATATGTATATATAGGAACAAATTCATAGAATCATTAGTAATTACATAAGGGAACTATTAAGCAAGTCCATTAGAATTACACACATACATAATTCTATATTTTATATAATTATATGTACATATAATTATATACATAGAATTACATATAGAATTACATATATTTTAGAATTATATATAATATATTACATTATATAATATATATTTATATAATTTTATATATATATATGATTAACCCATTTTAAAATTTAGAGGGTACGTAAATTTGAAAGATATTATTCTATAATTCAGATCACTTTTTGGCTTTAATTCTACATAGATGATACTTACATTGAATTTATTTACCCTAGTTCTACTCTAATTCCCCAAGAAAGTGTTTGCTATCATTGTATAAATCAGTATAAAAATTGCTGGTTACAATACCAAGAAAAGAAGGGAAGTCAAAATGTATTTTGGAGACAGAAAACAAGGTGGGAGTGACATTTGAGTCAGGAGTCTTTCTTTGGGCTGTGGAAAAAAATAGAATGAGATTATCGATGATTTCCAAAGGAAGACTCAGCTTGAGTATAGCCTCTAAACTTGTTTTCAATTTCAACGACCTTGCAGATTTTATCATCCTTTATATTTGTTTGTTTGTGTTGCTTACATACTGACATAGTACCAGTTATTTACAACATGAAAAGCCAGTTGTGTCCAATGAAAATAATGTTAGCATCATTCACATAGTTTATAAAATTATGGAGGAAAATGTTTGGTTTTGAATATCTTTATTGAAATCCTTAGAGGTTCCTCTCACCAACTACTTAGGTTTCCCTTAGGAATTTATTTTATAAGAGCTGTATATATATTACATCAACAATTGGCTATTAAACCAGCTACAAAATGCAGTGCTAACTTCTGTTATTTCCTTTCACTACATAGAAGTTAATTCCAGTTGCTTCTGTCTAGGCTCATCTATTATATTTTAAAAATGAACAAATATTTTATGGATCAGAGAGTAGACTAATAGCTTTTATCTATGAATACACAGACATAATTGCACACTCACAAATGCCAAATTACTCTTTTGACCCATTCTGTAATATCTGATTCAGTTTATTATGTATATAATCTGTTTTAAACGCAACGCAGTTGGACTCTAGTGTGCAATCTTTCTCAAAATAGTAGTTTTGGAACTAAATTAAACCAACCTTAAAAATGGACATTAAAAAATGCATTATGAGCTATTTAACGTGAAAAATGAAGCAGAAGCACAAAGTATGAATAATCTGACTTTGGAGCTATATACATATCATCACTATATTTTGACTTTCTAGATTCTATTTGATTTAGGGACCTGTACGTAAAATAATTTGTCTCTTGTGCAATATGTAGGCAAGTACAACTTGTATGTGTGGATGAAAAAAAGGTTTCTATGGAAAGTAACTTCACAGGGTGATGTGATCATAAATTCCTAACTGGGTAGGTCATGGTTGGTAGTCACTCTCCTGGAGTATAAGTTCTTCAGTAAAATGTTATCTTTACCTTACACAAGCCCTGTACATCTAGGTTAACATATCTTTGAAATAAGCCTCTAACCACCCTCAAGAGACCACATAATCTTATTGACTATCCTGTAATCCAATCCCTGCTTTGCTTTCTCCCAACTTCATAATATCTTCCTTACATTCGTTCCTTAATTTCAATTGCATAAAAGAAACTGCAAACTGTTATTCTCCAAAGCTTTTATCTCAGTCTGTTGAAATTTTGCTTCCAGGTGTTCGTCTTTTTGAATCAAATAAATTATAACAATTCTCTACAGGTGTCGATGTTCTTATGTCAGCCTATCCATATACTTTGTATTAAATATTACATGAGGTGTGACAAAAAACTATGGTGAATGTTTAAATTAAAAAAATATTATTGTAAACTATGGTGAATGTTTAAATTAAAACAAAAATTATTATAGTAGAAGACTGTGGGGTCAGAGTCTCAGAGAGCAGTTTCCAGGCTCTCGGCCTCACGGGGAAGGGTATTAGCTTGGGTAGTAGGTAGCCATCAGCTGTGACTGGTTGGCCATCAGCCATAACCAGTTAGCCATTAGTCACTGATATAACTGCCGAGGCTGCGTTGGTTGGTTGATTGGCAGGCAGAAAACCAGACGGGGGGTTGCGGATCGTGTGGATCCTACTTCCTGTGTCTCATCTAGCCGCCAGCGAGACTGGGGTGGAGGAAGACCCCTTGGTGGGGTACTGGTGAATGTTTACTCCCTGTGTCTCCAACCCAGCTGCCAGCGAGACTATAGTGGTATGAAGCCCCTATCCATGGCTCCATTGGTGTTCTTTTTGGCCTCACCATGTCCTGTGTTCTTGTGCGGGGAGCGGGAGCTGAGTCTGCATGACAAGACACACTGCCATGAATCCCTCTCAAAATACTCCCCCTTGCTTCGAACACACTTATCCCATTGTTCTTGCTACTTTCTGAAGCAGTTCTGGAAGTCTTTAGTTTCATTGCCATGGCTGCCTCAATGTCCTGAATGGATTAAAAACATTTTCCTTTCATGGTCAGAAGTTGCATGGTGCCAGGTCCGGTGAATAGGGTGGATGAGGACACACTGTAATATTTTTATTTGATAGAAATTGATGTACCAGAAGCGATGTGTGACATGGAGCGTTGTCATGATAGAGGATGAAGTAAAAACACTCACGAAAGAAGACTTCCAGAACTGCTTCAGAAAGTGGCAAGAAGGATGGGATAAGTGTGTTCAAAGAGAGGTGGAGTATTTTGAGGTGAATTAATGGAAGTGTGTCTTTTACTGTAATACGTGTTTTTATGTAAACATTTCACTGTATTTTCCAATCACACCTCATATTCTACTATAGATGGGTATGACCAATTAATATAAGGACAGCAGCTTTACATCTTTTAACATTATTTGCATAATTAATGGTTTTAGTCTCCAGCTGGTGTCCCTATTATTGTAAATAATGTATTTGTACCAAGAAATAGTTGTGGAACTGGATGAGGAGAAAAGCAGAAAGATACAAAGAAATCACCGAAAACCTCTGAGAAAAAGGATGGGTTTCATGAGAAAGCTGCAAGTCACTTTGAAATTAGTTTCTTCCCATTGCTTTCTGAAACAACCTTAGCACTTTTGAGAGGATTATGTCTGAAGGCTGATCACTAATCATGATCCTGTCTGTGCCACTCTAAATTCAGTTTTGCTCAAAGACAAAGATATAAGAGAACCAGAAATGGATCTGGCCCCTAACCTTTTCTTTTTCTGGAGAATTTCTGCTCTATCCAAGAGCTATATCATCTCTTAATCCTCTTCTTTATAGAATATTGGAGAATTTTGGGAGAGGGAAACAAAGGGCTTATCTAGGGAAAAAGTAGAAGTCTCACAGCCAATGTGAATCAAGCAGTCAAAATTCTAGTCCGTTAGTATACAAAGAGTGGAAGGACTTGCCTAAGAATGGTATAAACTAATTCTCTGGTTAGAAGTTAGAGAACTAAGTTTTGCTTTGTCTTGTGCACCTGAAACTAATAAAATTGAAAAAAAAAAAAAAAGAGAGATATGCCTAGATGGAAAAAAAAAAAAAAAGAAGTTAGAGAAAAACACCTCTTCCTTCATTCTGTTTCTGTTCATAAGACATCTGTGGAGTCACCAAAATTTATCTAAATTATCAAGTGATATATGACTACTTATAAAATTATCATCAGCACAAGTATTGCCACATCCTACATCTCACTCCGTTGTTAGTGTATTCAGAGAATATATATGGTATGCCTAAGATAATGGCACCTGAAAAAAGTGCATTGGAATTTTAGAAACGTGCAGTATTTAGAAATCACATAAATGTCTTGAAAGTAGAAATTCAGAGCAGTATGGGATTATTTAACAAATGTAAAAGTTCAACAATATGAAGAAAGGGAAATTTTAACTGTAGGGTTATATCAAATAATATTTTACTTGTTCTCCATCCACAAAATGTTTTGCATTTGTTTTGCCCCTCAACTCTCTCCTGAATAATTTAGGAAAATATTAGGGGTTGTTTCACTTCTGTTTCTAAATGAAGTTTTGTTGGTTTCCAAGTGCCAGCTTTTCCCTATTTTTTTCCCTGATACTGTTGCTGTGACCCTCTAAACTTCACTGTAGCAACAGGATTCTCATGTTATGTATAGTCACCCAAATTAAGGTACTCATCTTGATATCTTGGAGAGGTTCGGGAGGTGCTGCTTCTGATATTAGCCTTGTGGGACTATGCCTTATATGTTGTTAGGCCTCATGTTGTCAGACTAGCTGCTTAAGATACAGTTCCTCTCAGACCAGCAATGTCAGAGTGTAGCCATTTTGTTTTTCTAACCTATGATATTGCTCTGAGTCATCTGAGTGAAGTGGAGAAAGTCCTTTTCTTACACAAAGCAATTCACATTTCTTTACTCTTTGTTACATAAATTCCCAACACATGTCCCTAGATGGGCTAGGCCAAAACAAAGATAGATTAGATTAGATTGGATTAATCGATAGATAGATAGACAGACAGACAGACAGACAGACAGACAGATAGATGGAATAAAGATACAGATTTCTACTCCAAAATCATTGCTTAACTCCTAGCTTTGTTATAGGCTTAGGTGATTTGATTCTGTCTTTGAGGTGAATCATTTCTCATAAAACTCTTTAGTGTTTCATGAAAATAAACCACTTGAAGAACTTTCTCACCAGATTTCTAGGAATATCTCTAGGAATAGCATTGCAAATCTGAATCATTAGAGAGTATACTTCTAGCTCAAATTCTAGGGCTCTTATTTACATCTAAATGACATAGCAACAGTAGACATGAGAAAATAGGGAAAACAAGAAATAAAATATTTGATACAGAAATATCTAATAAAATAAAATGGTATCTTAGTCCATTTGGACTGCTATAATAACATATCATACACTTGGTGACTTACAAACAATGGAAATGGGGTGGTCAGTTGACTCAGTGGTTGGAGCGTAGTGCTCATAACACCAAGGTCGCTGGTTCGATTCCCACATGGACCAGTGAGCTGTGCCCTCCACAACTAGATTGAAAACAACTTGACATGGAGCTAATGGGTCCTGAAAAAACATGCTGTTCCCCAATAAAAGTTAAAAAAAACACACAAAAGAATAATGGAAATGTATTTCTTACAGTTCTGGAGACTGGGCAGTTCAAGATCAAGTGAGAGGACCTTTGAAGATTTTGGTTTTGCACCTGACTGTTTGATCAAGGATCCATTGGTGAGTCTAACTACTGAACCAGTGTTCAGTATGATAATCTTTTGAAGCAGGGTAAGAACAGATTTTGAATCTTAAGGTTCTGAGTATACTCTTTGAAGCTGGGTTAGAGTTCCAGGCTTAAATGTATCTGTTTGAGCAAGAATCTCAAGAGTTCCCCAAGTTACTTTGAGTTACAGGCTTCTGTTGGCATGGTTTAAATAACTGAGGCATACCACTGGACTAAGGGTTTCTAGAACTCTACTGGAGAAGCTTATGGGTTCATAAAACTGCTAGTCCAACGTCAAATAGAATAAGAATTAATAACATGGGAGTGAATTGATGAAGGATGCTTATGCTTTTTGTTTGGAATATTGCTTCTGGATATAAGGAACTTCTTATCTGTAATATGTAACAATTAATAGACTATACTAATGTAAACAGACATGGTTACCCACATCCCATTAATTTTGAAGGTTAAATATGCTCATTTATAATGTTTTATACATACTGGTAAAAATCAGGTTAAGGTTCTCCTTGTTATGTGTGGTTTTATGTGGTCCTATATTCCAAAACTTTCTTTTCTCTTAGAGGAAAAAAGTGCATTACTTTTTTCATTGTTAGTTAATTAGAATAACTTTCTTGAAACATAATATATGGATTTCTCTCAACTTTGCAAAATCACAACATGTGTTATTTTACTGTGGCATTTTTAAGGGTTCCTGGCAACAGTCTGATAACAATTTACCAGACATTTCATATACTGATCTATGCAAGTTGCTTAGCTTCTCCAATGTTTTATTGTTTTATTATTATAACATTAATAATATCTCTCAAGAATTTGACTAAGTGCTCACAGCACGATTCCCATTATATAAAGTTAACTGCTCTCCCCCCACCCCCCCCAAAAAAAGAAACCTAATACATTTTAGCAAAAATAAGAACAAGTTATCTCAGCAGTAGGGAAGGGGAGTTGACTGAAAGGAGCACAAAGAAATTTTCTGAGATGATAAACATTTTTTGAATTAAATTTATTGGGGTGACAATGGTCAGTAAAATTACATAGGTTTCAAGTGTGTGTTTCTATAATATATCATCTATATATCGCATTGTGTGCTCACCACCCAGAGTCAGTTCTCCTTCAATCACCATATATTTCATCCCCTTTACCCTCTTTTACTACTCCCCTCACCCCTTGCCCTCTGGTAACCACTAAACTCTTGTCTGTGTCTATGAATTTCTGTTTCTTTGTTTGTCTTGTTGCTTTGTTGCTTTCAGTTTTATATCCCACATATGAGTGAAATTATATGGTTCTTGAGTTTTCCTGTCTAACTTATTTCACTTAGTAAAATAACCTCAAGATTCATCCGTGTTGTTGCAAATGGGACTATTGCATCTTTTGTTATGGCAGAATAGTATTCCATTGTGTATATGTACCACATCTTTATACAATCATCTATCAAAGAACATTTTTGTTGTTTCTGTCTTGGCCTCTGTAAATAATGCTGCAATGAACATAGGTGTACATATATCTTTATAGATAAATGTTTTCAGATTTTTGGGGTAGATACTCAGAAGAGAGATTTCTGGATCACATGGTAATTCTATTCTTAATTTTTGAGAAACCTCCATACTGTTTTCTGCTGAAGAATCTGATGATAATCTAATGAGCTTTCCCTTATAGGTTACTGCTCTCTTTCCCCTGGCTGCCTTGAGAATTCTTTCTTTGTCATTAATTTTTGACAGCTTCAATATAATGTGCCTTGGAGAAGGCCTGTTGGGATTGAGGTAATTAGGTATTATATTTGCTTCTTGGGTTCAAGGATCAAGTTTTTTCCTTAGGTTTGGGAAGTTCTCATCAACTATTTGTTTGAATAGACTCTCTCTTCCCTTCTCCTTCTCTTCTCCTTCTGGTATACCCATTATTCTTATGTTACTATTTCTGATGGAGTCATAAAGTTCTTGTAGAGGTTTTTCATTTTTTTAAAACTCTCAAGTCTCTCTCTTCTTCCATCTATGTCATTTCCAGACTTCTATCTTCAATATCACTAATTCTTTTCTCCATCTTGTCAGCTCTATTTCCTAAGCTAGCTATATCATTCTTCATGTCTTTTATTGAGTTTTTCATCTCCACAATTTCTACTTGGTTCTTTTTAAAAATACTAATCCCTTTGGTAAAATGTTAATTTTGTTCATTGATTGTGTTTCTGAGTTCATTAAACTGCCCGTCTCTGTTTTCTTGCATCTCATTGAGTTTTTTCAGAACTGTAATCTAGAATTCTCTGTCATTTAAGTCACATATTTCCATGTCTTTAAATTCACTTTCTGGAGATTTTTCATTTTCTTTCTGAGCTGCCTTGTTACCTTGATTATTCATGGCAATTAATGAATTATTATTCCTCTTCTTGGGCATCGACAGGAGTTGGGTCTGCAGCAGGTTGATATGAAGCGGTCTTTCTTTTGTTTTCCAGTAGGTTTTGCTGGAATGTTTTATTTTCTCTTTCACTGCAGCCTTTTATTTTCCCTCATGCTGTAGCATTTTATTTTCTCTTGCACTGTTCTGGCTTCTCATGCCATTGGGGGGTTTCAGGGAAGGTGGACTTCTCCTCTGTGAGCAGGTCACCTATGTCTCAGGGGCCAGTAGTGTTTTGAGCTTATGAAACCCCAATGCTGCCCCTGCATTGGGATTTCAGAAGCCTGTATGTCTCAGGGGCTCTGTCCCCTCAGGGATCCATCCAGGAAGGTGGGGGCGGGGTGGGCTGTGAGAGATGGCTGGTGCATTTGTGTGTCTGAGCAATGGTGACTGCCAGCTCACAGCTGTCTCCCCCCTATAGTTCCCTATTGCAGTAATTAGTTGCACTATGCGTTTGCAGCTGTGTGACTGTCTCTCTAGTTCTCAGGGCTGTAAATATTCTGCTTTTAATCTGACACTGCTACATTTTCTACTGAAGCCCATTTCTAACACTGGGAGGGTGGGTGGGTAGGGACGAGCTCTGGGAGGATCATGGGGGAGTTGGCCAGGCTCCATATCTTTGTTTTCCGCTCTCTGCCTGGTAGTGAGGGCTTAAACCACAGTTCTCACCGCTCTGTATTTGGTCTTTGCCCCAAGGTCTCTGCCCTGAACACTGTGTTCAGCCTTATTATATGCTGACCCCTCAGGCAGGACTGTGGGCCTCAGGGAGTGCACCTGAAGCCTGGATTCTTCTTTCTCCAGAGACTGCAGTGAGATCTGGACTGCATCCTGATATATATCTTAAAAACTAATCTGACATATACCGTAAAAAGACCACTTGAGGTATTTGGTTGACTTTTGAGAGACAATAGCAAATGCAGACATACCAGTAGGGTACCATTGTTCTATCCAAGTGAAATATGATAGTGGTTTACACAAGGGTTTTAACAGTTGAAGTTTTGAAAAGGAAATAAATTTAGAATATATTTTGAAGGCTAAGCCTATAAAACTGGATGATAGATTGTGTGTCTCTAATTTTCTCCCTGAAATGGGTGTCAAGAATTCTGTCCTGAATATAAGTTTGAGATGTTTATTGGCTATCTGAGTGATGTTTGTGAATAGAATATACGGATCTGACAATTAAGTTCATGAACTCATCCTAGAAAAAGTGCTACATACCTCATTGCTGAACATCACTATGGTCACCTTCGAAGTGCTTCCCTTGGGAAGCTATGCACCAATGCCAGTGCCTAGTCCACCCTTCAAAGCAATTTTGGAACTCTTTTTCTGGAATGGCCATCAGAGCTATCATATTACCCTTGATGTCCTGAATATCATCAAAATGTCTTCCTTTTAATATTTCCTTTATCTTTGGGTAAAGAAAGAAGTCATTGGGGGCCAGATCAGGTCAGTAGGGAGGGTGTTCCAATATAGTTATTTGTTTGTTGGCTAAAAACTCCCTCACAGACAGTGCCCTGTGAACTGGTGTGTCGTCATGATGCAATAGCCATGAACTGTTGGTGAAATGTTCAGGTTGTCTAACTTTTCACTCAGCCTTTTCAGCACTTCCAGATAGTAAACTTGGTTAACTGTCCAGTTGGTAGAAATTCATAATGAATAATCCCGCTGATGTCAAAAAAGGTTAGCAACATCGTTGCAACAAGTTCACGAACTTAATTGTCAGAACTCGTATGATAGAGGAATTCAGAATTCAGAAAAGAGGAATGGAATATATATATATATATATATATATATATATATATATATATATATATATATATGAATTATCACCACATAGATAACATTTAAAGGAAAAAGGGTAAGATTACCAAAAGATTGAGTTTTGACGAAGAACTGATGACCTAGGATTCAATTTTCAAAAACTTAGTCAGACAGTGAAAAAGAACAAGTGAATATGTGTGAGAAAGGGGCCAATAATATAGAAGCAAAATAAGAAAAATGTGGTATATTGGAAGTCAGATAAATGAGGTGTTTCAAGAAAGTGATCAACGGAGTCAAATTCTAATGAGGAAAGATGGCCAAGTACATAAATGTTAGGCCTACTGCATTCCAGGATCACACCAAAATTACAGATAAATTATAAAGCAATCAACCTTGAGAATCGTCGTAAGACTAGCTGAACAGAATGCCTGTAACTAAGGATATAAAGAAGAGGCCACATCAAAACTGGTAGGAGGGGCAGAGACATGAAACGAGCTGACCACAAACTCACAGATAGTGGTAGAACACCAGGAGGAATACTTTGGTGGCAGAGAACCCCTGGAAGAGGGAGAGGTCCCAGCCCCACACCGGGCTCCCCAGCCCAGGGGTCCTATGCCAGGAAGAGGAGTTTACATAACATATGGCAGTGAAAATCAGCGAGGACTCCATCTGCCCATCCCAGTGGAGAAAAAGGATCCCTCATACACTGCTCGTAGGAATGTAAAATGATACAGCCCTGTTGAAAACAGTATGGAGGTAGACGACTGGATTAAGAAATTATGGTACATTTATACAATGGAGTATTACTCGGACATAAAGAAGAATGAAATCGTATCATTTGCAATGATATGGATGGATCTAGAGAATATTATGCTAAGTGAAATAAGTCAGATGGAGAAAGACAAATACCATATGATCTCACTAATATGTGCAATCTAAAGAACAGAATAAATGAGCAAACTAAATAGAAATAGTCTCAGAGATATAGGGAAAAAACTGATGGTTGCCAGATGGGAGGGGGTTGGGGATGGGGGAAAAGGTAAAGGGATTAAAAAGTACAAATTAATAGCCACGGTATTGCCATGGGGATATGCAAGGCAGTTTGGGGAATATAATCAATAATGTTGTAAAGATTTTGTAGGGCGTCAGATTGGCATTTGTCTTATTAGGGAGACCACTTCATGGATAGTGTCTATGCCTGACCACTGTGCTGTACACCTGAAACTGAAGCTGAATAATATTGAATGTAAACTATAATTATACATATAATATATATATATATATATATATATATATATATATATATATATATATTATATATATCTATGGCACGGGATGTGGAGTACAGCATAGGGAATAGAGTCAGTGGAATTGTAACAGCTATATACGATGTCAGAGGGGTAGTAGATTGGGGAAGGGGGGTTATCACTTTGTGAGGGGTATAAATGTGTAACTATTACATTGTTTTGTACACCTGAAACTACTAATAAAATAAAATATGCATTCTTTTAAATAATAATAATAAAAAGAAAACAGTATTGAGGTTCTTCAAAAAATTAAGAACAGAATTACCATATATATGCAATATATAGATGATGTGTTATGGAAATGTACACTTGAAACCTATATACTTTTACTAACCAATGTCACCCCAATAAACTTAATTTAAAAATCCACATAACTCTTAGGAACACAACAGAATCCAAATATCCTATGTTGTGTCATTCAAAATATATAGAATCAAACTATTCAAGATATGTAGAAATGAAAAGACATATATATGTGTGTGTATACACACACACACACACACTCTGTAGGTGCCAAAAATATGTATACACATTTTAAGAAAGGAAAAAAACTATTAAAATTGTAATACTCAATATATACCGATAACAAAGGATGAATACTACAATTGCAAGAGGTGCTCAAAGTGGTTACCATCAGTGTAATTTTAGTAGAGTTTTTTCCTTTCTTAACATGTTGCGTACGGCGGGGTTTAAATCCCTCGTGAAGATTCTCGTGATCCGTACGCAACGTGTTAAAATGTGGATACCTTTTTTGGCACTCTCTGTATAAGCACAGCCCGAGGCACAGCCCAGTTCAGAGTCATGGTTGGTTTCTGGGCCAACTGGAGGCTTTCCGCCTGCCCTCATTCATGTTGGTGGCACTGGCAATCCTTGCCTTCAACCACTGGAGCATCTCTTTGTGCCATGTCCTGCTTCAGGAGGAGGTGGGTGGGCTACAGGGCCCAGCCCAGCACACCAAGGTGGGCTGCAGATACTTGGAGAAGCGCAATTCAGATCTCCTGCTTTTGGTGGACTGTAACTCTCTCCCCAAATATGGTTCCAGATTCTCATGGAAACCACAACGGAAACGCCAAAACTTCAAAACATAACCCTTCAATCTTCTTCAGCGTTTAACTCCAGGCCTAGGCCTAAACTTGGAAAGTAAACCCAGAATTCAAGAAGATATACTAAAACAGGCTACCAAGGATAGAGTTGGTGATTTCCATAAGTTGAAGCAAAATGATGAAGAATGAGAACTTCAGATGGACCCTCCCAACTATGGAAAGCAAAGTTTAAATGATGTCCTTAAATCCTAAAGTAAAATGTCTGAAAACTTAAAGCGCTATAAAATGGAATATATTTTACTTTGTCATTTTTGACAATGTTGTAAAGAAGAATTGTAAAGCTACATTGAGATACATTTAAGGAAATATTTTAATGAAGGAATGTACCCATGTACATATGTGAACTTTTTCACATAGTATTATTAAAGCAGAGACTTTTTTGGTTATATTGCAGTTGAGCCAAAAACAAAGTAAGCAAAAGTGTAGTCTTTGTATTTAAAGCAAACTAATATAGATTTGACATTTTACTGAGCCTAATTTTTTTCCACAAATGGACAAACAGGAAAAAATGGTCATACCATTTATATGCTTCACATAGCATAACCACAGTGAGAACAATTATTCAGCTGAAAAACTTTTTATCCACTAATACATTCTTGTTATGTCAATAGATAATCTGTTCTATCTACCCCTTATCTCATGCTTTTCAAGGAATTATTCCTAGAATAGTTGGATATAAGAGGGGAACCTGGAAGCCAAACTACTGGGCAGCACGTGTGCAAAATCACTTCCCTACTCTTTTTACTTTACATGACTGCTGATGTGTTTTGGCAGATGAGCTTTCAGGGAGGCCTGATGAAAATTGAGATAATCTGCAAAGATATAACAATATTTACTTAGTTCATGAAATTGTGAAATGCTAAATTGACAATATATTTTCAATTGTTTTTCACATAATACCAGTACTGTTTAACTATACACAGCATTGGCTAAAATTTTTATATTTTCAGATTTCAAATTGGTGAAGATATTCATGATTTAAATGTCAGATCCTGAAAGAGGCTAAATCAACTTTTTTGAATTAAATCCGCAAACAGTATTTCAAAGCTTCTCTGAAAGTTTTAGTGATCTTATTTGACTGAATTTTCTCAGAATTACTAAATAAGGAGTTATAACAGTTTTTTATTAATGCACAAATAAATAGAAGTACAGTGAAATCTATAGCCATTTTATTAAAATAGCTTAAAAGTTTGTAATATAATGAAGAATCTTTGTAATTACTTAATGTTAGTTAAGAATCCATAAATTTCATATTTGATAGTCTTACAAAAGTATTTTAAATGCATTTGTCCTTTTTGATACTTTTCTAGTAGAGTGTGTAAGCTAGCTAATCCTTGTTTTATGAGTTAAAGCAGTATTAAATCCTATCACCTTTCCCCCAAATAAAATGTTTTAGTCATAAGGAGATATTTAATGTTGCTAACTCTGTGTTTTAGAAGGGCTAATAAACATGAAATGCTTTTTTGACCCCTGTACTCAGGTTCTAATCAAAATACAAATTTATAGAGATTTTAGAAAAGTTTGCATATCGGAGGTGCAAAAATTCTTAGACTTTAGTTTGAAATTATTAAGCTTTCGGGGAAGAAAAATGATAGTTACTTTGTAAAAATGGAAAAAGACTGGCGCAGCTGGTTTACTTAGTGGTTAGAGCATAGTGCTCATAACACCAAGGTCACCAGTTCGATTCCCACATGGGCCAGTGAGCTGCGCCCTCCACAACTAAATTGAAAACGACTTGACATGGAGCTGATAGGTCCTGGAAAAACACATTGTTTCCCAATATTCCCTAATTAAAAAAAAGAAAAACTTTCTCAAAACATTTAAACATATATTTATTATATGACACAGTGAACCCACTGCTAGGTATTTTTTTCCAACTGAAATGTAAATGTATGTTTCTACAAAAACGTATATGTGAATTTTTATAGCACTTTATTTGATTATCAAAAACTGAAAACAATTCAGATGTTGCTAGACAAGAGGATGGATGACCAAACTATAGTGTATCCATACAGTGGTTTACTACTAAGCAATAGAAAAGGAAGACACTATTGATTCAAACAATAACATGGATGAATTGTAAATACATTTTTCTAAATGACTGAAGCTAGAACTAAGTCTACATATATTCATAGGGCACTGTGGAAAAGACACAGGGATGGAAAACAGATCAATGGTTGCTAGGGCTCCAGAATAGGGAAGGAGGTGACTTCAAGGAGACAGCATGAGAGAATTTTTGAGGTGACAAAGCTGTTAGCCATTTTCTACTTGTGCCCACTGAGAAGGCATAGAAGCAATGGCATCCCATTACCAGTGAGCCAGCTTGGCTCCCAGATCATGGTTTTAAAATAACATTCTCTAATGAAAGAGAATGGGGCAAAAAAATACAAGCTTATCCTAAAGAATATTGTGGTGCTATATAGTAAGGAAGTAATTTTTAAAACTAAAACAAAAAAGGATTGGATCATGTCGGAAGGACAGAAGAGTGAACCTAAGAGAGCTTCTGATGACTGTAGCTGTAACAATTTGAGCAGCAAAATAAATATACTTTTGGACGATGACCTTGAGAATAATGCAAATAGTACAGGTCATACTAATATAAGTAATTAAATAAATGTGAGAGAAGGATAATGTTTTCTTATAGAATAATTCCAGTTAACAAATGTAGAAGCAATGAAGAAAATAGAAAACCACCATTAGAACAACACAGTAGTAATTGCTTCAGGCAAGATTCTTCAGTAAATGCTAAAATTAGTAGGTAAATGTTTAAGGAGAAGCAGAATATTTGCAAAGCCTCAAAATATCTCCCCCTAAATATTTTTTTTTTTTAAGATTTTTTTTTTTTTAATTAGTGAAGGGGAACAGGACTTTATTGGGGAACAGTGCATACTTCCAGGACTTTTTTCCAAGTCAAGTTGTTGTCCTTTCAGTCTTAGTTGTGGAGGGCGCAGCTCAGCTCCAGGTCCAGTTGCTGTTGCTAGTTGCAGGGGGCGCAGCCCACCATCCCTTGTGGGAGTCGAACCGGCAACCTTGTGGTTGAGAGCCCACTGGCCCATGTGGGAATCGAACCGGCAGCCTTCGGAGTTAGGAGCATGGAGCTCTAACTGCCTGAGCCACTGGGCTGGCCCCTCCCCCTAAATATTTATTAATTAAATGGGAAGAAATAGTAAGTTTACATTGAAGAAACCTGATAGACATCACCTTATCCAAATGATGAGTGTTAAAATAACCAGTAATAAGATATATAGACATCACCCACTCCCTGATATCATGGATGAATAATGATATAACCATGGTGGTATTCTTCCCCAAAATCTATAGTCTCATTCTCATCAGAGGATAACATCACACTGAAATTGAGACTAATTCCACAACATACCTGAGCAGTACTGTTTAAAAGTATCAGGATCACGAACCACAATAAAAGAATGAGAAACTGCCACAGATTGCATGAGTCTAAGGAAATATGATGAGTAAATGCAAAGTTGTGTCTAGGATTGGATCCTAGAACAGAAATGGTTATTATAGTGGGAAACGCATTATCTGAATAAAGTCCATAGTTTAACTAAAAACTGGAAACTGGCTATACCATTTTTTTTTTCAAATGTATGCCCTTTCACCATACATTCTGCTAAATGAGAGAACTGCCAAAGGAAGAAGAGCAATATATAGGTACTAAAAAAGAAAATAATACTTATTTATAGGCATGTCAGAAAAATGGTGTCCTGTTCTTCAGAATTTTGTATATAATTGACTAGAGATAAATGCAAGGCACTATTTTTACCATAGCCACAATATTTATTTCTAGGAACTGAGGGATGCAAATTAAAGGGACTCTTTTCATACCTGTGCCAGTGATTCTATTTAAATACTAAGTCCTGTAGAGAAGCGTCTACCCTCACAGCTCAAAGTTCTCTAACAATGAATACTTTTTGTTCTGATGCATGGACTTCAGTCTTCAATTCTAGGAAGACAGAAAACAATCTATTCAGTAACTACACCAATTTTTCATATATTTCTGTTTTTAACATTTTTTTGTCCCTCTTATATGATGGCAAAATATGCAAATTTGCCCATAAATTATGAAATAATAGAACATAACTCAACAGAACTATAAGATGAATGAATATTACTGAGAGATCATAAACTTGGAGCTAGATGTGACAACTCAGGAGATTTTGGTTTGGTTCTCTTTGAAGAGAAGGCAGACTCATATTTCTTTGTATTAGGGACATTTTCATCCTGAGCAGTGACAACATTTTAGGAGAATAAGTGTGTTCATGGGTGCTTGCTAGCCATTGAGATGGACAGTAGTGGGCATAGGTCATACTGTTGGCTACTCAGTATTCTAATACCATGTCTATTTCTAGGAATCTCCATTGTGGGGTATTAACCGGAGGCAGGATTTGAACAGTGTCAGATATTTCCTTTCTGTACTCTCTTCCTTTCTTTACTCCTTTCCATATGTGAAATAAACATGTGACTTAGGATGAATCGATTAGATATCCCCCTCAATATTGTGAAATATGAAAGGATGTGGAACAAAAACAACTGTAACAGTGATTAAAAACAAAGATAATTTACTTGTGGTGGTGGTAATGGTTGTGGTCATTGATCAGCGTTATCTCCTTGGTTAATCCATTTTCTTCAAGAAGTTAATCAGTCATCCTAATGTTTCTATGTTCCTCTGCGTGTTCTTCAAACAGATTCTTTTTGTGCCTCAGTTGGTTGAAATTTGTTTCTAGAAATGAAGACTAAGTACAAACATCTTCATTGCATCACACACAAAAAAATACTTAGTTTCATCCAAATTGTGTGTGTGTGTGTGTGTGTGTAAAATCATGATCAATATATTTAAAAAAAATAACTTCTAGAAGTAGTTGAAATTCACGATCCTAGTTCTATACCATGTAGAATGAATATGAGTACTGGGCTTGCAATCGAAGACTCCTGTTCAAATTCTGTGTCCATGAAGAACCCTGAATACCAGTTCAATAGTTTATAAAATGAACAAAATGTCCTGCTCATCATGGTTTCTACAGATTAATAGTTTGATCAATGCATATGAAATTGACTAACCAGTGCCTGGAACAAAGTGGACACTAATTTTGTTTCTGTGGGATAATTTACTTGATTGAAATTGTTGGGGTTTTATTTCTTAACAGTGACTGCTTTTGTATCACACCAACACCCTTTGCACAACATAGCTTGATGTCAAATGTCTGAGCCTAGTTGACACAGTGTATATACACTGTTATTTTCTTACTTTTCTAATAATCACTTGTAGAACAGGTTCATGACTGATAAAATATTACCTGTCCCGGTAATTATTTTATATTGTTAAGTATTAACAAAGCAATATGTGTGGTCTGCCTAAAGTTTGATACCTCAATTTAGAACTAGTTGAATTTGCACGTGTGAAAGGACATCAGTAATTTTCTCACCTTAACCCAATCTTTCCTGATAGATTCAGGCCATGTTTTTCATTTATTCCAGATGCGATAACCAAACTGTCATTTATGTTTCTGCTTTTCCTTTATTCTTTTCCCAGACACAATAATAAAAGTTTAATAATTGACAGTGGTATCTAGGCTAAGGGTAATGCTTATTTCCAACATGGGCAGCAAGCTTATATACTTTGAAGGGATAATTTGTAGGGGACCAGGAAATTTGATTATATTGTTATGTAAATAAAAATATTCAATGTCCTTAAAATGTTCAGCTAAACTTAAATAAAAATCTAAAAATTACTCAGGATTGTTAACAAAGAAAAATTGCTCAGTGCAAAATTAGTAATAAAATATTCAGAAATTTAAAGTAGTTTAATACTTAATAAAATCATATACTTCAAAAGCATTTCATACCAATGAAAATATTTTTCTTCCTAAACTATGTGCTTTATTACATGAAATAAAATAAATTATATTACTGTTCTTTTATCAATTAGGTCCCAATGCATTACAAAAAAAGCCTCAAAAATAAATTACTGTTACAAACTTAGTAAGCAGTGTATTGAAGATAAAAATACTCAAACATTTATCTGCTATTGGTAATATAGGTTTCCTTTAAAATCTTGTTAAAATAATATTTTCTTTAGAATTGTATAATTAATAACTCTTAAAATGCTTTTTTAAGTTTCTCAACATTTTATTTTCTCTATTTCTACCTCTTGTCTTTGGCCTATCTTTAGTAGGGGCAGAAGAAATGAGAGGAATAAAAATAAAAAAAACACTGGAGAAATAAGACAGTAGCACTGAAATAAGGAATAGAATGGAAAGGAAGTCTTCTGTTACAAATGGAATATACAATAGGAAATACAGAAGATTAAAGAGGACACATAGGAAAAACAATGAAAGAGAGAAATGAGAATACAGAGAAGATCGTTAATAAGGATTTGGATAGAACTGGAAAGGCTGCTTGCCATTGGAAACTGTAGTGTCATTTATATGGGTTATCAGATTCAGTAGATTATCATTATACCCAAAGACATATCATAATATCTAAAGAGGAGTCTGACCTAAATGTGACATATTTCAAAAGTCTTCTTGATATTTTTCCAATTTTCATTCACATAAAACATAGTTTTAGAAATATTTTCATGATATCATTATGATGGTGTAGTTGTGAATGTAAAAGAATAACTTTATTCAAAGGTTGTTTAGCTTAATTTATACTTTTATAACATTTAGACATATGATATATATGGTCTTCCATTTGTATTCTTACTCCAGACTTCATAAGTGTTAGGAGTATGGCTTGGCCTTAAATCAATAGTAGACACTTGAAGAAGATGAATTTTGGATTAACATGGGGATTTCAAACACTTGACGTTGACCACACAGATGAAATAGGTTGCACACGGAAACACTGGGCACTCTCGCTGGAAGTGTTTGTATACAGAATAGATGACAATAGGGCAGAAACATTATACACAGATTTCAGTCATTTTAAGGCATTTGGATAGAAGCAACTGTAAGATACTGCTAAAATCCTAAAATCAAATAAACCCTTAATGCCTTTGCTATTCATAATGCCTTTGCTTACCATAAGCCATATGGTATTATTCACTCACATCACATGCATACACCTTATAACCTTATATCTTTAACCAAATCCTAGGCTCCTAGAGGGCTGTGACCATATCATTAACACTCCTACTATGTAGCTCTCAGTACCTTGACTAGGGCTGGTTATATATATTACTGGCAATGCAGAGCACATTGAAGTGAGCTGGAATATGGATGACAAAAATAAAACAGATGTGATGTAGTCAAACTTTGCTATCCAAAAAAAATTATGTTTTTGAGGCTGAAGCTATTTGAGTAAATATTCTATGATAAGATAATTATATATATATATATATATATATATATATATATATATATATATATATATATATACTTAAAAAGTTCAGAAAACAATTTTAGAAGAGAAAAATAAACATGTTATTCAACAAAGAGAGAAAGGAATGGCCCCAAGAAAAGTCAGAATAAATTTTGTACAGAGGTAGGGAAAAGAAAGCTACTCTAGAGAGCCTGAAAGACATGTACACTTGTTTTAAAATTCACAATAGAAGCTGAAGGTCATGTATCCAAACAGGAGATAAATTTTCTTTGGGACAGGTAAGTGAAACAGTAGAAATTTTATGTTCACACTGCAGCAGGTAGTTTGGAAATTAGAACACAGTGGTGCATAAGGTATCAATACAAGAAAATGTATGACATAGAATTCTAAAATTAGGGAAACAGAAAAAAAAAAGCAGAGCCATCAATTTTGACAGTGGGAAGAGAAGAAGAAATTAATAAAAGACTTAAGTAAAACAACTAATAGAAACTCTTCCTGTGTTTAACTGTCGGTAGGTCTCTCCTCAGTTTGGGCTCATAGATGGTACGTTTTTGATTATCTATTTGTTTATTTTGTTTCACTTTTAAGCAGATCTAGTTGTCCAAGTCCATTGGCTTTAAAGAAACAATGTCCCGTTCATTTTTAAACAGAAAGATAAAATTTTTGAGGCTACACTGAGTAAGAACTTTTCTCTAGTACAAGAGAATTAGTTAGGAATAAGATTTAAAAAAAAATAAAACAGTAAAAATATTTGTATCTTCTACATAAATTGCATTATATACCTTATTTGAAATCTATTAGGATTATGAAGGTCAGACAATTTGTGAACTCATCCTAAAAAAACTGCTATATACTTCATTGCTGAATATCACTACGCACACCTTCCAAGTACTCCCCTTGGGAAGCTATGCACTGAGACAGCAACAGGTCCACCCTTCAAAGCTAGTTTGGAAATCTTTTCCTGGAATGGCCATCAGAGCTGTAATCATATTACCCTTGATGTCCTGAATGTCATCAAAATGTCTTCCTTTCAATATTTCCTTTATCTTTGGGTAAAGAAAGAAGTTATTGGGGGCCAGATCAGGTGAGTAGGAGGGTGTTCCAATACAGTTATTTGTTTACTGGCTAAAAACTCCCTCACAGACTGTGCCATGTGAGCTGGTGCATTGTCCTGATGCAAGAGCCATGAATTGTTGGTGAAAAGTTCAGGTCATTTCCATCTAATTTTTTATCGCATCATTTTCAGCACTTCCAAATAGTGAACTTGGTTAACTGTTTGTCCAGTTGTTACAAATTTATAATGAATAATGCCTCTGATACCAAAAAAAGGTTAGCAACATTGTTGCAACAAGTTTGCAAACTTAATTGTCTCATTGCGTATGTTTACTTGCATTTAATATTGTAAAACACTCAAAATAACAGTAACTGCAAATATAAATTTATTTCTCTTTCACATAATAGAAATCTTGAGGTGGGCAGTTTTCATGCAGGGTGGCATGCGGGGTCTCAGCTCCCGCTCCCCACATAAGAACACAGGACATGGTGAGGCCAAAAAGGAACACCCACGCAGCCATAGATGGGGTAGTCATACCACTGTATTCTCACTGGAGGCTGGGTTGGAGACACAGGAGGCAGGAGCCACAGAATCTGCAATCCGCCATCCACTTGTCTCTGCCAGACAATCTCACTTGCTAGCAATCCGCTTCTCTGCAATCTGCAATCCACACTCTGCCGCTTGCTAGCTCAGCCACCATCTTCTTGCTAGCCCCCATTTCCTGCTAGCGTAGCCACAGCAGTTATATTAGTGGCCAATGGCTCAATGGTTACAGCTGACGGCCAAGTAGCCACAGCTGATGGCCATCCAATCACAGTTGATGGCCGTTTACTACCTGAGCCAGCACCCTTCCACGTGAGGCCGAGAGCCTGGAAACTGCTTTCTGGGGCTCTGTCCCCACAGCAGTATAAGGCTAGTATGGAAGTCCACAATTGTCTCAAACCTTGCATATCTATATACTTTTTTCCTCCAGCCTACTGGCATTGCTTGGCATCCTTGAGGCTCCATCATGGTCCAAGATGGTTGTTTCGGGGGCAAGAAGAAGAAAAAAAGAGAATGAAAAGAGGGATGTGCCTTCTAGCAGAGTCTGCTCCCTTTATAATTCTACCCCAAATCCAACAAATAATGTCACTTACATCTCATTGGTTACAACTTAGTTGTATATCCACATTTTGCTACAAGAGATTCAGGATTGCTTCCCTAAGGAAAATAGGGGAGAATGGGCATAGAAAGTTAAATGGCATTTCTACCACATAAAATATGAAAACAATGATTTCTCAGAAACAAATTTAAAAAATGTTAGAAATAGTAATGGGTTAGCTTCATTAAGGGGTAGTTGAAAACTGAGAATGAATAGTATAAAGTAAAAGAGTGATAGGGATTTGTACATCTGGTTCTATTAACAAAGGATATACTAGCAATTAAGTATTAAATATAGTTTAAGATAAAATGATAATCCCATTACCCAAAATTTGCTTTATTAAATGTTAACAATAAGATTTTTCTTTGGGGGGTGGGGGTGGAATCTTGTCTCCTACCATATATTCCCCATGGGACATGGTTTAGGAATTGTATTATATGGTAGAAGAAACAAATTACTTACTTAACCCATTAGGAAAGATTAGCTAATTGAAACCTTAAAAAAACAAAACATTGGTTTTGAGTGAATGGGATATTAGATGGGTAAGGAGTGTGGATGTGTAAGAAATGTAACATGGAGAGCACTGTGTGGGTATTGATAAGCTAATGAGGTTTTTAGGAGAATTTCAGAAAGTTATCTGACATTTAATAAACATCATCTGTTTATCAATCGTTTATGTTTACAATAACTTTTTCTTTATAGTGTCCTTTAAGTTAGTGGAGGAAACTGAGGCCCAGAGAGATTAATTGCATTTTCCTACATCGTTTATTGCCTAAATAGTGGAGACAAAATTTAAACACAGGCCTTTAAGAAACCAGAAGCTCTGTATACTGCAGTAAACTTCCTGAGACATAGCCAAAGGCCAAAGTAAGGCATTAAATGTCATACCAGATAAAGGAAACTGGAAGAGAGAAGGAGGAGCTTCTAATAGAATGGTTTTTTTTTGACTGTCATTTAAACTACAGCTATTTTGTGCAAAGGCAGCCCTCATAATAACAGACATGCCATAATTGATTAATTCAACACAGACATTGTGCAGGTACAGCCTTTGCAATGGTAACACGCATGCCATAAATGATTTCTCCATTCAACAATCATTAATGGCATGCATCATTTGTCCTACACACTGTGCCAGTCTCTGAATACAGTGACTAATCAACCGTAATCCTAGTCTTTAGTAGACTCATGTTTTAGTGATGATATCAGTATACAAACTGTTTTAGCATAATGCAGTAAGTACTGAAATAAGCATAAGGATGGTGATAGACAAGTACACTAGAGATATCAACTAACTCTGCTCGGGGCGATCATTAAATGTGATAAAGGCTTCACAAAAGAGGCAACATCTGAGCCAGTTTTGAAGGATGGGTAAATGTTTATCCCCAAAACGGATAGTGTGAGAGACACATCAGACAGAGGTGAAAAGGTACCTTAAAAAGAGTTGCTATGAAAAGGCAAAATAAATCATGGAAATGAAGAGAAATTTATTGCTTCTAGAACCAAGAGTGTTTTATAGTTAACAGGGCAGGGATAGTCATTGAAAACAAGGCTGGCAAGGTGATTGGAGTTAGATTGTGAGGGTGTTATGTTCCATACTGAGGACATTTGACTTTATTTTGTAATTAACAGGGAGTGAGTGAGATCACAATGACTTGATATGTCCTGATCAGACTTTGATATTAGAAAGATGACCTTGTTGGTAGTGTTTGAGAAGTGAACATGGTGAGCATGCATGTGTAATGACATAAAGAAAAGTCATTGATTCCTTAGGTGTTAGAAAGTTATACTGGGTAAACATGGTTACTCACTCAGAGCATTCTTTGTGGGAATTGAAATGATCATTCAGACACAATAACTTAAAATAGGAAATCTTAATTTCCCAGTGAATCACATAGAAAAATATGTTATTTTTTCTAGGGAATTGAGCCTATGTGTAATTGAAAGTTTTATTATATGATTGAGCTACCAGCTCATATATGAATTCCCTTGCCACGGAATTAGTTGAACACTGTCCCAAAGCAAAGATTTTTGGTGGCTTCTTTGCCTGTTTGCTTTGCCATCCTTAAATCTCCAAAGCCACTGCTATACTATGTCAATCACTTTATTTTCTTTAGTCATTCTGTTGCTCTAATTTCAGATTTCACACATAGGAACAACAGGAAATCTGGGGAAGAGAGGAATTGGAAAAGTCCAGATGTTTTTGAAACAACTGGTTAATGGGTCAAAGATAGGAGGGACACTGAGGGACCATGTGAAAAATATTCAACACGCATATTTGGAAAGGTTTAAAAGGGGGGATAACAATGAATTGTTCCCCAGTCCAATCAAAAAATAATGAAACCACCCTTCACAGTCTAGGAAGTTAAGTGAGAAGTAATTTGAGCTGTCAGAAAACAACACATAAGGAGATTTTTAATTTTATATTATTTTTTGAGATAGAGGTTTTTGTTTTTTTCATAATTTTTTATTAAATTTATTGGGGTGACACTGGTTAGTAAAATTATACAGGTTTCAACTGTACATTATCTATATATTACATTGTGTGTTCACCACCCAAAGTCAGTTCTCCTTCCATCACCATATATTTGATCCCATTTACCCTCATCTACCACTCTGCTCCCTGCCCCCCTTACCCTGTGGTAACCACTAAACTATTTTCTGTGTGTATGAGTTTTCATTTCTTTGTTTGTCCTCTTCCTTTGTTTCCTTCAGTTTTATATCCCACATATCAGGGAAATCATATCGTTCTCGACTTTTTCTATCTGACATATTTCCCTTAGCATAATAATCTCAAGATCCATCTATGTTGTCCAAATGGCACTATTTCATCTTTTCTTATGGCAGAATAGAATTCCATTGTGTATATATACCACATCTTCTTATCCAATCATCTATTGAAGGACACTTTGGTTGTTTACATTTCTTGGCCATGGTAAATAAAGCTGCAATGAACATTGGAGAACATATATTTTTACGGATAAATGTCTTCAGATTTTTTTGGTAGATACCTAAGAGAGGGATTGCTGGGTCATATGGCAATTCTATTCTTAATTGTTTGAGGAATCTCCACACTATCTTCCATACCAGCCGCACCAATCTGCATTCCCACCAACTGCATGAGGGTTCCTTTTTCCACCCCGTAGCCTCTCCAACACTTGTTATTGTCTTGTTGATGATAGCCATTCTAACTGGGGTGAGGTGATATATCATTGTGGTTTTTATTTGCATTTCTCTGATGATTAGTGATGTTGAGTGTTTTTTCATATGTCTATTGGCCATCTGTATGTCCTCTTTGGAGAAATGTCTATTCAGGTCCTCTGCTCATTTTTTAATTAGATTGTTTGTTTTTTTTGCTGTTGAGTTGTATGATTTCTTTATATATTTTATATATTAGCCCATTATCAGAGGTGTTGTTTGCAAATATCTTCTCCCATTCATTTGGTTGCCTCTTTATTTTGTTGATGGTTTCTTTTGCTGTGCAGAAGCATTTTAGTTTGATATAGTCCCACTCATTTATTTTAGCTTTTACTTGCCTTGCCTTTGAACTCAAATTCATAAAATTCTCTTTGTACCCAGGGTCCATAAGTTTAGTACCTATGTTTACTTCTGTGCAGTTTATTGTTTCTCGTCCTATGTTTAGGTCTTTGATCCATTTTGAGTTAATTTTGGTACACGGTGACAGATAGCAGTCTAGTTTCATTCTTTTACACGTGGCTTTCCAATTCTCCCAGCACCATTTATTGAAGAGCTTTTCTTTTTCCATTGTATGTTTTTGGCTCCTTTGTCAAAAATTATCTATCAATATATATGTGGATTTATTTCTGGGTTTTCAATTCTATTCCATTGGTCTGTGTGTCTGTTTTTCTGTCAGTACCATACTGTTTTGATTATTGTTGCTTTGTAGTACAAGCTGAAGTCAGGGAGTATGATATCTCTAGCCTTCTTCTTTGTTCTTAGGAGTGCTTTGGGTTTTTGGGGTCTTTTGTGATTCCATACAAATCTGATGATTTTTTTGTTCAATTTCTTTAAAAAATGCCATTGGAATTTTGATGGGGATTGCATTAAATCTGTACATTGCTTTGGTTAATATGGCCATTTTAACTATGTTGATTCTTCCAATCCATGAACATGGAGGATCTTTCTATTTTTTTGTGTCTTCTTCAATTTCATTTAATAAGGTCTTGTAGTTTTCAGTGTATAGGTCCTTTATATGTTTATTAAATTTATTCCTGTTTTATTGCTTTTGTTGTCACTGCAAAGAAATTGTTTTTCTTATTTCTTTTTCAGATATGTCATTGTTAATATATAGAAATGCAATGGATTTTTGTACACTGTACACTGATTTTGTATCCTGCAACTTTACTGTATTTGTTTATTGTTTCTAATAGTTTTTTGGTGCCATCTTTAGGGTTTTCTATATAAAGAATATGTCATTTGCACATAATGACAATTTGACTTTCTCATTCCCCATTTTGATGCCTTTTATTTCCTTCTTTTGGCTGATTGCTCTGGCTAGGATTTCTAGTGCTATGTTGAAAAACAGTGGTGAGAGGGGTTACCCTTGTCTTGTTCCTGATCTTAGAGTAAAAGCTTTCAGTTTTTCACCATGAAGTGTGATATTAGACGAAGGTTTGTCATATATGGCCTTTATTATGTTGAGGTACTTCCCTTCTATACCTATTTTAATGAGAGCTTTAATCATAAATGGATGTTGTATCTACTCAAATTCTTAATCTGAATCTATTGTTATGATGACTTGATTTTTATCCCTTAGTTTGTTAATGTGCTGGATCACATTCATTGATTTGCATGTCTTGAATCATCCTTGTACCCTTGGAATAAACCCCACTTGATCATGATATGTAATGTTTTTAACATATTGTTGTTTTTAATTTCTAGTATTTTGTTTAATATTTTTTAAATCTGTATTCATCAGAGATATTGGTCTGTAGTTTTCTTTTGTGTGTGTGTGTTATCGTTACCAGGTTTTGGTATCAGAGTTAGGTTGGCCTCATAAAATAAGGTAGGAAGTACTGCCTATGTTTCCAATTTTTGGAAGAGTTTGAGGAGGACAGGTATTAAATCCTCTTTGAATGTTTCATAGAATTTACTAGTGAAGCTATCTGGTTTTGGGGTTTTGCTTTTGGGGAGGTTTTGAATGATCATTTAAATTTACTTACTGTTGATCGGTCTATTTACATTTTCCAGTTCTTTGTGATTCAGTCTTGGAAGGGTTTATAGTTCTAAGAAATTGTCCATTTCTTCTAGGTTGTTGAATTTGGTGGCATATAGTCCCTCATAGTATTTGAGTATGATCGTTTGTATTTCTGTGGTATCCATTGTAAGTTCTCTTATTTCATTTCTGATTTTGTTTATTTGTGTCTTTTCTTTTTTTCCTTAGTGAATCTAGCCAGGGGTTTGTCAATTTTATTAATCTTTTCAAAGAACCAGCTCTTAATTGCATTAATTTTTTCTCTTGTCTTTTTGTTCTCGATTTCTTTAATTCTGCTCTGATTTTTATTATTTCCTTCCTTCTGCTAACTTTAAGTCTCATTTGTCCTTTTTTTTTCTAGATTTTTAAGATGTTATGTTACGTTGTTTATTTGGGATTTTTCTTGTTTCTTGAGATAGGCTTATAATGATACAAATTTCCCTCTTATTACTGCTTTCAAAACATCCCACTAATTTTGATATGTTGCATTTTCATTCCCATTTGCTTCTGTGTATCTTTTGATCTCTCCCTTTATTTCTTCTTTGACCAAGTTATTCTTTAGCAGCATGTTATTTAATCTACACATATTTGTGGTTTTTCTGTTTTCTTTTTGCAGTTGACTTCCCATTTCAAAGTATTGTGGTTGGAGAATGTGCTTGGTATGATTTCAATCTTCTTAAATTTGTTGAGGTTAATTTCATTTCCCAGGATATGGTCTATCCTTGACAATGTTCCATGTGCACTAGAGAAGAATATATAGTGTGATGTTCTAGGATTAAATGCTCTATAAATGTCAATTGTGTCCTTTTGGTCTAATGCAGGGGTGTCCAAACTTTTTTCAACGTTTTTTACCAAGGGCCATATGAGGTAAAATACACAAACAGCTGGGCCACTTACTCGAGGTGAAGTACATATTGCCTCACCTGGTTTATTTAAGTAAACTAAATATATTTTTGGAATTTGCTGTGGGCCAATTAAAGATGGAGTGTGGACCGCAGTTGGCCCGTGGGCCGCAGTTTGGACACCACTGGTCTAATGTATCATTTCAGGCTGATACATTTTAATTGATTTTCTGTTTGGACAATCTATTCATAGCTGTCAGTGAGGCATTCAGGTCTCCTACTATAATTATGTTTTTATCAGTTTCTCCCTTTAGTTTTGTTAGTGGTTGTTTTATATATTTTGGTACTCCCTATTTGGGAGCATATATACTGATGTGTCATGTCTATTTTTTTGTATTGTCCCCTTTATCGTTATGAAATATCCAACTTTGTCCCTTCTTATCCTGATGTCTGTTTTGTGAGATGTAAGTATGGATACACCTGCTTTTTTCTGGATGATGTTTGTTTGAAGTATCATTTTCCACTGTTTCACTTTGACTCTATATTTGTCCTTGCAGCCGAGCTTGTCTCTTGAAGGCTGGATATAGTTGGGTTTTGTTTTTTGATATAGTCTGCTATTCTGTGCCTTTTTATTGCTGAGTTCTGTCCATTTACTTTTAGGGTAGTTATTGATAGTTGAGGATTTCCTATAGCCGTTTTATCTTTGTTTTCTGGTCGCTTGGTATCTGCATTTTCTCTTTGTCTTTGTTTTTTGTTTGTTACTTTAGTTTGGTGGTATTCTATAATTTTTTTCTCTGTTTCCTCTTCTTTTATGTGTCTCAGTTCTGGATTTTTTTTCTTCTTTTTTTTTTGTGTGATTACCATTGACTTTATGTAAAAGAAAGTTTCATTCGGTCGTCTTTTTCTTCAGTGTGCATCTTATCTCCATTCCCCTTTGCAAGTTCAGACCTTTGCTCCCTCCACTTTTATGTTTTTGTTGTCACACATTATCTCTATTGATGCTGTGAGTTAATTTCCAATTGCAGTAGTAAAGGGTCTTCTCTTTTTCTTTTTTATGTTTTATCTTCTTTAACCTTTATGTTGTATTTAATTGTGTCGAGCCCTATTCTGTGTACGGGTGCCATTTCCTGCTTCTGTCCATCTGTTAGACATCTTATTCATAATTTTGTATATTTTTGTCTTTTTGTTTCAGGTATAATAACCCCCTTCAGTATTTCCTGTAGGCCTTGTCATGGAAAATTCCCTCAGCTTCTGTATATTCTGGAAAAATCTATATTACTCCTTCATATCTAAAGGATAACTTTGATGGATGTTTTAATCTTGGTTGGTAATTTCTCTCTTCCAATAGTTTGAATATTTGGTTCCACTCCCTCCTGGCTTATAGAGTTTCTGCTGAAAAATCTGATGATATTCGAATGGGCTTTCCTTTGTAGGTTACCGTCTTCTTTTCCCTGGCTGCCTGAAAAATTCTTTCATTGTCATTAATTTTTGACAGTTTCAATACAGTGTGCCTTGGAGAAGGCCTTTTGGGATTGAGGTAATTAGGTGTTATATTTGCTTGTTGGATTCGAGGATCCAGTTCTTTCCTTAGATTTGGAAGTTCTGGTCAATTATTTGAATAAACTCTCTGTTCCCTTCTTCCTCTCTTCTCCGTCTGGCATACCCATTAATGTTATGCTGCTCTTTGTGATGGAGTCAGGAAATTCTTGTAGAGTTCTTTTATTTCTTTTAACTCTCAAGTCTCTCTCTTCTTCCATCTGTGTTCTTTCTAGATTTCTGTC
The DNA here is from genome assembly GCF_057876585.1 of Rhinolophus sinicus. Classification (NCBI taxonomy): domain Eukaryota; kingdom Metazoa; phylum Chordata; class Mammalia; order Chiroptera; family Rhinolophidae; genus Rhinolophus; species Rhinolophus sinicus. Next base: position 54,865,997 of record NC_142518.1, on the reverse strand, counting down.
TTTGATATCACTAATTCTTTCCTTTATCTGGTCAGCTCTATTTCCTAAGCTTGCTATTTCATTCTTAATTTCTTTTACTGAGTTATTGATCTCCAGAATTTCTATTTGGTTCTCTTTAAATATTTCAATCTCTTTGGTAAAATATCTATTTTGTTTGTTGTTTTTATTTCTGAGTTCATTAAACTGCCTATCTGAGTGTTCTTGCATTTTGTTTTTTCAGACCTGCAATCTTAAATTCTCTGTCATTGAAGTCACATATGTCCATATGTTTAAGTTTATTTTCTAGAGATGTTTCATTTTCTTTATAAGCTGCCTTGTTACTTTGGTTATTCATGGTAATTGATGGCTTATTTCTCTGCCTAAGCATCTATGGTAGTGAATTCTGTAGCAAATTGATAAGAAGAGGTCTTTCTTTTGTTTTTCAGTTAGTGGTGCTGGAGCATTTCATTTTCTTACACTTCTCCAGTTGGCTTCTTGGATTGCTTCTGGGTGGTGGGAGTTCCCTTTTCTTCCCTGGTAAAGTTGGTGTCTCCTCTGTGACCAAGTCATTTCAGTCTCAGAGCACCATTCCTGTGGGAGACTGTGGTGGCCAATGTGATTCTGAACTTCTGAAATCCCAGTGCTGCCTCTGTGGGCAGATGCAGTTCTGAGTTGCCTGAGGTATCCCAAGTGCCCCTGCTGGAATCAATCACAGAGGGTGGAGGCGGAGTGACCTGGGAGAGGCTGTTGGTAAGTTTGTGGCTTTGTTATCCTCCCAGTAATGGCTACTGACTGACCTCAGCTACCTTGCCTCTGCATCTCCACCCTTGTCACTGGGATTAGCTACAGTGTGTGTCTGCCACTCAGGAACTGTCTCTTCAGTTCTTAGGGCTGTAGATATTCTGCTTTGTAAGTTGACACTCACTACTACGGTTTCTTCTGGTGTCCACTGGTAGCTCTGGCAGGGTGCAGGGAGGTGACCTCTGGGAGGGTGGGGTATGTTGGCCAGGCTTCATGGCTTTGTTTTCTGCCTGGCAATGGCAGATGCTAGAACACAGCTGTCACACTTCTATATTTAGTCTCTGCACTGATTGCTGGGTTCAGCTCTATTATATGCTGATCAAACAGGCAGGAATGCTGGAGGCCCCAAAGGGTGCACCTGCAGCCTGAATCCTCCCCTCCCGACACCTGCAGTGAGCTCCATGCTGTCCCATGGCATCCATCTCTGCTCTTCTCTTTTCCCTCCTCCACTGTTCACACTGATCGGCCCACCTTCAGCTGTTTCATTGCACAGATCTCTCAGATGTGTTTTTGTGTTGCACAGGGAATCCTTTGTTGAATTATAACTGTTTAACTTGCTGTAATTTCAAGAAGAGATATCAAGGGGACACCTCAGGCTGCCATGCTTCTGATGTCACTCAAGATGATATTTTTAAATGAAGTAATCTTTTTTTAAAGAGTGAATTTTATAGTATACCAAGTAAACAATACAGATACTTAAAAAGAGTTGCTTGCTGCCGTTTTAAATAAAGTATGACTGATAACTTGGAATCAAACGGTGAAATTGGGAGTCTAGAAATTCTAATACATTGATTCAAGATTTGTGTTTCTTTTAAAACTAAGGCTTTAGGAAAAGCATGGGTTATTACGACATTTTGTCTGTCTCTCAACCAGTAGCTTTCTGCACTTATTTCATCTTTCCCAGATTCTCAACAAAATTTGAGTGAGAAAGAGAGGGAGAATATAGCCTCCCCCTACTAGATATTTGTCCTTAACTTTTGAGCAGAATAGTAACTTTTACAAGAAATATATAACCTGTGGTTCATTGTATTTCACAGTAGTTAAGAAAAGTTTTACATGTGGATATTTAGATTAAAGATACACACATATGAAATTTAAATGTTATTGTATTAAATATTAAAATAATATGGTTGAAAATTTGGCTCATTCAATGAGATAAAGCAAAAGTATACAAAAATGACAACAAAAAACACCAGATAGAAAACATAACTTCAAATAACAGAATAAAAAGTTGCTGTTTTGTATTATGTTTAAATTGTTAACTTTGAACACTTTATAAGCTTAACATCCTGCATGTGAGAATATTATATACAATTATATACAATTTGTATACTGCTCTACCTTGGTTAGTCACTGATTGGAGTAAGTTCAATACAAATTGCATCCCATAAATTACATTTGTGGACACTAGTTTTGCCTATCATAGGAGTTTCTTAGTCTGCTCCCATAAGAAACTTTAATCACAAGGATTGATTTATTCCTAGAAAAATGACAGATAGATAGGCAACGTAACATCATGAATCTTCCTAGATCCTCTCTTAAGGCATTAATGGATGAACAGTGTGACCTTTTAAAAAGATATCAAGGAGGATTATTAAATGTATATGTAAGTCTCTGTGTATATATATGCACACAGGGTGCCAAAACAATGTATACACATTTTAAGGAAGGAAAACTGTATTAAAATTGTAATACTCAATATATACCAATAACAAAAGATGAATACAAGTCACATTTGAGTTCTGTAATTGCAAGAGATGCTAAAAATAGTTACCATCAGCATCCAGACCCTTCTGATTATGGCAACCTACTGCTAGAGCAATGTTGACCAAAGTGTCAACTTGTATACATTTTTTGGCACCCCCGATATATATAATATATAATATGTATGTTATATACATATATAATATATTATATGTAATATATATTACATATATGTTATATTTATATTATATATAATATAATATATATTATATATAATATATATTATATATGTATAATATATATTATATATATATCCCTAAACTCTATTGAAAACTTGGTAGAAATTAAATGCTGTAGAAATTTAAGATACCTCATTTCATATAACATGTAAGTTTCAGGTTAAGTTTACGAAGAAAATTTTACAGTTAAATCTTTTTAACCCAAGTATTATTGCTGAAATATGTTTTTTTTTCCAGTGTTTGTGGATCCATATAAGTTTAGATAAATGGAGTTCCTGTGTAGTTGCCCTTTCCACCCTTACTGTCATTAGAATGCCCAAGAAAAAAGAGAATCCTCCCAAATACGGTTTAATAAAATTTTATTTATTTTTCTATTTTTAGTTATGCTTATGTATTGCATATCTTCTTCAGAAGTGCAGGTATTTATAGTTCCATTTAAATCTTCAAATTTCAGTACTAAAGTAAAACATAATACAATAAATCCAAGAAAGAAATACCTAAATTAAAATCTTGGTTAATTTAGTGCTTAGACAGCATTTATGACTGATTGATAATTTTGTACCTTATCTAAACTATTGTCACTTATAAATAGCAAAGACAAAGAACAAACAAAACACAAAAATTGAATAATTAATTCAAAATCAATTATTGTTAAAGAATGGAATGTAGGTTTGCTCATAATATCAGACCATGTTACTTTATCATCTTTAAGAAAAAAGTGTTGATTATACAGCAAGTATTTGGTACAGCGTGATATCCAAGGAGTTTTGTGAAAACTAAGTGTAAGAGAAGACGAGAAATAAAATTTGAAGTTTGGTATTCTCTAGGCTTTATAACTTGCAGTGAAATAATGCAGTTTTAAAAGGAAAGTCAGGCACCCTAACCTTGTAAGTCCTTCACTTTTTAACTTAATTTTTATCAAAGTAATACCTGTTTACAGTAAAAAAAGAAGCCACAGTGAAATCTATCATAGTTTTATACTATGCTACCCTCCCTCCCATTCAATTCTAGTTATCATTTCTCAAAGGTAACCCACTTTTAATTATCTTACCCGTTTTTTCTGATACCTCCATATTTCTAAAGCATATTATTGTATTATGTGAACAGAAAAGGAGCTCTACAACGAAACTGAAATGCTCAGAGAGGCCACATAGCAGGTCTGACAATGTCAGTGACCAAAAGTAACCACACAGGATGGCCTGATCACAAATTCCTAACTGGATAGATCATGGTGGGTAGTCATGTCCCAGGCCTATAGCTTCCTTAGCAAAGGTCAATCTTCACCTTATGTGAGCTCTGCCCATTGTTCTTATGCCTCTAGGGTAACATATCTTTGAGATGTCAGAGTAATTTTCTTTTCCTATCTCTTGAAGGCACAACTGCTGACTCTAGAGCACGAAACCTCATTGTTATCTTGGTGCCCACATACTGTCTCTATGTGCTGCAAATGTTATTTATTAACTAGCCTGTAGCCACCAATGTAAAAGAAGTATGTGTGTCTCCATTTTGCCTTTCATCCAATCTCAGAGATTTCCCCACTATGCTTTCTCCCACCTTGTTTATTTATCACCAGTGGATTTCATGCATCTTTTTAATGTATTCTCCTTTGATTCTGATGTATAAAATAAACTCCAAATCTTCCATTCTCTGCTGGATTTGAGATCTTGCTCACCAGGTTATGTCATTAGATTGGCTCAAATAAACTCATAAATTTTCTACAGTTTTGGACATTTCTTACATTGAAAATTACTTTTCTAATATATTAATTTTAGATACCATCTGTTAAACCCTTATGGTAAAAATTTAGAGTTTATTTTTTTATACATCACATGCACATATTTTCCTCTACCCTACGTACTACATAATGTTAGAGCATAATGTTTGATTAAATAATCAGTGATGGTATTATTATGGTAATGTAAATACTGTCCATAGTGTAATCTCAATATAATCGAACACCAGTAATGTATAACCCTTCTTCCCTTTTATTAGTAGATATATTTCCTGGAGCATTTTATCTTGCTTTTTGAGTTTGAACTGCATAATCTTTTGGCCAGTTGTACTACTATCATCTTGGAGAGTAGCTTTACTATTTAATCATTTTCTTCACCTCCATACTCTGTGTCCCACCAAATTTATGAATTAAAGGTCTTCATCTTTCATTATTTAATATCTTATTTTGCTGTTGAATAGTCTGCAGTAGCTTCCGAAGAAAGAGTGAATTTAAGGTAGAGTTAAGGCCTTTAACCTAGAAATTGTTGTATTTTGTTTTCACACTTGATTGCTAGTTTGACTGCTTAGGGAATTCTAGGTTGGAAATATGAGCAACCAACATACATTTTTTTAAAAAGTCCAGTGTGTAGAATGCAGAATTCTAAGATGACCTCCAAAACTGAAGCTCTCTGATGTACATGGTCTATATAAAATCTTCCCCTTGAGTGAGCAGTTCTTCTGAATATGATGGGATATCATTCTTATGATTATGTTATATTAAATGGTAGAAAGGATCTTACAGAAATTATTAAAGTTCCTAATAAGTTTACTTTGAGTTAATTAAAAGGGAGTTTATTCTGGATGCACTTGGTAAAATTGTTCCTAATCAGGTAAGCCCTTAAAAACAGTCAAAATGATTGGAAGAGACAAATAGTTTTCTTACTGGCCTTAAAGAAGCAAACAACCATGTTCTGAAGTACCTATGAAGGATAATATGTACAGGACCCTCTAGAAGGAGAGCATGATCTCTAAATTACAGACAGCAAGAAAAAGGTGACTTCAGTTGTGCAACCACAAGAAATTGAAATCTTCCAACCACAGGGGACTTGAAAGAGGACCCAGAGTCTCAGAGGAGATCACAACCCAGAACAAAATGTTTACTTTAGCCTGCTTGGACTCTGAGATGAGAACCCAACTAACCTATATCAGGATTCCTGAAAATGTGAGATATAAAAAAAAAATTGTGTTGTTTTAATATCCAAGTCTTTGTTAATTTGTTAGGCAGCAAGAGAAACTGATAAACAATGTCACCTTTGAGAATCCAGGATAGCCCTCTGGGATTTGTTTTCTCAGTAAAAAATTTTAGGATTGTCTTTATCTGTAGGAGTTCTAAAATTTCATAATGATAATCCTTAATACAGTTGCATTTTGCTGGACAATTGAGATTTTTTTTTTTTAATATAGAAATGTCCAGACCTTAGAAACTTTTTTACAATTAAAAAAAAATATTCCTCTCCTCCCCTTGGCTCTTCTATCTTTTTGAAACTTGTATTGAGCAATGGTTTGATTTCCTAGACTCATCATCTAATCTTCATATCTTACTTTTAATCCTTATTTTTATCTACTTTCCAAATCTGTTATTGATTTCATTATTATTTTGTTTTACTTTTAAAGAGGTCACTGTTCTCTGAATATTTTTTTATTGTCTACTGTACTTATTTTATGTTTGCAATATATTATCTGCCTTTTGATTATATTAGATATTGCTCTCTGTATTGCATTTGTTCCATTTTACTTGTTTGTTAGGGTATCTGACCTTGCTATTGGGGAATTTCTCAAATATTTGGCTATCCTTGGCTATTTATTCATATTTAAGAATTAGATGCTAAAAAGTTAATAGGAAGCCATGTATACATCAGTGGGGATTTTTTTTTAACTTTTCAGTCTCACTATAGGTATTCCCAATCAGTCATTTTCCCCTGGCAAGAATTCTCCAATTTCACATACACAGAGAGTATAAACCTAGATTCTAGAGGCTTAGGAAGTAAAATGATTAAAAGTTCTGCTGGGGATTCAGTATTTAGCATGTATGCTTTCATTAATTGTTTTTATTTTTAGGATAGTGCTTTACCACCATACTCAGCTTTATGACCTTATCCTCAGAGTAACTTCCTGTCTTTAGCTGGAGTAGGGAAGGACACACTGTCTGGCTGTGAAAGATAAGGAAGGTGATCTAGGGATCTATGTGTTCCTCTTCAAGTTTTCAACTAATATTCCTGTTCAGCCATTTCTTGCAGTTTCACTTTCAAAAAAATTTAATATTTCTGAGTCTTCATACTTTCCGGGGTTGTGAATTTAAAATCAACTTGCTCTGTGTTGGTTTTCTGCATTGCAGGTGGTTGTTTCAGATTTTTCTAGTATCCTCAGTTATTTAGGACTGTGAAGATTGAAATTTTTGATGACATTACTCATCTGTCTTTGTCTACTATCCTATTCATTTTTTCCATAAAGCTGCATGCTTTTGAAATTCACTTATTATAATTTTAGGGGCTTAGGTAGGAGATAGAGATAAATATGTATGGTCAATCCACTATGTTTAACTACTACAGCATTAAAATTTTATTCATGATTGGGTTTTATTATCTATGGCTCTGTTTTTATATCTTTCAAAGCACTATTCATTTCATTATACATCAAAAGTTCTATTTGGTTTTCTGATCCCAAATACATTCTTCCCTCCCGTCTAAACCTTATGCCTTATTTAAAATTTATTGCAGCAATTTTGCTGTATGCAATGAAGCAGAAATTTATACCACTCCCACATGTAGACATATATCCAAAATATTTGAAATCAGGATCTCAAAGAGATATCTGTACTCTGGTGTTTACTGCAGTATTATTCCCAATAATGGAATGCAACCTAAGTGTCCATCAATACAATATGGAAACAATCTAAGTATCCATCAATAGATAAATTGACAAGAAAAATGTGTGATATACATACAATGGAAAAATTTTCAGCTTTAAAAATGAAATATTGTAGTATGTGACAACATGGATGAACAAGGAGTACATTATGCTAAGTAACTTAAGCCAGTCACGGAGGGAGAAATCCTGAATTATTTCACTCGTTTGTAATATCTAAAAGAGTCAGATTCATAGAGATAGACAGCAGAATGGTAGCTGCCAGGGCCTGACGTGAGGGGAAAAGGGGGTATTGCTGTTCAATGAGTATAAAGCTTTAGTTATGTAAGATGAATAAGTCCTAGAGAACTGCTGTACAAAATTGGACAACATTGTTAAAATAATTGACAATATATTACAGTGCACTTAAAATTATTATGAGAGTAAATAACAAGTGTTCTTACCACAATAAAAAAAGAAGAGAACACATGTCTAAAATCAATAGCTAAGCTTCCACCTTAGTAAATTAGAGAAAAAATAAAATAAATTAATTCCAAAGTAAGAAGAAAAAGGAATCATAAAAATTAGAGCAAAGATTGATAAAATAGAAAACAGGAAATAGAATAGATAAAATCAACAAAACTGTTCTTTGCAAAAATCAATAAAATTGACAAACCTGTAGTAAGGCTAACCAATAAATAAAAAAGGACACAAATTATTAATATCAGAAAGGCAAGAATGACCATCACCACTAATTCCATGGTCATTAAAAGCACAATAAAGAAATTTTATGAATAACACTATCCCAAAAATTGATAATTTAGAAGAGATAAATCAATTACTTGAAAGACATGATCTACCAAACACAATCTGAATAAGCCTATGTCTAATAAACTTATTGAATCAATAATTCATCTTCCATTACAGAAAACACCCAGGACAGATTGTTCCACTGTTGAATTCTACCAAACAATTATAGAACAAAAGATACAAGTTTTCTACGATCTGTCACAGAAAGTAGAAGCAGAGGAAACACTACTTACCTCAACCTATGAGGCCCACATTAACCTAATAATCAACCCAGATAAAGAAATTGCAAGAAAGGAAAAATAAAGACCAATATCTGTCATGAACATAAATGCAAATATCCTAAATAAAATATTAACAAATTGAGTTCAACTTTGTATTAAAAGAATTAAAACCATGACCAAGTGAAAGATGTTGAGTTGTGCAGGGTTGCACCAACATTCATAAACAAATTAATGTAATCCATCAAATCAACAGTCTAGGAGAATAATACAATTATATCTGTAAATCCAGCCATCAGTGATAAAACAAAAAACACAACTCTCAGCATGTAAAGAACGCAGGAGAATTTCCTTGATTTGATAATGAGGATCTATAAAAAAAAATCTATGGCTAACATTGCACTAAATGATGAGATGAGGTGCTTTTTCCTATGATTATGAACAGGCAAGAATGTCTCCCGTCACCACTACTACTCAACATCATACTGGAAATCCTAGTTAATGCAATAAGAAAAGTAAAGGAAATAAAAGGTGTACAGATAAGAAAGAAGAAACAAAACTGTCTTTGTATTCAGATGACATAGTGTTTTTTGCCATGTATAATGCACACTTTTGTGCCCAAATTTGTGAGGGAAAAATAAAGATGTGCATTATACAGGGTAGTACTAATTCTGTGTCTATATAAATATGTTTAATTCTTTTATTTATGCTTATGAGTTAAAAGTGTAATAATAAATAAATAAATGCTAAAATTCCTTTATAATGCAAAAAACAAGTACCTAAATATAAACAAATAAAATTTTGAATTAAAAAATTAAAATGAAAGATTTTTTTCCCTTGAATGGTTGGGCCAAAAATGTCAGTGCACATTATACATGGAATGCATTGTACCTGGCAAAATGCAGTAGTTGATCATGTAGGAAAATCCCAAAGAATCAACAAAAATACTCCTGGAAATGATAACTAATCACACCCAAGTTTTTGAATACAATTTTAATATATGGATGTCAATTACTTTCCCATAAACCATCAATGAACAATTTGAATTTGAAATGAAAAATGCAATACCACTTACACTAGCAACAAAAAATGAAACACATAGGTGTAAATCTAGCAAAATATGTACAAGTTATATATGAGGAAAACCACAAAAATCTGAAGAAAGAAGTAAAAGAATATCTAAATAGATGGAGAGATATTCCTTGTTAATGGTTAGGATGATTCAATACATTTAGGATGTTAGTTATACCCAACTTGACCTATAGATTCAATCACCAGTGCAACACCAGTCACAATCCCAAATAGTTTGTTTCCAGATAGCGATCAGCTGATTCTGAAGTTTATATGAAAAGTCCAAAGATGTAGACTGGTTAGCATAATATTGAAGAAGTAGAACAATATAAGAGAAAGGACACAACATGACTTCAGGACTTAATACAGTTACAAAAATCAATACAATGCAGTATTGGTGAGAGAATAAACAAATAGGTCAATGGGGTAGTATAGAGAGATCAGAAATAGACCCACACAAAAATATTTAAATGATCTTTGACAAAGGAGCAAAGGAAATCCAGTGGAGAAAAGACAGACTTCTCAATAAATGGTGCTGAAATAACTGGATATACACATGCAAAAAAAAAAAAAAAAAAGTCTATAGACAGACCTTGCACCTTTAAATAATTAACTTAAAAGGTATAGTAGACCTATGTTAATGCAAAACTGTAAAACTCCTAGAAGATAACAATGGAAATAATGTGGTTACCTTGGGTTTGGAAATGTATTTTTAGATACAATGTCAATAGCACAGTTCATGAAAGGTGAACTTGATAAGTTGGACATCACTAAAATTAAAAACTTCTGCTCTGTGAAAGACACTGTTAAGAAAATAATAAGATAAGCCATAGACTGGGAGGAAATATTTTAAAAACAAATAGCTGATAAAAGACAAATATTCCAATTATACAAAGAACACTTAAAACTCAATAGGAAAATGGAGAACCCAATTTAAAAATTGGTAAAAGATATAAACACACATCACACTAATGAAGATATAGATGGCAAATAAGCACATGAAAAGATGCTTAATGTAATATGTCATTAGAGAATGTAAACTAAAATAAGATACTACAGCACCCCTACGAGAATGGCTAAAAGTCAAAACTCTGATAGCAGCAAATGTTGGCAAGGATGTGAAACAACAGGAACTCTCATTTATTGCTGATGAAAATGTAAAATGGTAAAGCCACCTTGAAAGACATTATGGCAGTTTCTGGCAAAGCTAAACATCGACTTACTATAGGATCTAGCAACTGAGCTTCTACGCTTTTATCCAAATAAGTAGAAAAATAATGTGCATGTAAAAATCTGCATAAATATGTTTATACAATTTTTATTAATAATTTCTAAATTTTGGAACAACCCAAATGTCCTTAATAAGTGGATGGATAAATAAGTGTGGTATAGCCATACAATGAAATATTCAGTGATAAAAAGAAATGTACTATCAAGGCACAAAATGGCATGGAGGAAACTTAAATAATGCAGTTAAATGAAAGAAGCCAATTGAAAAGGCTCCATATAGCATGATTCCAAGGACATGACATTCTGGAAGAAAGACAGTTATGGAGACAAGAAAAAGATTACAGTTTGGGGCCAGGGAAGAGTGAATAGGTGGAACAGAGGAGCTTTTTAGGGCAGTGAAACTATTTTGTATGATACTGTGTTTGTGGATACATACTGTTATGCATGTCTCAAAATCCATAGAACTGTATAATAAAAAGGGTAAACCCTAATATACTATGGACTTTAGTAAATAACAATGTATTCATATAGGTTCATCAATTGTAAGCAATATGCAACATCAGTGCAAAATGTTAAATAATAGGGGAAATTGACTTGGAAGTTGAGAGGGAATTTATGAGAAATCTCTGTTCTTTTTGTTCCTCCTGAAAACTCCCTTTAGTTTAGAATAATGTCACATTTTCTAAATTCCACAGGATATTCTATTAAAGTGTTTCATATGTCCTAGTCTTATTGCCCGTATGAAAACGACAGGTTTCTTAAAGCTAAGGACTCTGGATCCCACTTCTATAATGCCTAGTATCTACTCCACAGTTTTGAAGTTTTGCTGATTTGGTGGTACCCAGAAGTTTTACTGATAAATAATCCAAAAGAGAACTCACTTATATGAAAAATGTAGTACAGTGAATCAAATATTTTATAAGATTCATTTTATAGCATATACACACTTGGATCTGGACTAGAAACTTGATATAAACATAAGATTTTTCCATGATGCTTTAATAAAAAAACAAAAGAAAAATAAAACAAAGCAAACAAATAAATGATACAGCCCATAGAACCAGAATGCAAATTTCTTTAGCAAATTATTCACATGTACCTAGAAGATAAAATGTGTCAGTTTAGTTTAGTGTACAACCAGGGAGCTGCCTATAGGTAGGTCATTATAAGGTCATGTACATGACGTATCTAAAAGTTAGATTATTTTCCATTTCTAACTTCAGAGTTGAATGAAAGGAGAGTATTAATTTCTCTCATAAAAATCACTATGATAAAAATTGGCAATTTCTCTACATATAGTAATGATGTGAGGTGTTTTTGGAGAAGTAAACAAATGTTCCTATGTAGACAAAGCTAAGCTATTTTTATTTAGACCACTGTGGCTCATAAAACACATGACATAAAAAATAAATGTAAAGTGCCATAGAAATACGATTTATAACTAGAACTTAATTTCAAGGAGATTGTTTCTTCATTTTTTTTTTTAACTTTGGGCTTTAGCAATCACCAATTTTATAATGCCTAGTAATTTTAACTAATTACATGGCATCCGATGGGGCTAACTTTGGTTATAAATGATAATTAATAAGAATGCATTTTTGTTTAATGGATACAAGCGTTATCATAAAGAAAAACTATTATTGGAGTTTGCCCTAGGTTAGTTATATGGACAAGTGCTAAATGCTAACTCCATCCAAGTCATCATCTTTAAATATTTATATTGTCTTGTTTTGATTAGGTGAAATTACTCATATTATTTACCAACATTTCTTCTTGATTTAGTAATGGTGATAAACTCACCTTTCTGGCCCCCATATGCATATAATTTATATCACAGACAATTTATTGTAGGAAAACTTTAAAAAATGCAAATATAAGCGAGAGATATCCATGACTTATTTTAATAATATTATTTAAAAAATATTAGCAAATCTATACAATTCCACTTAGAGGCATTTCTTTTTTTTTAATTTTTAAAATCATGTTATCTTCTGTGCTATCAGTATTTGGTTTTGACAAAAACCTTTAACAACATGATTTAAAATAGAAGTAGTAGTTATCTTTTCTCATTTAGAAGAATGAAGAAGAAAGATGTCTACGTTGCTGAGAATTGTGCCTATTTTATAAAGCCGTGTGGAAACTATTCTTTCTTATCCGTTATTCCATAACCATTGTTTGACTTCTATCTATGTTTGAATCTGCAGAAAGGAAATTATAGGCCCATTGCCAACACTGATTTTGTACATCAACAAAGCAAAAATCATTGTTATGATGAAACGTATGTGTAGTTTTTTATCCCCCTTCATTCAAATGTGGAATAATATAATTTGTTTATTTACCTTAGTGGGCAATACCTTATACCATATTCTATTTTTCCACTTCATTGCTTTTGACAGCCCCTAAGAATTCTCTTCCTAGGTGTAAATATCACCGAACTCCTCATTCTAAAACTTGAATTTATTCATCTCAACCTCTGTTACATTCATTTCACTGAATAGCAATAGCACAGATTTACCTGGGGGAAGGGAAAATCTAGTGAATTATATTTATTTGTCTTAAATTCTCTGAACAAAACATACAGCTATAATATATTCATTACACAAGACAATTCATGTAAAAAGAAATAAAGGAAAAATTTTCTAAAGGTGTTTGCAAAATAACAGTGCTATTGTATAGATTTATAGTGGCAAAAGTTTTAGAAAATTCTCACTAAGAAATAGCTCCCTGGATCAGCTAGACTGCATTAGAAGTCAATTCAGTTATTTTTTGTTTTGACAAGAAGATCATGAGATGTGATACAGAATATAGCCAGAATGTATACCTATTTGTCTGAATTGGCAAATAAATTGTGATGAGTGGATATTTTTCAATATTTTCATTGAAAAAGATAAAAAAATTAAAGACATTATAACAAAGTTTGTGAATTAAAAGCACAATTCATTGTTTCTAAATATATGTTTTTATAGTCAAAAGATTTACAATTTCTGAAATCTTCAAACACTACTTTGGGTCATATTTATATAGCAAAAGATTATTCCAGAAAAGAAAGCTTGTGTTAACTTGTCTTGAAATAAGTTCTACATCAAATATATATTAGGTAGGGTTCTGAATAGTCTATTAATTCTCAGCAATGTAGTTTTCTTCTCTCCTAAGGCTCATAAAACTATTCTTTGTATCTGAACCCTAGTGGATCAGAATATGTTCTGAATTTTAAAAAGTAATCTGTATAAGAATATGAATAAAATGTACTAGAATATTAACAACAACAAAAATGCCAACACTAATGTAAGATAATCATAACTCCTAAAATTTGACATTTATTGGAAGTTATCATATAAGAGGTATTAAGACTATTACTAATTATTTTTTCTTCATGTATTTCTAATTCCCTGAAGATGTTTGTAGTCTATGAATTGATAGTTACAAAATCAGTAATAATGTAGTGGGATAAAAGATTTGTTTCCCAAATCCTGGAACATCCTGGGACAAAATACTCCATCTTTCTTGAACGTTCTAGTGCAGTTGAGGCAATCACAAGTAATATGTTGAACATTACAGTAAATAAGTGGAACTTTTCAACAGGGGAGATAAAAGACACAAGGTAAAAGACAAAACAAAATATTTGAGAAATAGACAATATGTCTTCACAATGGATTAATTTATACATAGACTTTAGGAGGGCTAAATATTAATGTAGTCGTCCCATGACTTTTTCCTAAAAGATATCTATTATAGTTACCAATAAGTGACCTACTACTTCTTATCTATGAGACTTTAGGTAAACTACTAAATCATTCTAATGCTCACCTATAAAATGGAAATATTTATATTTAGCTCATAGCTCTATTGCACTGTATATGAAAGCTTAGCTCAATGTTTAAAAAATGGCAGCAACCACATTATTATTAATATTAATAGTATTAAGTGGAATGTTTTGATGGTGATGTCTTTACTATTCAAGATTATTATGAACATAATTAACAATACTTTCCTTAACATGTTAATTGATATTAGAGCCCAAATATATTGCTGCATAATCATGTAAATGCATGTTCAATCTCACTGGTAATGGAAGAAATACAATAAATCAAGCTAATTTTTACTGATAAAACAATAGTGGTGGTGTATTTACACGTAACACTTTTATTTAAAGATGGTGGCAGTATTACTTTGTATAACATTTCCAAAAAGATGTTGGCAATGCATATCAAGAGCCTTAAATAGTTCATAGTAAGACATATAAAAATATGATTGAATTTAGAAAGTAACCAGCAAATGTTGTTCATACCCCAATAACAAAAATAAGTCACATAAACTATAGCAGCACATATTTAACCCATTCAGAGACCTGTGGTTGCAAAAAAACCCATCTGATTGAAACTGCAAAAGTTGATCATTCCTCCTAGGAGAAAGGAGACCCCACAGAAGCTTTCATATTTGGCAAAAGAGTGGGAGAAAGAATATACCATTATTGACATAGAGCTAAACTTTTATCCAACACAGAATTTTGAAAAGTTTCAAATACACAATCAAGGTGTAATTATTTTACCATTAACACCCATATAAGGAACGTCTAGATTTTATAATTAGCATCTTATCATATTTGCATTATTATATATCCAGCCACTTGTTGATCTCTCCATCCATCCATCAATCAGATATTTTAGTGTATTTCAGAGTAAGTTGTAGGCATAGGTACTCTTCTCAAATACTTCAGCATGCGTAAATAGCTAGAGTTCCATATTATAATGGACAAAATTTCAACACATTTTTAAATGCTGAGTGTGGACTGACATAACAGTTATTATCTCTGCAATCTCCAGAAATAAAGATAGGGAGTCTTCAGCTACTCATCACCTTTTTTCTAAAGGCTTTCACCAAGGATTCATGAGAAAGATTGTAGGCAAAGCAAGAGATCTGAGAAAGAACATCTCTAAGATGCAGGTGCTTAGAGTTATCTTAAGTCAGAGCAGGAGAATTCAGATAAACCCCATAGATATTCTAGGATTTACACTGAGTACTAGGAAGAGTCCAGTTACTACTGGGGGACATCAGAAATGCTGATATAAACCTCTTGCTCCATATCATGCGTGTGCAGGCCCTGCTGAAATTTAAAGGTGAGCAAGGAGAACTATAACATTATGTACATTCTGAGTCAATCCTAACTTGTAGAAGGGAAGCTATGAGAAACCCACAAATGAAAGACAAGTCCATGAGTTCTCCTAAAACAGAAGGCAGGAAAACTGAGGGAAAATTTCTTAGCACTTAGATTCCTAGTCCTGGTAAAGGGAACATTCTTGTTATAGTCGCATATCAGGTGAGGCCTATAGTGAAATAAATCTAAATAAAGAAAATAGATGAAGGAGACTAAGAGGTACAAACTTCCAGTTATAAAATAAATAAGTCACAGGGATGTAATATAAAGCATAGGGGATATAGTCAATAATATCATAATAAATTTGTACTGTGACAGATGGTTATTAGACTTATAGTGGTGCTCACTTCATTAAGTATATAAATGTTGAATCACTATGTTGAATCCCTGAAACTAATACAATATTGTATATCAACTATACTTTAATAATAATAACAAAAAGAAACAATAAGCGGTAGTCTCAGATCAACTACTCAGTAGAGTGACCCAATCTCCCACACTAATGCTTTGAAGGAAGAAGGGATATGCCTTTTGGGCATAAACATTATTTACTTTAATCTCTATTGTTCTTTTGCATACCACGGATGTAAAGAAGGCTTTCAATAGACTGATAAAGAGACAGGACACAGCAGAGAAAAGAGACGGTGAACAGATCAGTAAGCATTTCCAAAGTGAAACATAAAAAAATAAATAAAAAGAAGTAAGAAATGGGGAAAAAAAACCTGTGATCTATGGACAACACTAAACATTCTAATATCTGAATAACTGGAGTCAAGAAGGAAAAGAGAGAGAGAATAGAGCAAAATAAATATGAAGTGATAATGGGCAATAATTTTCCAAAATCAAAGAAAACAGTACATAGAACAATGAAGCTCAAAAAAGTGTAAGCAGAATAAATAAAAAGAAAACCACAACTAGACAAATCATACCCAAATTTCTGAAAACAAAACATAAAAATAAAATCATGAAAGGAGCCAGTGGGGGTGGTGGTGGAAATCCAGTGCATTACATAAGGGAAACAATGCTATGAATAATGGCACATTTCTCTTTTGAAACAATGGAGACAAAATAAAATAAATAGTTTTTAAAGTGCTAAAATAGGACATCTTTAAAGTGCTGACAAGAAAAAGCTGTCAACCTAGAATTCTATAATGAGCTTAGAAAATGAAGATAAAGTTATTCTCAGAAAAAAAGAGAAAATAATTTGTTTCTAGCAGACCTGGGTTGAAAGAATTGATAAATTAAGCCATTTAGAATGGAGGCAAACAATACTAGATAGAAATGTGTGGCTCTAGGAAGAGATTAAGAGCATAAGAAAGGGTAAATACGTTGATAAACATAATATAGAGAAACAAAAAAAAAATCCATACACATATATTCATATATGCATACATATATACTTAAATCTCTTTAAAAAGTATTTACTGAACTAAAAAGAAAATAACAATGTATTATGAGTTTATAGCATATTTAAAAGTAAAATGCATGATTCAAGAAAAAAGGTAATTAGAATTATATATTAGTAAGATTTTATACTAATCATAAAGTAGTAGAATACTTTTTCTAAAAGTAGACTCACATAAGTTAAAAATATATATTGCAAATCTAGAGCAATCATTTCAAAATTACAGAGACATAACAAAAAAAATCTAACGTAAGAGATACCATTAACACTAAAAACTATCCAAATTTATGAAGTGAGAGCTATTAAAGGTAGAAATGCAGACATGGGCTAAATGAGACAAAGAGAAATCAAACACCAATGTTTTACATTTAAAATCAAACATATCAGTAATTATATTAAATATAAACTGGATAAACACCAACATTTGAAAGGCAGAGATTATCAGAGTGAATAAAATGAAAGTGATATCCAATTATATTGTTTATAAGGAAAACATTTTTTTTTTTAAATTAAAGTTTATTGGATCTTGAGGAGCACATTTTCAAAAGAGAGAATCAAACAGTTTAAAAGTAAAAGAATAAAGATAAAACACCACAAGTACACTAAGCATAGGAAATCTGATGTGGCTATATTAATCTCAGAGAAAAAGGACACTTAAAGAGAAAGAATTACCTGAGAGATATTTCCTAATGATGAAAAAGTTAATACATCAAGAAGACAAAATTATTTCAAATATACACATAATAACAAAACTTCTTAATATGTTTAGCAAAAATTGACTGAACTAAAGGGAAAAATGCATAGTCAAAAATTATATTTGTAGATTTGAAAACAAACTTGCATCAGTATTTAATAGAAATAAACAGAAACTCAGTAAATATGTAAAAGATTTGACTGACCCTATTGACTTTCCTGATATAATATTTGAAAACAACTACATACAATCAGCAACTGCAGAATACACACTCTTGTCAAGCTCATTTAAACTAGTCAATAAGATAGACCATATTGTAGGTCACAATATCAATATCAATACATTTTATTTTAATTTTTAATTTTCTAAATATCAATACATTTTGTAAATCATAAATCACATAGAATGTTTTGTCAAACCATTATTAAAGTATAAATTAATAACAATAGATATCTTTTTTAAAATCTCAAAATATCTGTAACTAAACAACATGCCTGTTAATAACCCATGGAGGAAAGAAAAAAGAAAAGACAAACCTAGCTATATATTTTAAAACAGATTGATAATGAAAAACAATAAATAAAAAGTTGTGGAATGCAGCTAATGTCTCTAAAAATATTTATAAACGTAAAGGCCTTTTTTAGAAAATGAGATGGAGAAATAATGATTTCTAATTACATTTTTAAAAAGATAGAATAGAGAAAAGCCAATTCAAAGCAAAGTAAGTAGCAGAAAGAAAACAACAAAAATCAGTGCACAATTCAATAAAATATGAACCAATTAAACAATAGAGAAATGGACAATTCATAGATCGATTCTTTAAAATTATAATAAAATCAATAAAACTCCAGTAAGATTGATCAATTAAAAATAAAATAGAGAAAATACAAACTACCAATAACAACCATAAAAGGAACAAGGGACCTCATTACAGATTTTACAGTTATGACAATAAATCTCAATATGTGCACCTTTCTCATGTCAGAAAAACTGTAGGTGTTTCCTGTTACTTGTAGCTGGATGTAACCCCTCACTATGTTTTCAATTAATTTAATTGTATGTGATTGGACGTATGCTTATTTTTATCAAATGAACACTTCTGGAGGTTGCTAATTTCTCATACATTTCAACCTGCCATGTTGAGTAGAGGAAGAGTGCTCTTCAGAGGTACTTGTGTGTTGTGAGGTACACACACACACACACACACACACACACACACATGCTCACACACACTCACACGGAGTGAGTCTGCGGACATCTACCTCAGGGACCATGGCATGCTGCCCCACAAAAAGCATTGTTCTGGATGTATACTCTTGCATTGTTGCTCACCTTGCTGGGTTGCAATTTATTCCCTGACTCAGTGGGATACAAGAAATCACACCCTTGGATACCAGTGTCACAATACTTAAAGGAAAGGGAAATGAAGATATAACACCATCCCTGACCTGCCTAAGATTCCTGAGGAGGCCACACAATGGGTTCAGGAAGGTAAAACTTCAGGATAATACAAATAGACCTTATTAAGCACTACAATTTACCAAAATGTCAAGGACCTTATGCTCAAAAATACCAAACCTCAAAAATACTGATAAGGAAGTGTAGCTTTCCTAGGTGTGAGACTCTCACTTCATATGACCCTAAGAGGTCCATGGAGACACCCTAGAGAGGTTACTGCCTATAGATAGGGTCACTTAGGACCACCAGGAGTTTATCTGGTAAACACCCAAAGGTTAAAAATAGTCAAGGACAAATAGGAGACAAACAAACAAACAAACAAAACAAAACAAAAAAAGGGGGGAGCAGGGGATGGATACTTGAGACAAAGGAGTTAACTGTACTGTTCCAAGGTGAAGAAACTATAGCTAACTATAAATACCAGTCTCTAGGAGGTGAATTGGGAAGCTTTAAATCAAAGACAACTGCCAAAGAGGCAGGCCACTGGGCCCCCTCTGCCTCCCCACTTTTCCTGTAATTGCCTAGAAAACCCACACTATGAGTTACCACCCAGAAACTAAAACTAAAATCTGTGGCTTCAGGAGGTTCAAAGCCTAAAACAAAAAGGTACCAGACAAATAGTCACAGCCCCTATGCCCCAGAGTCCACTGAAATTATTCAAACTAGCCAAACTGAAGCTCCCTTACCCTGCCTTGCTTTTTCTTTTTTTTTGCAGAAACCGCCATAAAGATTCTTGTCCACATTTCCTCCACTTTCTCTGACTCCTGAACCAGCTCTGTGTTTCCTTATATAGTACCCTCCCCCCACCCTGTGGCCTGGTGTGCTCCCATCTCTTGGAATTTGTGAGTGTAAGACACTATCTTTTTAAAGGCAGTCATCTTTGATATGTTGGCCTCACCTATATTTTAAAATAGGCATAAAGTTAGACATAGAGCTATGGACCAGAATAAGATTATATGCATTGACTCATATGTATATAATCAACAAAGGTGTCAAAGCAATCCAATGAGGAAAAGTTAGTCTTTTTTAACAAAAAGTGTTGAAAAAATTGTATAGCCATATGCAGTGAAATGAATCATGACCCTTAACATCACAACATTAAAACCATAACACAATAGACGTCATAGATCTAAATGTAGGTAATGAAATTAGAAATTTCCTATAATAAAATATAGGAGACTGTCTTTAGACTTTGGATTAGCAAGATTTCTTAAAAAGGACACAGTAATAACCACTAAGTAAGGTTGCTGAATTGGAGTTCATTAAATTAAATACTGCTGTTGATCAAAAGATAACTTCCCCAAAATAATCAAACTAGAAACAGGGATATTTTCACAACACACACACACACACACACACACACACACACACACACACACACACGACAATAGACATATATCCAGAATATACTAAAACAAGCAAACAACCTATTGAAACTCAATAATAAAAAAGAACGTCAACAGAATCATATGGACAAAAATACTTGAACATATACTTCACAGAAAAGGATATTTACTAATAGTAATAGTAATTGTTGCATAAAAAAAAATACCCACTTTTATTAATCATCAATGCAAATTAAAACCAGAATAAGCTTGTATAATTGTAAACCTATTAGAAGGGCAAAAATAAAACAAGATTCACAGAAACAATTTTTCTTTTTTCTGAGAATCTGGTGAAAGTAGAACTCTTACACATTGCTGTTGGGAGTATAAATTGGTACAACTACGTTGGGAAACCATTTGGTTATTGCTTAAAATGTAAAACAAGTATGCTCTGTGATATAACAACCGTTTCTTTATTAAATGTCAAAAAGAATCAAATTTTGTTCACAAACATTTTAATAGAATGTATATATGGGTTTTATTTATGTTTCCCAACATTTAGAAAAAAGTTGTGTCCATCAACAGGTTAATGGTAAATACACTTTTATGTATTCATACAATGGACTACTACTCGGTAATACAAAATGTGCAATTACTGATTTGAACAACAACAAAAAAATCAGATACATTTCAAAAATATTATGCTGAAGTGAAATAACCCAGATATGAAAGAGTATATATTCCTTTTGTATGAAATTTAAGAGCAGGCAAAATTAATTGATGTTTACAAAAATCAGTTTGATTATTGCTTTGAAGGGACTGGGGCTGTATTGCAGAGTGGCATGAGTGAACTTTCTGAGATGGTGAAGATATTTGGTGTCTTGATAGGTGTGTGGATTTCACAGCTGTATACATTTAGTAAAACTTATTGAGCTGTATGTACACATAAAAATACAGGAATTCCACCATATGTAAATGACAACACAAGAATAAAAGAATAATGACAAAATGTTATGAAAAAATATTCTCCCAGTAAATTTCAAAACTTAGTTGAAATGGAAAAATTCCTTGATAAACTTATCAAGACTGACACAAGAAAAATACAATTTGAATAACTATGCATATTAAATAACTTGATTTTATAATTAAAAAAAAAATCTTCAAGGGAAAATCCAGGCACATATGGTTTCATTTTTGAATTTTATCAAATATTCAGGAAAGAAATCATGTCACTATTATACAAAGTCAGTGTAATTCAATATCCTAACAAAAAAGGAAAACTGTGTGATTATCTCAGCAGATACAGTGAAAGCATTTGAAAAATTCAACATCTGCTTATGTTAAAAACTTTCAACATGGTGGGAATAAAAGGGATCTTATTTAACCTAGTAAAATGTATCTACAAAAATCCTACCATCATCATTATAATTATCAGTAAAATACTGAATGTTTGCCCCTTAGATCAAGAATAAGGCAATGACATCCCACAATTTTCATGTTGTGTTGATAGTTCTAGCTATGCCAATTAAGCAAGAGGAGGGGAAGAAAGATGTAGAAATCATACAGGTTGGCAAAGAACAAAAATTGTACTTATTCAAACATGGCTAGATTGTGTACCAAGAAAATCTTTAAAAATCTATAAAAAAATACCAGAATTAATGTATGAATTTAGGAATGTCACATAGTACAAGTCAATAAAAGTTTAATTAAATTTATATATATTATCAATAAATATTGGAAAATAAAAATTTAAAAATATCAACCGAAATGTAAAATAATTACCTATACCAACTTCTGCACTGAAAACTGTAGAATATTACTGAGAAATATTAAAGAATACTTCAATAAATGGAAAGATGTGCCATGTTCATTGACTGAAAGACTCAATATTGTTAAGATGTTAATTTCCCCAAAATGATATATAGATAGAATCCTACTTAAAATCTCAGCATGGTTTTAAAGAAAATTGACAACTTGATTCTAGAAAATTACATAAATATTTAAAGGATGCAGAATAACTATGAGAATTTTTAAAAAGAAAAACAAGATTTGAGGACTTAGTTTATCTGACATCAAACTGAGAAAAACATATTACACAGATAACTTGGCATTGGTGTAAGGATGGAAAAATACATCAATAAAATAAAATAGAAAATCTCGAAATAGACCCATATGCACAGATTCAATTGATCTTTAAAAAAGGCACTGACATAACTGAATGGGAAATAGAATTTATTTTCTAAGAAACTGCTGAAATAACTGAATATATATAAAGAAAAAGAGCAAATTCAAATCCTAACTCTCATCATACTTTTAAAATTTATCAATAGGAATCATAGATCCAAACCAATGGTAAAACTAGCAAGCTTCTAGAAGAAAACATAGAATATTTATAATACATTAAATTGAGAAAGGTGTTTTAGAGCAAACAAATAAAACAATATATAGTAAAAATTATGTCAATTTTATTAAAATTCTATTCTAGTTACCAGAAGACTATACAAAGAAAATAAATATGCAAAATTCAGGCTGTCAAAATGTTTTGCAACACAAATCTGACAAAGGACTTGAATACAGAATATGTAAATAACTCCTATGGTTCAATAGGAAGACAGAGAAGTTAGTTTAAAACTGTGAGACAAAACTTGGAAAGACCTTGCACAAAAAAATATTTAAAAATCACCCATAAACACATAAAAGAAAGCCTTAAGAATATTAGTCACTAAGGAAATGCACACCCAAACCATTGCACACCTAGAATCATTAAATTGAGAAATACTGAAAACATCAAATGCTGATGAGACTGTGGAGAAATGGAACTACCATATATTGCTGGTAGGAATATAAAATGGAACTACTATTTTGGAAAACTGGCAGTTTCTTAAAAGGATAAACATACATCAATCTTATGAGCAAACAATTTCACTTCTACATGTTTATCCAAGAGAATTAAATCATATGTCTAGAAAAAGACTGTTTATAAATAGTCATAGACCCTTATTCATAATAGCCAGAAAGTGGAAATGATTTTAGTGTCCATGAACAGAACAGTGGATTAAAGCTACTGTAGTATAAGGGAATATAGTCAATAATATTCTAATAACTATATACAGTGTCAGATGGATAATAGACTTATTGGGGTTATCACTTTGTGAGGTATATAAATGTCTAATCACCTGAACCTGATAAAAAATTCTGTAATATGGTAACATAAGTGGAATATTAAATAATGCAAAACAAACCAATGATACATAAAGACAAAATGGGTTAATATCAAAACTGTGCTGAGTAAAAATAAAATGTATTCCATTTATATGAAGTTCAAGAGCAGACAAATACAATTTGATAGAAATGAGATTGTTTTATTTTAATGAGTTGTTGACTGGGTGGGACATAGGTAACTCTTTGGGGTGATGCAAATATTAATAAGTGTGTGTGTGTGACATAGGTGTATACATTTGTCAAAATTAATTGAATGGTAAACTCAAGATCCATGCATTTCATTGCATGCAAATTATACTACAGTACTATACTGTATTACTGTATATGATGGAATACTACTCAACCATAAAAAATAAAATATTGGTATTTGTGACAACATAGATAGATCTTGAGAATATTATACTAGGTGAAATAATTCAGATGGAAAAGGACAAAAACTGTATGATTTCACTCATGTGAGATATAAAACAAAAAAGTAACAAACAAACTAACAAAACAAAACAAAACAAAAACAAACTCATAGATACAGACAACAGAATGGAAGTCACCAGAGGGGAAAAGAAGTGGCAGGAGGGTGAAATGGGTAAAGGGGGTTAAGTATATGGTAAAGGAAGGAAACTAGACTTCAGGTGATGAGCATCCAATAGAGTACACTGACATCAAATTATAACTTCTACACCTAAAAATTATACAATATTATTAACCAATGAATTCAATAAATTCAATAAAAAAGATACAATTAAAAATACATAAAAATTATGAAACAAAAATTTCGTAACATTTGATTCCCAAATCCAATTTATTCAATTTTATCTCAAGTATGTAATGGGATATATCACAAATAACTTAATATCGAAAAATATAGTGTCGATTGACATATTAATTATACTAGATCCATATATTCAATTATAAATATGTATATTATGTACAAATGTAGCATATTGTGAGCAATGTTCTTGGTCCTGGGTAAACAGCTGTAAACAGAAGACAAAAACTTTGCCTTCAGAAAACTTGCAAACATTAATGAAGTAGCGATAATAACTATATAAACAAAATGAATTTTTATGAAGTAATAAATAGTATAAGGAAACAGCATAAAAAAGCCTAAATTGATTGGCACTGGGGACCACTCTGGTTTGTTTGTCAATGACATTATCTCTAAGATGGTGTTTGTGACAAATTTTGAATGACAGAGATAAAATATGTATTCTTTTTGTTTGTTTTAATAATTTAGTATTTTTAAATTACAGTTGACATACAATATTATATTAGTTTAAGGTGTACAACATAGTGATTATACATTCATGCAACTTACTAAATGATCACCCCAATAAATCTAGTACCCATCTGACTCTGTACATTGTTATTATATTATTGACTATATTCCTTATGCTCTAGTTTGTAACTACCAATTTGTACTTGTTAATCCCTTTCCCATTTTCACCCATTTCCCCAACCCGCTTTCCATTTGGCAACCATCAGTTTGTTCTCTGTATCTATGAGTCTGTTTCTGTTTTGTTTGTTCCTTTATTTTGTTCTTTAGATTCCACATATAAGTAAAATCATATGGCATTTGTCTTTCTCTGTTTGACTTACTCCATGTAGCACAATAACATCCAGATCTATGCATGTTGTTGCAAATGGCGAGAATTCATTCTTTTTTTTATGGTTGAGTACTATTCCATTGTATATATGTACCACCTCTAATTTATCCACTTATCCATTGATGGATACTAAAGCTGCCTCCATATCTTGGCCATTGTAAACAACGCTGCAATGAACATACGGATGCACATGCCACTTCAAAGTAGTGTTTTGAGTTTCTTTGGCTAAATACCCAGAAGTGACATTACTGGGTTCTTCTTTGTCTCTTGTTATAGCCTTTGGTTTAGAATCTATTTTGTCTAGTGCAAGTATTACTACTCCAGTGTTTCTTGTTTGTTTGTTTCCATTTTCATGAAATTTTTTTTTTTTCCATCCCTTTACTTTCAGTCTGTGTGTGTTTTTGATCTGAAGTGAGTCTTTTGTAGGCAGCATATGTGTGGTCTTGTTTTCTTCTCTATTCAGCTCCCTATGTCTTTTGATTGGAGCATTTAATTCATTTGCATTTAAAGTAATTATTGATAGATATGTAGCTATTGCCATTTTATTCATATTTTTATTTTTTTCTTCTTCTTAAAGAAGAACTTTTAACATTTCTTATAATATTGGTTTGGTGGTAATGTACTCTGTCAGCTTTTTCTTGTCTGAGAAGGACAGGAATTTAATAGAGAAAATCAATGAGGCCAAAAGTGGTTCTTTAAAAAGATCAATAAAATTTATCAGGCTCTAGCCAGGGTAAGAAAAAGAGAGAGGAGGCATAAATTACTAATATCAGAACTACAAAGAAGGCCATCACTGTACCTCCCACGGGCATTAACCAAATAATAAAGGAATATTATGAGCATCTCTATGCCCACAAATTTTATAACCTAGATAAAATGGAACAATTCTTTAAAAGATTCAGCCTACCATAACTTGCACATGAAGAAATAGGTGATATGAATATGCCTATATCTATAAAAAATGAATAAATAATTGGTAATAAGAAAGGAAGGAAAGAAGGAAGGAAGGAAGGAAGGAAGGAAGGAAGGAAGGAAGGAAGGAAGGAAGGAAGGAGAGAAAGAAAGGAAGAAGTCTGTATGGGTTCACTAGTGAATTCTACTGACCATTTAAGAATGAAATTATATTTCTTTATAACCTTATCCAAAAGATAGCAACAGAGGAAATACTTCCTAACTCATTCTATGAGATACAGTTATTCTAATACCAAAACTAGACAAAGACATAAAAAGAAAATAAGACTACATATCGATGTCTCTAATGAACATAGTTGAAAAACTCCTGAATAAATTATTAGCAAATTAAATCCAATAATATAGAAAAAGAGTATACATTTTTACAAAACTGAGAATAAAGGGGGAAACCTGCAAACACAATTTTAGTATTTAGGACACTCATATAATCCCCACAATCTATCTTTTTCAAATTTTCTTCTCTAATTCTTGATTACAATTCTATTTTAATAATACTAATACATGTCTTGCCTTGGTGAAGGTAGGAATTAAGAACAAGAGGCTGCTTGGTACTAAGGATATAAAAAGAGAAATGGAGGTAGCAACAGAGTAGAATTTACAATTCTTCAAAATAACTTAGATTTCTCTAGCCATGTACATAGCATAACTGAAATGCTAGAGGAGGGTGCAACTCATTTCTGTTTCCAGCCTTTCATGCCTCCTCATTCCTTCAAAACAAACATATAAACACATGATAAGCATGTTATATCCTAAAGAGTTGCCTAAGGTCTAGCAGGTTCTTCCCCTTAAGTGTCTCCTCTGTATGTTAGAATAATAATTTTATTATTATAAATAATTTTAAAAGCATGTGAAAGAAAAAAATATACACCATAACCAACAGAATTTGTTTCAATTACACAAGGCCACTTCAACATCTAAAAATCAATTAATATAATATATCACCTCAACAAGCTAACTAAGAAAAGTTCCCATGATTATATCAATGTAAAGCAGAAAAATCATTTGATGAAATTCAACACCCATTCATGGTTAAAACTCAGAAATTAAGAATAGAGGAAACTTCCACAACTTCATAAAGAATATCTACAAAAAAAACCCTGTAACTAAATTCATACTTAATGATGAGAAACTAGAAGCATTTCATTAAGATCAGGGACAAAGCAAAGAAATCCCTTTTTATTACCTTTTCTCAATATCATCCTGGAAGTCCTATCTAATGCAATAATATGAAAAAAATGAAAGTATAAATATTAGTGATGGAGAAATAAAACTATATGCACAGATGGCATGACTGCCTATGTAGAAAATGTGAAACGTTCAACAAAACAAAAGCTCTTGGAACTAATAAGTGACAAGATCATGGTTGCAGGATACAAAGTTAGCATACAGAAGTCAATTGCTTCCTATATATGAGCAATCAAGAATTGCAATTTGGTATTAAAAACACAATGCTGACTTCCTGCTTCTGGTTCCACAAGTAAAGAGCTTAGAACTTAGCACTCTATCCTAAAAACAGATCAAAAGCTGAACAAACTGAAAAATAAACTATCTGGGATCCATAAGAGAGTTGAGGATACAGAGTAAACCACTGTCCCCAAGATTTGAGAGATAGACAGTTGAATATAGGGAGTCATGGCTTACCTGAGCAGAGACTCATAGGCAAAATATGCCAGGAATCAGTGCTGGGGTAGTAAAACCTGAACTGTAAGTGACAAATTGTCAGAGGCTCAATGTGAACAATACTGAGAATGAAAAACTCCATGGGAACCCAGTCATAAGGGAGCCCCACACTTTTGTGAGGCTTTTACTTCCAAGCATTTGACCATGTTGTTAAAGTAAAAATCAGAGAACAACCCCTTTGAAATTCTGGCCAAGGGAGAGGAAAGGAACCATTTTGAAATACCACAGAGCACTCTGTTGTTCTTAACAAGTCCTTCCCTCAGGAGAAACTACTTAACACAGAACCTAATCTGTTAGAGTACGCTGACTGACCTGGGTAAAGGGAAATACCCAATGCCAGCCCACTCTAGCCATCATGTCCCATCTGAGGAGTGAGGAAAACACACACACACACACACACACACACACACACACACACACAAACACACACAAACAAAACAAACAAACAAAAAAAACTGAGAAACACTTGTGAAGTTCACAGTCCAGAGGCATTTCCTCACGGAGAGACGCAAACCTAATCATAGAAATATATAATGCTTCCCCTTTCCCATACCTCACCACCACATTACTAAAGGCATATTTACCACAGTTCCTTGTACCCACAACATCATGTCCAGCTATCTGGAAAAAAAATACGAGGCCTAACACAAGGTTAAAAAACAACAACAAACAAAACTTAACACACACACAATTTGAAGAGACAGAGTAAAAATCAGAAATGGACATGGCAAAGATGTTGGAATTATTAGACTGGAGATTTAAAACAAGTGTAATTAAATAGTAAGGGCTCTAATGGATAAATCAGATAACATGCAAGAACAGATGCGCTTTGTAAGCAGAGTGATAAAAATTCTAATAAAGAAATGCTAGAGATCAAAAACAATGTCTTGATGGGCTTATTAGTAGACTCGGTATGGCTGAGGAAATAATTTCTGAGCTTGAGAATATCTTGATAAGAACTTCCAAAATTGAAAAGGAAAGAGAACAAAAACTGAATATTATAGAACTGAACATCCAAGTCGTGTGGGAAAACTTCAAACCTGTAACATACCTAAATAAAATAAATAAGTCATGAGGATGTAATGTACAGGTTGGTGGCTATAGTTAACCCTGTATTGTATATATGAAAGTTGCTAAGAGAGTATATCTTAAAAGTTCTCATGAAAAGAAAGAAATTGTAACTGTCACGATGGATGTTAACTATACTTATTGTGGTAATCATTTCAAAATTTATTTAAAAATTGAATAATGTTATACACCTGAAACTGCTTTAATATTATATATCAATTATATCTCAATTTTTAAAAAAAGTGTAACATACACTTAATGGGAATACCAGAAGTAAGAGAGAAAGGACAGAAGAAATATTTGAAACAATGACTGAGAATTTCCCCAAAGTTAATGCTAGACATCAAACCACAGATCCAGTAAGCTCAGAAAACGCCAAGCAAGTCAAAGATGGAAAAAAAAAAAAAAATCTGGAAGAAGCCATAGGTGGGCGAAAAATGCCTTGCCTATAGAGGAGCCAAGATAAGAAGTCCATTGTGAAATGTGTGAAATGGTAAATCTATTATGAAAGGACAAAACTAAACATACTCTTACTATAAAATTCACCAATTACAATCCTTTCTATTCACCCTAATGAGTTGAAAACACGTCCATACACACACACACAAAATTTGCATGTGTATGTTTATAACAATTTTATTCATTATTGATAACAATAGAAACACTTAGATGACCTAGATGAATGGATAAATAAATACTAGTACATCCATACAATAGACTATTATTCAGTGCTAAAATTACATGAGCTATCAAGCCACAAAAACAAACAAACAAACAAACAAATAAAACATGGTGAAACCTTAGAAGTTTAGTAGTGTAAGAGACTGTTAACATAAGGACTGCCACTTTACGGTTAAGATAGGGTTAACAGCCCTGGCAGCCCTGAGCTCAAGTTAGCATAAGAACTGCTACTTTAAAGTCAGAGTATGATTAACAGCATTGAGCTCAAAACAACCTAATGGCCTTGCTGTTAGTTCCAAGATATGGGCATAGAGACCAGATGTTTTGTCTCCTGGTCTCCTGATATGAAAGCTTTTGAAGCGTATCTATTGTAAACTCTTTAAAGCATAGCACAACCTGCGCTCCCTAAGACTTTAGAAATTACTAAGTGCCTTAGAACTGCTATAAAAACCCTTAGCTTTGTAGGCTAGGGGTCCTTGTTAAAACCCGCTGCGTCGGGCAGAGACGGGGACCCCAGCTAGCTGGAAATAAACCTCACTGTGTGACTTGCATTATCGTGTGTGTCTCTGTCTTTCTGAGGGGTGAAAGATTCTCGGACTTAACAGTAGTAAGTGAAGTAAACCGATATAAAAATATTGCATACGGTATGGTTTCAACCATATGACATTCTGGAAAAGGCAAAACTACGGAAGAAGTAAAAAAGATGGATTGTTAAAAGAGGTTTGGGGAGGAGGGAGGGTGAATAGATGGAGCTCAGGGGAATTTTTAGAGCAGTGAAATTGTTCTATATGATACTATAATTTTGGATATATTTTATTAAACTTCAGTGAAACATATAGAATGCACAACACCAAGAGTTACCCCTAATATAAACTATGGACTTTGGTGATAATGATATGTCAATCTTGGTTCATGAATTTTTTTAAATGTACCCCTCTGATGCAGAATTTTGATAGTGGAGTAGTCTGTGCATGGGTGTGTGAAGAGGATATTTTTGCAAACTCTCAGTACTTTCTGATCAATTTTGCTGTGAATCTGAAACTTACTTAAAAAATATATATTAAAAAGAAATTAGCTTCACTGTGGAGAGTGTCTTTGAAAGGGACAAGCCAGGCAGAAGAGATATTAAAATGAATTAGTAAAAAGAAGGGAAGAGGGTGGACCTTGGACTTGTGGTGGAAGGAATATGAAGAAAGTAAGATAGTTTTAAAGAATGGTAATAAAATAGAAGCTTTGGACTTTGTCATTTATCAGAGGTTGTGAGTGAGAGGGGGAGAAATCAAAAGTAACAGCTCAGGTTTCTGTTTTGCATGACTTTGTGTAAAGTGTTGCCATAGCATGAAATAGGGTGTACTTAGAAAGAAACAGAATGAGGAGTGAGGGTCATTTTTGTCCAGTTTGACATGTTGAATTTGAATGTCTATGGGTTATCCATGCAGTTATTCATTTGGGTCAGAAGCTCAGGATGAGATCTCCTAGTCAGCTAGGGCTGCCATGACAAAAGACCACATACTGAGTGGCTTAATCAACCAAAATTTATTTCCCTTCAGTTCTGGAGGCTGTAACTCCAAAATCAAAATTCCAGCTTTCTGGGGAGAGCTGTCTTTCTGGCTTATAGAAGACTGCCTTTTCATTGTCGGAACTCATCTTTGCACACTCATTCAGAGAGCAAGCTCTCATGTTTTTTCTTATAAACAAACTAATCCTAGTGGATCAAGACCCCACCCTTTTGACCTTATTGAACCTAAACTGCCTTCTTATAGGCTCTTTCTCCAAATACAATTACACTATCAGTGTGTATTCTAGTGGGGAAAACAGAAAGAATAATCATGTCAATATATAATACAGTTTCAGATAATAAGTACAATGAAAGCAAAATTACAGGGTATGGGGATCAAGAACGATGCTAGATATGGGATATTTTATTCAGGGTGTCATGGGAGATCATACTGGATAAGTTAACTGTTGAGTAGCAGTTTCATTCTAAAATGAGGAAAGGAACCATGTAATGCTCAAGAAAATGGGGTTTCTAGCAGAAACAACAACCCATGCAGAAACACTGAGGTGAGAGCATGCTTGTTATACTTTAAGGAAAACAGGAAAATAGTGTGGCTGAAGGGGAATGAGGGGGTGTGGTGGGGAGTATGGTCAGGAGGTGGCCTGGGGCAAGTATAAGTAGAGCCTTATAAACCAAAACATGCCTGGAGGACTTTATTCTGAGTTTGATGGGATTTATTCTTTTAAAAAAGCATCATGGCTTCTTTTGTGGAGAACCAAATGAGTTTGTGCAAATATAATGTGACAAGGAAAAAAGTGTGAGACCTAATGAGATCTAATATTATAGAAAGCTACTGAAATAGTGCCAATTAGATGTGATGATGGTTTGGGCCAGGGTAGTATTAACGTAAAAAAAGAATCACTGGTTTTTCAGACACTTTTTTTTTTTTTAATTGGGGAAGGGGAACAGGACTTTATTGGGGAACAACGTGTACTTCTGGGACTTTTCCAAGTCAAGTTGTTGTCCTTTCAATCTTAGTTGCAGGGGGTATAGCCCACCATCCTTGTGAGAGTCGAACCGGCAACCTTGTGGTTGAGAGGACACACTCCAACCAACTGAGCCATCCAGGAGCTCAGTGGCAGCTCAGCTCAAGGTGCCTTGTTCAATGCTAGTTGCAGGGGGCTGAGCCCACGGAGTCAAGGAGTCGAACCAGCAATCTGTGGTTGAGAACCTGCGCTCCAACCAAGGAAGCCATCTGGTCACCCAGGAGGTGAGCCGCAGCTCATTGACTACGTTCTGGTTGCAGAGGGCGCAGCTCACTGCCCCATGTGGGAATCGAACCAGCAGCCCCATTGCCCAGAGTTCATCTTCTAACCAACTGAGACACCCATTGGCCCCTTCAGACACATTTTTGAAGGCATAATTGAAAAGGTGTCCTGGTGAATTGGATATAAGCTGTAATATAGAGAGAAGAGACTAGGAGAGGTTAATGAGACTGTTTTTTCCCCTCTTACTAGCCTTACGAAAAGTGATGTGTCTGTCTGTCTGTCTGTCTCTCTCTCTGTCTCTCTCTCTCTCTCGTGTGTGTGTGTGTGTGTGTGTGTGTGTCTGTATGTGTTTTTCCAGAAAGCTGCTGTAGCAAAATACTTTAGCATGAGAAATTATAAATCCTAAGTTTGGGGACTGAGCAACTTGCTGTGTGATGGTAGCACTTATGTTAGAAGTAAAACACTGAAGTGTGTACAAATTTTGAAGGAGAAAGCAAGATTTCCAATTTGGACCTAGTAAATCTGAGATTTTCATTAAAAATCCAAGTAAACAAGTCTGGAGCTCAAGAGAGAGAGAGGCTGAAGATAACCATTTGGAAGTCATCAGAATGCATGGTTTGAAACCATTCAAATGATGAGCTTACCTATGCTGAAAGTGTTCACAGAGAAGAGCATTTTTTAGTTGGGAAGATGGTCAGTAATTAGCAAAGGAGGCTAAGATGGACTAGTTAATGAGGCAAGAGTGAAATTTAAAAAAAGGATGATGTACACATCGTGAGGTGACGTCATAGGAATGGTGGCAGCAGGGTGCACTTTTTGAGTTCTCCTCCAGATCTTATCACAAATTGAACATCTATAACCCATCAAAGGACTCTCTGCTGATCACGCAGAACAGCTAAGAGACTCGTGCAAGGATTACTTGAAGGTGGGCAAATTGGGTGAGCAGGGGAAGAGGGAAGGGAGCGAACTGGAGACGCGGCTCACATCTGCGGCTGTGGGGGCGCGGTCCACACCTGTGGCTGTGGAGACGTGGCCCACATATGCGTCGACAGAGAAGCGGCCCGCATCTGTGTCTGTGGAAACTTGGCTGGAATCTGCGGCTGTGGAAATGTGGCCCGCATCTGCAGCTGTGGAAAGGCAGCCTGCATCTGTGGCAGTGGAAACACGGCCAGCATCCGTAGCTGCAGAGATGCAGGGATCCCAGCACAGAGCAGAGAACACAAAAGCTAGGAGGTGGGCTCTTTCCCTGCGTCCCACAGCTGATCTCTCCTGCTGAGGGGACAGCATATCCAGCATTTGAGGCAATAACCTCAGCTGATACCTCCAGTTGGGCCCTAGGCCGGACAAACGACACAAATTCCATACCTGGGCCCCTCCCCCCACTCTTCCAACCCTACCCTCACCCTTCCAGAGACTTAAACTGGCCCCTGAACTGAGGAGTGGTGTCAGATTACAGAGGAGCCTTAGCCTCAGGCTCTGGGAAGACTGGCGTGCAGCTCTGACCCAGGGAAGAGGCTGGGAAGAGTGTGATTTTTGCTGGGCTAGGAGAGAAGAGACTCCTCCATCCCCAGCCACCACCTTTTCTGGCCTGCCTAGGGCGGTGCAATTACAACTGCGGAGGCACTCCCAGGGATCAGCAGTAAGTGTCATATGCAGCTATGGCTACACACACACACACACACACACACACACACACACACACACACGGAAGAAGTGCCCTAAGACTCAGGAGAATTAGACACAGGGCTGGTGGTGCTACTCTCAGTGCGCATATGTGCAGGCAAGGGCAAATCTGCACTGACTTTATAGAAACTACCATTCAGACCCCTCAGGCCTACGCAACTATATCTGCAGTCCCAATGTCACTCTGGGCACCAGGTGACCGGCTTTGCCTGCACAATACGCAGGGGCTCTTTGGTACAGCAGAGGACAACCTGGAGATTTCTTGGTGGGCTTAAGCCAAGACTGGCGCTGTTTTTTGTTTTGTTTTGTTTTGTCTTTATATCTTGGATAATTTTGCTGTGTTGAGTGGGGGTTGTTGGTTATTTTTACATGTGAATGTATTTGATTTTTTCTTTGTTGTTGTTGTTGTGCTTGGTGATTTGCTTTGTTCTGAAATTGCCCGACCAAGGCCCAGTTAAAGAGGCACAAGATTCAACATTACACAGAGGCCAACTCCAGACCAAACTAGAGTACTACCGGGTTTGACCTACAAGTGACACACCCAGAGGGAATTCTCTACAGGCACAAGAGCACATAGAAGCCAAACCACATTTAAGTAGTCAACCCTCACGCAGCAGAACACCCTGCGGTGGGCAGAGCCAAGTCTTACAACCAGTCAGCCTAGGAGTTAACCCCATCTACTCACAAGCGAAAAGCAATTAGGGATCTTCTTTAACAGGACAATATACACAACTCAAGAGTCACCTTTGGAGCACACACAGAGGAGAAGAACGAAGTAGTGCAAGTCAAATATAAAGGACACATACTACATAAGATAACCCAGCAAGAACTAAGAACTCTAGGGGATCTACCTTATACATCAAGGCAAACACAGAGAGTCAGCCAGAATAGGGAAACAAAGAAACATGTCCCAAATAAAAGAACAGAAGAAACCTCCAGAAATGGAACCAAATGAAACAGAGGTAACCAACGTATCAGAGACACAGTTCAGAACACTGATGATAAGAATGTTTAAGGAGCTTAGAGACGACATAAAGAAGGATGTAGAAATCATAACGAACAACCAGTTAGAACTAAAGAACACAATTACCGAAATAAAGAACTCACTTGAAGGAATTAACAGCAGGCTAGATGAAGCAGAGGATCGAATCAGCTACTTAGAAGACAAGTTAGCAAAGATCACCCAAACAGAACAACAGAAAGAAAAGAGAACGAAAAACAATGAAGATGGTTTAAGAGACCTCTGGGATAACATCAAGCGCAACAACATGCACATCATAGGAATACCAGAAGGTGAAGAGAGGAAGCAAGGGATTGAGAACATATTTGAAGTAATAATGTC
Source organism: Rhinolophus sinicus (assembly GCF_057876585.1). Taxonomy (NCBI): domain Eukaryota; kingdom Metazoa; phylum Chordata; class Mammalia; order Chiroptera; family Rhinolophidae; genus Rhinolophus; species Rhinolophus sinicus. The sequence goes on along the minus strand of NC_142518.1, from coordinate 54,830,273 downwards.
CGAAAACTTCCCTAACCTGATGAAGGAAATGAACATACAAGCCCAGGAAGTGCAGAGAGTTCCAACCAGGATAAACCCAAACAGGTCCACACCAAGACACATTATAGTTAAAATGGCAAAGGTTAAAGACAAAGAGAGAATCCTAAAAGCAGCAAGAGAAAGACAGAGGGTTACATAAAAGGGAACCCCTATAAGACTATCAAATGACTTTTCTACAGAAACATTGCAGGCCAGGAGGGAGTGGCAAGAGGTACTCAAAGTGATGGAAAACAAAGGCCTAAAACCTAGGTTGCTTTATCAAGCAAGGCTATCATTTAAAGTTGACGGAGAGATAAAGAGCTTCCCAGAAAAGAATAAGCTAAAGGAATTTATTACCATCAAGCCAGCATTACAATAAATACTGAAAGGACTTCTGTAATAGAAAAAAGATGAAAACAATCTAACTACAAATTTAAAAATGGCAATAACTATGTACCTATCAATAATCACTTTAAATGTAAACGGATTAAATGCTCCAATCAAGAGACATATGGTGCCTGAGTGGATAAGAAAGCAAGACCCTTGTATATGCTGTATACAAGAGACTCATCTCAGATCAGAAGACACACACAGGCTGAAAGTGAAGGGTTGGAGTAAGATATTTCATGCAAATAGAAAGGAGAAAAAAGCTGGAGTTGCAATACTTATATCTGACAGAACAGACTTAAATTAAGAACATATGAAAAGACAAAGATTGGCACTATATAATATTAAAGGGATCGATTGGACAAGAGGACATAACCCTAGTAAACATCAATGCACCCAACATAGGAGCACCTAAATATATAAAACAGATATTGACTGACATAAAGACAGAGATCAACAGTAACACTATCATAGTAGGGCACTTTAACACACCTCTGACAACAAGGGACAGGTCTTCCAGACAGAAAATCAATATGGAAACCACAGCCTTAAATGATACATTGGACCACTTGGATTTAATCGATATTTTCAGAGCATTTCACCCCAATGCTGCAGAATACATGTTCTTCTCAAGCGCACATGGAACATTTTCCAAGATAGACCATACATTAGGCCACAAAACAAGTCTTGATAAATTTAAGAAAATTGAAATCATACCAATTGTCTTTGACCCCAGTGCTATGAAATTAGAAATGAACTGCAGGAAAAAAACTGGAAGACACATAAATTCATGGAGGCTGAATAACATGTTACTAAATAATGAATGGGTCAAGCAGGAGACCAAGGAAGAAATCAAAAGATATCTCGAGACAAACGAAAATGAAAACACGACGACCCAAAATCTGTGGGATGCTGCGAAAGCAGTCTTAAGAGGGAAATTCATAGCATTACACGCCTACCTAAAGAAACAAGAAACATCACTAATCAACAGTTTATCTTCACACTTAAGGGATCTGGAAAAAGATCAGCAAAATAAGCCCAAAGGGAGTACAAGGAAGGAGATAATAAAGATCAGAGCAGAAATAAATGAAATAGAAACCAGAAAAACAATACAAAAGATCAATGAATCCAAGAGTTGGTTCTTAGAGAAGATAAACAAAATTGACAAACCTTTAGCCAGACTCATTAAATAAAAACAGAGAGAGGACCCAAATTAATAAAATCAGAAATGAAAGAGAAGTGACAATAGACACCACAGAAATACAAAAAATTTTAAGAAATTACTATGAGCAACTATATGCCAACAAATTTGACAATGTGGAAGAAATGGATAATTTTCTAGAGGCGTACAACCTTCTAAAGCTAACTCAAGAAGAAACAGAAAACCTGAATAGACTGATTACCGCCAGGGAAATTGAATCAGTAATCAACAATCTCCCAACAAACAAAAGCCCTGGACCAGATGGCTTTACAGGTGAATTTTACAAAACGTTCAAAAAAGAATTATCACCTATTCTCCTCAAGCTCTTCCAAAAAATCCATAAGGTGGGAAGACTCCCAAACACTTTTTACAAAGCCACTATCACCCTGATCTCCAAATCAGACAAAGACACCACAAAAAAAAGAAAACTACAGGCCGATATCGCTAATGAACATAGATGCAAAAATCCTCAACAAAATATTAGCGAACAGAATTCAGCAATACATTAAAAAGATCATACACCATGATCAAGTGGCATTCATCCCTGGTATGCAAGGGTGGTTCAACATCCACAAATGAACTAATGTGATACACCACATTAACAAAATGAAAAATAAAAATTACATGATCATATCAATAGATGCGGAAAAAGCATTTGATAAAATCCAGCAGGCATTTATGATAAAAACCCTTAAGAAAGTGGGAATAGAGGGATCATATCGCAACATAATAAAGGCCATATATGATAAACCCACAGTTATCATCATACTCAATGGGGAAAAGCTAAAAGCATTCCCCTTAAGATCAGGAACAAGGCAAGGTTGCCCACTTTCCCCACTTCTATTCAACATAGTGCTGGAAGTTCTAGACACACCAATCAGACAAGAAAAAGAAATAAAAGGCATCCAAATCGGTAAGGAGGAAGTAAAATTGTTATTATATGCAGATGATATGATACTATATATAGAGAACCCTAAAGACTCCACCAAGAAACTATTAGAGCTGATAGATGAATTTAGTAAAGTAGCAGGATACAAAATTAGTATTCAGAAATCAGTTGCATTTGTATATACCAAATAAAACATCAGAAGAAGAAATAAAAAAAAAGTCAAATTTACAATTGCTCCAAAAACTGTAAAATACCTGGGAATAAATTTAACCAAAGAAGTAAAAGATCTGTACTCAGAAAATTTTAAGACACTAAAGAAAGAAATGAAAGAAGATACAAATAGATGGAAACACATACAATGTTCATGGATAAAAAGAATTAATATAGTTAAAATGTCCATAATGCCTAAGGCAATATACATATTCAACACAATTCTTATCAAAGTACCAATGACGTTTTTCACAGAAATAGAACATATAATCCTAAAATTTATATGGGACCATAAAAGACCCCGGATAGCCTCAGCAATCTTGAGAAATAAGAACAAAGTGGGAGGTATAAAAATACCTGACATCAAATTATACTACAAGGCGACAGTAATCAAAACAGCATGGTACTGGCATAAAAACAGACACATAGATCAATGGAACAGAATAGAGAGTCCAGAAATAAATCCATGCCTATATGGCCATTTAATCTACAACAATGGAAGCAAGAATGTATGGTGGGGTAAATACAGTCTATTCAATAAATGGTGCTGGGAAACCTGGACAGACACATGCAAGAAAATGAAGCTGGATCACCTCCTTACACCATATACAAAAATAAATTAAAAATGACTTAAAGACTTAAATGTGAGATTTGAAACCATAAAATTCCTAGAAGAAAATATAGGATGAAACTTCACAGACATTACCCAGAGTAAGATTTTTACTGATATATCCCCTCGCACGAAGGAAGTAAGACAAAAAAATAAACATGTGGGATTACATCAAACTAAAAAGTTTTTTCACAGCAAAGGAAACCATCAATAAAACAAAAAGGGATCCTACTGAATGGGAAAAGATATTTGCCAATGATATATCCGATCAGGGGTTAATATCACAAATTTATAGAAAACTCACTCTACTCAACTCCAAAAAAACAAACAACCCAATTGAAAAATGGGCAGAAGACATGCAGAGATACTTTTCTAAAAAGGACATACAGATGGCAAACAGACATATGAAGAAATGCTCAACCTCACTAACCATCAGAGAAATGCAAATAAAAACCACAATGAGATACCACTTCACCCCAGTCAAAATGGCTATCATCAATAAATCAACAAACAACAACTGCTGATGTGGATGTGGAAAAAAGGGAACGCTTGTGCACTGTTGGTGGGATTGCAGATTCGTGCAGCCACTATGGAAAACAATATGGAGGTATCTCAAAAATCTGAAAGTGGAACTACCTTATGATCCAGCAATTCTACTCCTAGTATCTATCCGGAAAAATCCAAAACTCTAATTCAAAAATCTTTATGCACTCCCATGTTTATTGTAGCATTATACACAATAGCCAAGACATGGTAACAACCGAAATGCCCATTGGTAGATGACTGGATTAAGAAAGTGTGCTACATTTATACAATGGAGTATTATGCAGCCATAAAGAAGAAAAAATCTTACCATTTGCAACAACATGGATGGACCTAGAGAACATTATGTTAAGTGAAATAAGTCAGACAGAGAAAGACAAATACCATATGATCTCACTTATATGTGGAATCTAAAGAATAGAATAAGTGAATGAACTAATCAGAAACAGTTTTGGAGACATAGAGGAAAAACTGAGGGTTTCTAGATGGGAGGGGGGGCGGGGATAAGGGGGAACCTGAGGGGATTAGAAAACAGTCAGTAACCACAAGATGGCCACGGGGTTTTGAAAATCAATTTGGGGAATGTAATCAATAATGTTATAAAGATTTTGTAGGGTATCCGATGGACACTTGTCCCATTTGGGAGACCACCTCAGGGATGATGTAGATGCCTGATCACTGCACTGTAAACCTGAAACTGAAGCTGAACAATAATGAATGCCAACTATAATTTTATATATTACGTAATATGTATATATGTGTATATATATATATATATATATATATATATATATATATATGTGTGTGTGTGTGTGTGTGTATATATGTATGTATGTATATACTTACAAGAAGTGGAGTACAGCATTAGAAATAGAGACAGTGGAAATGTAATGGCTCTGTGCGATGTCAGAGGGATAGTGGATAGGGGGAGGGGGTTCACACAGTGTGAGGGATATAAATGATAAACGTCTAAGTATTACTTTGTCTTGTGCACCTGAAACTAATAAAAAAAAAAGGATGATGTTCTAGAAGGCAAGGGAAGAAAAATGTCAAGGAATGACATAGCAAGTATGTCCAGTTATGGGAGGTTATGTAAGATAAAAACTTAAAAGTGTTTATTAAAGTTTGTCCTCCAGAAGCTTGCAATATTGTTAGGAGAAAAGTCCTACATTCAAAACACCTCGAGAAAATAATGCAAAGTGACATCTAAATAAATATTTAACTGTTTTATAGATACTAGATTGGTATGAACTGGGTCATTTAGAGAAATCTTTAACATTTATATCAGTAATAATATTTAACATTAATATATAAATATAATATGTGACATTAATATTTGAAAGGAGTAGATCTAATATACATGGAAAAGAATAAAAAGACCCATCTAGGGATGAAGGGAAAAATTAAGAGACAAGAAAATTAAGGACTGAGACATAAATTCTGCCTCCATTTTTTTCTGTAAACCTAAAGAATAAAATTTCACTGAAAGATTATAGGTTATGAATTCTCCATTTATAATTTCTCATCCTAATGCATTTTCCTGCAGTAGCTCTCTGAGGGGAAAAAATGAGAGAGAGAGAGAGAGAGAGAGAGAGAGAGAGAGAGAGAGAGAGAGAGAGAGAGAGAGAACATCGCTTTTTCTAAGGCTAATTAGAGAAAAGAAAATGTGTCATTAACCTTCCTGAAACCTCTGTGAATGGATTAGATTATGTGATAGAAACCAGTGCATTGTTTCATAATCGCACCCAAATATTTATTTGCCACGTGCTCAAATTTTTCACTATACAGAATATAATTCGATTCCATGAATACACCAACTCATTTGTTACTGTGATATATGTTTGATGAGAATGTAGACCATTGTAGCTCTTTTACTTTCACAACCTACCAACAAAATTTATAAGCATGGAACTGGCATTCAAAATAGATTAAAGTTTGTATTGGTTCTAATTTACCTGTTAGTTTAAATGGCTGATGTTATATATTCCATTTAAAACTGCTTCTGGTTAAAAATTATGCAGGCTCACACTCTTTAAGGATATAGGGCTTAAAGCTGTAATGACTACTTTAAATTGGTGCTATTCATTACCAGTTCCTTATATTTACAGTAGTGAATTGTTTGACATATACCAAAGACAGATAAGACTATCTGATTAAAGCTATCAATGCTGTGGAACTTCTAAATTGAGGTTTATATGAAAATATTGATCCTTTTTTCTTTTCCTCCACCAATCTTTATGAATTTGCCTATGTTGAAGATCAAATGGCTATTTTCCACAGGCTTTAAAAAGTAACTGAACTAGAAACAAAGATATTAGATCATATGCATCATTAATACCAAGGTCCCCCAACTTGATATAAATTTAGAAGATTGTTTTGTTAAAAGATCAAGTAAGAAATAACTTTATTCACCTAGCCCAGTGACATTGATCCTGAGGAAATAATTTCTAAGTTGATTCTTTGCACATCAAGATAGCAAGAAATCTTTATCTCTTTAAAACACAATTGTTAAAACACTGCAAACCACATTAGCCATTTTATTTATTAGAAATCCTTTTCAAAGTCAGGTTTTACTTTTGTTTGTTTGGGTTGTGTGGGGAGATTAAAGTAAAGATATATATATATATATATATATATATATATATATATATATATATTTAAAAAATATATATATCTTTTTATTTTTAATTCAGATTATTTTGCTTTGAGACACAGGGCTATTTCTACAACAATGAAATGATGATATATTTTAGAACTTGACCTACACTCTACTAAGAACCCAGATTAGGAATGTTTTAAAATATATTATGAATATTGCATACCTTTGTAATGTGATAATGTGAAAAGGAGAAGCAGAGGACATCCTCATTTATTATTACTTAAATATTCTCTTATATTTACTTGTCACAATATTAAGAAAAAACTTACATAGTATAAGTGTATATAGTAAAAACCTTAAGTTGATGGTGCTCCTAAGGACCTATTGATAGAAGTGAAAAAGAAAGACATTGGCTGCATAAGTCAAGTGGGACTTAAGGGTGGTGGCCAAATGGCTCAGTTGGTTAGAGCTTGAGCCCTGAACAACAGGGTTGCCAGTTCGATTCCCACATGGGCCAGTGAGCTGTGCCTTCCACAACTAGATTGAAGATAATAAGCTGCCGCTGAGCTTCCAGAGGGGTAGCCGATGACTCAGTTGGTTAGAGATCAAGCTCTCAACAGCAAGCGTGCCGGTTCAATTCCCGCATGGGATAGTGGGCTGTGCACCCTGCAACTGATGATTGCAAACGGGGAGTGGACTTGGAGCTGAGGGCCCTCCACAACTAGATTGAAGGACAACAACTTGGAACTGATGGGTCCTGGAGAAACATACTGTTCCCCAATATTCCTCAATTAAAAAAAAAAGTCAATGTGACTTAAATGATTTTCACAATATTTTCTTAAACGTTCAATTGTGGTTTCACCACAATTTCAGTACAAATAAGGAAAAATCAGTAGTCTAAAATGGGGCATATCTTTGTCTTTCAGAAAAAAATATGCAAGTGAAATAACACATTGTATTAAACAGATGAGAAGTTGAAATGTTTTCTGATGTTGAAATAAGATAAATTAAGATATAGCTGATATTGAATATCAGTAATTATATTGTGAGATTTAAAAAAGAATAATGCATGTAAGAAAGTTGTAGGTATGTGGTTATAGGTAAACAAATATCCAGTGTTTCAAATACTAATAATTCTTTTTTACTGGGATAAAAATAGAGAAAATTTAGCACATAAAAATAGAAGTTGATTAGTTAAGAGGATAGTTATCATAGTAATAATGTTCTTAGGAACTCGTATTCTGGGGGGCAAGGAAGTTTCCAGTTTTCATTAAATACACATGTTAAAATGTCAGAGATTATGAATTACAAACCAGCAGAGGACAAAAATATCTGATGATGGGAGGACTAACTCTGGGTGGTAAACACACAATATGATGTATACATGATGTATTCCAGAATTGTACACTTGAAACCTATGTAACTTTATTAACCATTGTCACCCTAATAAACTTTAATTAAAATAAATAAATACATAATAAAAAATAAAATGAGAAAAACAAATTTAAAATGTAAGGAAGAAAGAGTTATAAAAGGCAAAAAATTAAAACAAAATTAAATAATAGAAATCAAAGAAATGTTTTAGTAATTTAAATCACTTAAATATGAGCACTCTAAAAGTGATACAAAGTTAAATCCAACTGTGTGCTATTTACAAAAACCATATTTAAATATGGGATGCATAAAAGTAGAACATAAAATAATAGAAAAAATTTATACCAGGGATAATACTAGCCACAGAAAGCTGGGTTAGAGTTTAACAGCATACCAACATACAAACACACATACACACACACACACACACACAATTAAGCAAAAGTATATAAAAATTACACATTTGTATAAGGGGTGTGCTGGAGTATGCTAAAATTGGCTTTGTACAGCTGATTGTTAGCATCTTTTCTCAGCTCAGCATTTAGTGACCTCAGTTTGATAGTTTGATGGGATCATTTGAGCTACAGAAATTGGCAAACACTGCAAACTAGGTCACTATTGTCCTTGCAGAGAGCTGATTTTCAAACATTTGACAGCAAACCACTGACTTGCATGCATCTCAAAATATATAAAGAAGAATCTGACACAAGTACAAGGAAAAGATTGAAAGAAATACATTATAGTAGTGGAAGATTCTAACACTCATCCTATAATCGACGGTTCGCAGAAATGGAAACTCAGTAAGGATATAGAAGATCTGAATAACACAAGCTTAATCTAATCCATATAATTAAAACACTGCAACAAATAATTGTAAAATACATGATATATATATATATATATATATATATATATATATATATATATATATATATACACACATATATATAATACATTATATATATGTATGTGTGTGTGTGTGTGTGTGTGTGTGTGTGTATTGTTAAACCTCTTAATGCGTTTATTGAAAGATTTTATTTGGACACGAGTTTCCCTCTCAAGTGGAAAAAAAACGTGTTGGATGTCCCATTCCACCTCCCCCACCAGCCAAAAAAGTCCCTGCGGCTAGGGCATTTCTGTTGCCTCTGATATCTTGAAATAAATATCAAAAGAAATAGCATCAAGTTTTCATGTTGAGCGATGGCCCAGAGTGGCCCCAGAACCTGCCAGATGAGCAGCAGTAGATCTGGAGAGTCTCAGGTGTCATGAGCATGTGAGGACTTGTTGTGGTCAATCGTGGGCTCCTGTGGGGGTTGCGCTCGGGTGACAGGCTAAAGGAAAGACAGTCTATAATGTGTCCAGGAAGTTGTCCAGGACCAGGATGCCTTCCTTCAGGCCTTTGTGCTGGTGCATCTTGGCCACCACGTGGCTGGGGAAGTTGGTGTTGTCGAAGGGTCTCTGGGCAGGATCTGCCACACACACACTGTGGGAAGGCCTGGCTTTCCATGTTGGACCTCAGGTCGACAGTGAAGCCAACCGGCAGGTAGGCCTTCACGACAAACACGGGGGTTCCAGCCACCTGGGACTCGTCAAAGACGTGGCCTTGCTTCCTCTTCAGGACACTGTAGATGCCACTGACCACTTGTTCTGGACACTGGATTTCCACAATGTAGATGCGCTCCATAAGCCAGGGCTAGGTGGTCAGCAAGCTGGCATAGAGGCAGCACCGGGCGGTGGTGATCATCTGGCCGCCCCCACGGTGGATGCTGTCAGGATGCAGCGTTACATTGTGGACATCAAAGTGTACACCCCGCATGTTCTCCCCCCACAGTGCCCTCCTTGGTGGCCTACTGCAAGCTGGCCACCACACTGTACTTGCTCCCATTGGGGTACTGCACACCCTTGGTGAGGTTAGTGAGGATGTAGGACCCAGTGCCTTTGGGCTCGAAGCACCAGATCTTGTGAGCCTTGGCCACGTCCCACTTGTACTTCTCAGCCAGGTAGCGGGCCCGTTGCTTGAGTTCCTGGCAAGCTGACACCTCGCCCTTGTTGATGTCCTCTGCCAGGCTGTCGGAGAAGGGCCACACCCTCATGTATGGCAGGTTGTGCTTGTTGGGGGACTTGGGCAGGCATAGCACGTTTGACTTCATGCTAACTATCTCTCAGTAGGAGACGACCAGGTCGGATTTCTTGATGCAAATGCAGGTGTGATCCCCTCTAGGTCCTTCAGGCAGATCTCCAGGTGCAGCTCACCAGCCCTGGTAATGATGTGCTCCTGCAACTCCTCAATGATGCACTGCACCATGGGGTGAGATTTGGCCAGCTGCTACAGGCCCTACACCAGCTTGGGCAGGATGGCGGGGTTCTTAGCCTCCACAGCGACCCTGAGGATGGGTCTCAAACTGAACTTCATCACCTGGCATGTAGTGGGTGTGCTCTAAGGTGGTGAGGGTGCCAGTCTTCACCAGGAACACGTCCACGCCCATCAGGCCCTCAAGGCATGTCCTCAATGGGTTCCTCATAATAGCCCCTCATCAGGATTGTGCTCTGAAGGGGCTTCAGGTATAGGTCCTTCTTCTTCACTGGTGTGTAGTTGGGCCCCATGATCCTGACCTTCAGGTCAGTGGACACCAGCCCTGAGCAGACCTGGCCAAAAGTGTAGAACCAGCCTCTATTGGAGGTAGGCACCATTTTGCAAATGTACATCATAAAGGGCCCTTTGCAGTCACAGCTTTTAATACCCATGGATGCCTCATCATGGTGGGGGAGGAGGGACTCATACAGGAGCTCCCAGCGGTACTTCTGGGCCATAACAGGGGAGAGCAGGTGGATGGTGATCATCTGCAGCGGGGCATGGGGAGGGGGCAGCCAGTGGAGCATCACAGCCTTCAGAAGCAGGTTGCCTTCTTTGTCCTTATTTAAACTGTCCAACTTGATGTCTGGTTTTTCAATCAGTTTTGCTGTCTCCCCTTTCTTGAAATTAATGATCCTGTCAAACACCTTGAAGATGGGGTCCAGAATAAGCTGGCAGAATATTTGCGGCAGCTTCTGGCTATCAGGACTGGTGGCAGACTTGCTGAATTTGCCTTTGGCTGGATCAAAATACCGGTCGCCCCACAACTTCTTCATCATGTCCTCTACTTTCTTGGCCCACTCAGCAGGCTCCAGCTGGCCCTTGTCCTTGGCAGCAAACTTGGCTACATGCATTTCTGCAAACTGCTTTGGAGTGAAGGCCCAACCGTGGAGACTAGACCTGAAGCCCACAGTTCTGAGGACAGGGTCAGTCATGATGTTGCCCTTGGGGCCATTCTTGCCCTCCCTGTAGGTGGAGATGATAATGTTGACATTCTCCATGATGTGCTGGAACATCTGGTAGAGCTCCTCGGGCTCCAGCTACAGCTTGAGCAAATCCCAGTCCATCTTGTTCATCATCAGTACAGGCTTGATGGGCTCGGCAATGGCCTGCCTCAGCAATGTCTCTGCATGCACATGCCAGCTACACAATCCACTACCATTAAGGCACCATCGGTGACATGCATGAAGGCTGTCATCTCCAAGTAAAGTCCACATGCCCAGGGGAGTCAATGAGGTTGACAAGAAAATTGGAGCCACGTTTGCTCTGCTTGATGAAGTTCAAGTCGTTCTCCGAAAGCTCAGAGAAGAATGAGATGGCCATTGACTTGATGGTGATGCAACGCTCTTGGTCGTTTATCCCAGTATCAGTGAAGCGGCTCTCCCTGGCCGGAGGGGAGGTGATAAAACCTTACATACCAGGTGTAATGCAGGGAGTCATGTGGGGTCTCAGCTCCTGCTCCCCACATAAGAACGCACGACATGGTGAGGACAAACAGGAACACCCACGGAGCCATAGATAGGGGAGTCATACCACTATAGTCTCACTGGCGGCTGGGTTGGAGACACAGGAAGCCAGAGCCACATGATCTGCAACCTGCCATCCGCTTTTCTGCCAACCAACGAACCTCACTTGCTAGCTGAAATCCGCCATGCTAACTGCAATCTGCTCTTGCTAGCTCAGCCATCATCTTCTTGCTAGCCTCCATTTACTGCTAGCGTAGCCACGGCAATTATAGTAGTGGCCAATGGCTCACTGGTTATAGCTGACGGCCAACTAGCCACAGCTAATGTCCATCCAATCAAAGTTGATGGCCATTTACTACCTGAACCAGCACCTTTCCACGTGAGGCTGAGAGCCTGGAAACTGCACTCCTGTCTCTGTCCCCACACCAGGGAGTCTGTCAGTGTGGACTTGCCATGGTCCATGTGAGCGATAACAGAGATGTTCCAGATGTTTGCCTTCTTGTCCATGATGGCCTGGATCTGGTCTACTGTGAAGTTCACCATGATGGCAGATGGTACTGGATTCTCCCAGGCACATCCGAGTGAGGCAAGTCATGTCAAGGATGGTGGCAACAAGAGCGGAAGAGAAATACATGATATTTTAAGGCAAACATTGCACACTTATGAAAAACAGTCACATAGCAAATCACTGACTGAGTTCCAATAAATATCAAAGGTTAGTGTAATAAAACCCATATTCACTGATCACAATGCAATTATGATAGAAATAATAAAAAAAAAGATAGCCTTAAATTTCCCCCATGAATATGCAACTAAGAAACACATGTAATGTATTGTGGAAGAATAATTTACACTGCAAATCACAAAATATTTACAGCTGGAAAAAAAGAAAAACTACCTATAAAACTATGTCTGATGTAAATCCAATGTACTTAAAACTACTTAAGTGTTTGTATTAGAAGGCAAGCTGAAATCAATGAGTTCAAAAACAGAATAAATGAAAAACATTTAGAAAGAAGTAAAAAATTGTGAGCAGAAATTAATGAAATGGGATATAAATATAAAATAAAGAGCTCGCTAAATCCAAATATCTGCCTAGTCAAGATAACTGACAAACTTCTGGCAAGATGGATGAATATTAAAAAGAGAAAAGAAACTAATAAGTATTATTACTAATGAGATATAAGAAATAAAACAGATTCTGCAGAAATGCGGAAGAAATAAAGATACAATGAACCTTATGCCAATAAATCAATACATGTGTACTGGATAAGTTCCTGGAAGAGTACTTCAACAAAACTCATTTAAAAATAAACGTGAAAGAATGAAAACATCAAAAATGTTGAATCAGTAAGTTAATATTTTCAAATAAAATAACAACCATAGACCATTTAACCACAAATTATATACAATGAAGGAAAACATTGTTGACAATGGAATACAGCATTTAAAAATTGCAAGCTTTAAAAATTTCACAATCTAGAAAAGAAGAAAAATTTAAATCATGCAAAGAGACCAGCATATCCTTGATATGGAAACCTGATACATTATAAAAAATAATTTTTGAATGTGAAAATAATTAAACCATTACCAAAATTTAATTAGGTATCACACATGAGGAGTATTAGACTAAATATTTCAAGAATAATGAGAACTGACTGTAAAGGAGAAAAACTATTAAGTAGGATTACAGTTACTTTAGATTTGTTTATTTCATTACAGAAAATCTAGAACTTCACTAAAAGTTTTATTGAATTCTGAATTAATTTATATTATTTTCTGATACATAGATGGTTCTTTATTATCTACAATTCCAAATTCCATAACTGCTGTACTACATTACTAGAAATCAAGTTCAAAAATTGTATTTTATTAAAATCAATAAGGAACTGCCAATTTGGATTATTCCACTTTCATAAATTTACGTTAGTTGATCCAGGAAATAAAACATTGTCACTGATGATTAGTGATGTTGAACATTTTTTCATGTGCCTATTCGACACGTGTATGTCTTCTACTGCAAATAAAAACCACAATGAGATATCACCTCACACCAGTAAGAATGACTATCATCAACAAGACAAATAGTAACAAGTGTTGGAGAGGCTGTAGAGAAAAAGGAACCCTCATACACTGTTGGTGGGAATGCAGACTGGTGCAGCCGTTATGGAAGGCAGTGTGGAGGTTCCTCAAAAAATTAAGGATAGAAGTACCATATGACCCAGCAATCCCTCTCCTCATTATCTATCCAAAAAAATCTGAAACCATTTATTTGTAAAGATATATGTGCTCCGATGTTCACCGCAACTTTATTTACAGTAGCCAAGACATGGAAACAACCAGTGTCCTTTGATAGATGATTGGATAAAGAAGTCGTGGTATATATACACAATGGAATACTATTCTGCCATAAGAAAAGATAAAACAGTACCATTTGGGATGACGTGGATGGATCCTGAGATTATAATGCTAAGCGAAATAAATCAGATGGAAAAAGTCAAGAACCATATGATTTCACTGATATGTGGTATGTAAAACTGAAAACAATGAAAGAACAGGACAATCAAATGAAGAACCAAAAATTCAGACAACAGACAATAGCTTAGTGGTTACCAGAGGGTAAGCGGGGAGGGAGGTGGAAGATGAGGGTAAAGGGGATCCAATATATGGTGATGGAAGGGGAACTGACTCTGGGTGGTGAACACACAATGTGATATATAGATGATTATTACAGAATTGTACACCTGAAATCTATGTAACACTACTAACAATTGTCACGCCAATAAACTTTAATTAAAAAAAACAAAACATTCTCACTGGAATCTGAAACTACATTTTTCATTAGAAAATATCACATACCATATTTATAAGACACGTAATTAGTTTGGAAAACGAGTAAATGTAAAATGATTCTTTCTACTGTACAAAATTGTATCTGACTTACTTCATTAAGACTTTTTTTTTTTTTTTTTTTAAGATTTTATTGGGGAAATGGAACAGGACTTTATCGGGGAACAGTGTGTACTTCCAGAACATCTCTCCAAGTCAAGTTGTAGTCCTTTCAATCTTAGTTGTGGAGGGTGCCGTTCAGCTTCAAGTTGTCCTTTCAGTCTTAGTTGTGGAGAGTGCAGCTCAGCTCCAGATCCAGTTGCCGCCTCTAGTTGCAGGGGGCGCAGCCCACCATCCCTTGCGGGAGTCAAACCGGCAACCTTGTGGTTGAGAGGATGCGCTCCAACCAACTGAGCCATCTGGGAGCTCAGCGGCATCTCAGCTCAAGGTGCCGTGTTCAATCTTAGTTTCAGGGGGCGGAGCCCACCATCCCTTGCAGGACTCGAGGAATTGAACCAGCAACCTTGTGGTTGAGAGCCCACTGGCCCACATGGGAATCGAACCGGCAGCTTCAGGATCTCCAACCGCCTGAGCCACTGGGCCTGCCCAAGACATTTTTTTAGTGAACAAAAGTTTTAAACACTTTTAGGTAAATCAAATGAGTGTAATTGTGTATATTATGATATGAGCAAGTGTTTATTTTTTAATTAAAGTTTATTGGGGTGACAATTGTTAGTAAAGTTAGAGTTTAGTTGTAGAATACTGTAATATATCATCTGTATATCACATTGTGTGTTCACCACCCAGAGTCAGTTCTCTTTCCATCACCATATATTGGATCCCCTTTACCCTCATCTACCACCCGCCTCTCTCCTTCCCCTCTGATAACCACTAAACTATTGTCTGTATCTTTGAGTTTTTGTTTCTTCATTTGTTTGTCTTGTTCTTTTGTTTATTTCAGTTTTATATACCACATATCAGTGAAATCATATGGTTCTCTGCTTTTTCTGTCTGACTTATTTCGCTTCGCATTATAATCTCAGGATCCATCCATGTTGTCGCAAATGGTACTGTTTCATCTTTTCTTATGGCTGAATAGTATTCCACTGTGTATATATATCACAACTTCTTTATCCATTCATCTATCGAAGGACACTTTGGTTGTTTGCATGTCTTGACCACTGTAAATAAAGTTGCAATGAACATTGGAGCACATATGTCCTTATGAATAAATGTTCTCAAACTTTATGGGTAGATACCCAGGAGAGGGATTGCTGGGTCATATGGCAATTCTATTCTTAATTTTTTGAGGAACCTCCACATTGCCTTCCATAGCAGCTGCACCAGTCTGCAGTCCCACGAACAGTGTATGAGGGTTCCTTTTACTCCACAGCCTCTCCAACACTTGTTACTATTTGTCTTGTTGATGATAGCCATTCTGAATGGGGTGAGGTGATAGCTTCTTGTGGTTTTTATTTGCATTTCTCTGATGATAAGTGATGTTGAGCATTTTTTCATATGTTTATTTGCCATTTGTATGTCCTCTTTGGAGAAATGTTACTTCAGGTCCTCTGCCCGTTTTTTAATTCGATTGTTTTGTGTGTGTTTTTGTTGAGATATATGAGTTCCTTATATATTTTGAGTATTAGCCCCTTATCGGAGGCACTGTTTGCAAAAATATTCTCCCATTTCGTTGGTTGACTCTTTATTTTGTCAATGGTTTCTTTTGCTGTGCAGAAGCTTTTTAGTTTGATATAGTCCCATTCATTTATTTTAGGTTTTACTTCCCTTGCCTTTGGAGTCAAATTCATAAACTGCTCTTTGAACCCAAGGTGCATAAGTTTAGTACCTATGTTTTCTTCTATGCAGTTTATTGTTTCAGGTCTTATACTTAGGTCTTTGATCCATTTTGAATTAGTTTTGGTACACGGTGACAGATAGCAGTCTAGTTTCATTCTTTTGCATGTAGCTTTCCAATTCTCCCAGCACCATTTATTGAAGAGGCTGTCTTTTCTCCATTGTATGTTTTTGGCTCCTTTGTAAAAAATTATCTATCAATATATATGTGGATTTATTTCTGGGTTTTCAATTCTATTCCATTGGTCTGTGTGTCTGTTTTTCTGCCAGTACTATGCTGTTTTTTATTATTGTTGCCCTGTAGTACAAGCAGAAGACAGAGAGTGTGAGACCTCCAGATTGTTCATTTTTCTTAGGATTGATTTGGCTATTCAGGGTCTTTTCTGGTTCCATACAAAAATGATAATATTTTGTTCAATTTCTTTAAAAAATGCCATTGGGATTTTGATGGGGATTGCATTAAATCTGTATATTGCTTTGGGTAATGGCCATTTTAACTCTGTTGTTTCTTCCAATCCATGAACACGGAATGTCTTTCCATTTCTTTGTGTCTTCTTCAATTTCTTTTGAAAACTTCTTACAGTTTTCAGCATATAGATTTTTCACATCCTTGGTTAAGTGTATTCCTAGGTATTTTATTCTTTTTGCTGCAATTGCAAAAGGAATTGTTTTTTATTTCTTTTCGTGAGATTTCATTGTTAGCATATAGGAATGCAATGGACTTTTGTACGTTGATTTTGTAGCTGACAACTTTACTGTATTTGTTGATTGTTTCTAATAGCTTTTTGGTGACTTTTTGAGATTTTGATTGTGATTGCATTGATTCTATAAATCACACTGGGAAGAATTGGCACCTTGATAATATTGTGATAATATTTATGACCATGGAATATCTCTCCATTTCTTTAGCTCTTGTTTGAGTTTGTTCCTTTGAGTTTTGTAGATTTCCTCACATAGAACTTGCACATATATTTTTAGACTTATACTTAAGTATTTCATTTTGGGGGATAATAATGTAAATGATGGTATGTTTTTAATTTCTGTTTCTATTTTTTTGTCACTTTACTTAGTGTTTTATTTCAGTGAACAAATGAATTGTATGAGCTTTCATAATACTCCCTTCCTTGCCCCAATTTTCACCAAAAGCTGATAAATTCCTCCAACATATGTCTTTAATTTCAAATTCCACTTCTGCATTGTTTGAAACTGGCCTCTGGGTGTATTATTTCTTGTGTCTCTTGGGAGGGCCTCACATGCAGGCCAATTTCAGCCTTTCATGTGACTGTTCCAGCGCTACTTGTTTGGAGCTGCCTGTGCTGGACCTGGAGGCATGTGTGGGTGGCCTTGCTGTGAACTGAGTCTACCTGCCACCAGTATTGGGCATGGGGCAGGATAGTAAAAGGCCCTCGGCCCCTCTAGGCCTATTTCTTGCCTGCTGGCTGGTCATAAGGCTCAGTCACTGAAAGAGACTTTTTATGTGCACAGGCTGGGCTTGTTGACCCAGTTTTGAGAGTGCCCCCTGCAATGAAGCACTAGTTGGGCAGGGTGGGGTCCCAGAGAGTCATGGTGTGTGGGTGTTGGTTTTTACAAAGTTAATACTGATTCAGTTCTTGTGCCAGTGCCTACCCTGTGATCAGTTCACAAATGCCCTGAGAACACTGCAGCCAACCACCACTCACCTCTGGCCCACAGATCCCTGAAAGCTGCCCGTGAGAGCCTGCAGCACAAGTTGTGGTTGACTGTCCACCACCAAAATTTCCCCAGTCCACTACGGGCCGTCGGCTTCTATAAAAGTCTTGTGTAGCTTGTGGGGCAGGGCTGGCCACCCAGGAACAGATAGTTAGTTACTCTAGCAATGCATCACTTGCTGGGCAGGGTGGGGATCCCGGGCATCACCAGTTGGTGTGCATGCGTGTATTTTACCTGACCAATGCAATCTCAGATTTGGCCCTTTGGGGAGGGTTCAACTTAAGAAAGGTGGCACCATCCTGCATCGTACACGTGAGGCAGGCTTCACACAGGGACAGTGGCAACTGTCCTTCCATCCCTTGCTCTGAAGCCACACAATTCAGTTTTTCCCTGTATGTTTCTGCTGCCTCTCAAGTTGTTGCCCCTTCACTGGAGTCCAGGTGAGTGTTTGCAAGCAAGTGAGTCTGTGTGCAGGCCCTTTAAGTGTACGTCTTAGTTTCCAGCTGCCTTCCATCTTACCAAGACAGACTAATGTAATCCTCACTGATTTTTACTGACAGATTTTCTGCGAACTCCTTTTCCCTGCATAGGACCCCTGGGCTGGGGAGCCTGGTGCAGGTCTGGAACACTTCACACTCGTGGGGGACCTCTATCACTGAGGTGTCCCACCTAGTGCTCAATCACTACCTGTGGGTTTGGGGTCAGCCCATTTTGCATCTCTGCCCTTCTTACCAATCACAGTGAGGCCTCTTTATATCCTTAGTTATGTGGGTTCTGTTCAGCTGGTCTTCACATGATTCTTGAGGTTGATTGTTCTATAATTTAGTTGTAATTTTAATGTGATCCCAGAATTCAGCAGGCATAGTGGTTACCTATTCCACTATTTTGGACCTGATCTCTAAATGACTTTTATTTTGTTTTCTCCCCTAATGCATTGGTTAGGGCTTCATAGAATGTTGAATAAAAGTGGTGAGAATGGTCATCCCTAACTTGTTCCTAATTTTAGATGAAAAATCTTTCAGATTTTCAGTGTTGAATATGATGTTAACAATAGGCTTATCATATATGAGGACTGACAATTAAGTTCACAAACTTGTCCTAGAAAAAGTACTACATACCTCATTGCAGAATAACACTACAGTCACCTTCGAAGTACTCCCCTTGGGAAGATATGTACCAATGCCAGCACCTAGTCCACCCTTCAAAGCAAGTTTGGAACTCTTTTTCTGGAATGGCCATCAGAGCTGTTGTTGTATTACCCTTGATGTCCTGAATGTCATCAAAATGTATTCCTTTCAATATTTCTTTTCTCTTCAGGTAAAGAAAGAAATTATTGGGGGTCAGATCAGGTGAGTAGGGAGGGTGTTCCAATACAGTTATTTGTTTACTGGCTACAAACTCCCTTACAAACAATGCCATGTGAGCTGGTGCATTGTCGTGATGCAAGAGCCATGAACTACTGATGAAAACTTCAGGTTGTTTTCATCTTTTTCACACAGACTCTTCAACACGTCCAAATAGTACACTTGGTTAGCTGTTCGTCTAGTTGGTACAAATTCATAATGAATAATCCCTCTGATATCAAAAAAGTTTAGCAACATCATTTTGACTCTTGATTTGGACTGACAAAATTTTTTGGTGATGGAGAATTGGCTGACTTTCATTGTGCACTTTGATGTTTTGTTTCAGCGTCGTATTGGTACACCCGTTTCATCTCTAGTGATAACATGGCCCAAATCATCTTGCCTCTCCAAAAGGTCTTGGCAAACTTTGACTCTCCTTTGCTTTTGTTCATTGGTGAGCTCCTTGGGGACCATTTTTGCACACACCTTTCTCACACCAAGATTTTCATTTAAGATTTTCCTAACTGTTTCTCTACCGATGTCTACTTGGTCTGCTATGCTTCTCACAGTCAGCTGATGATTTTGACACACAATTAGACAAATTTTTGCAATGCTTTCATCAATTCTGCTTATTACTGGCCTCCCTGACCTCTCTTCATTAGTGATGCGTTCTCTCCCCTGAGAGAAATGTTTAATCCATTTGTACACTGCCGTTTTCTTCATGGCATTATCCTCATAGACTTGGACTAACACGTCCCTGATTTCACTTCAACTCTTGCCAAGTTTAACAAGAAATTTAATGTTCATTCATTGTTCTAATTTAAGCTCAGACATTCTCGCAATGGCACACAAAGGCATGCAACAACAATAATGAATGCCACTCAGCAAGACACCGCCACATGTTGACATGACCACAACTGTGAGAAACTGATATACCAAGGTTGTGAAACCTTACCAAGCAGTTTGTACAGTGCTGTCATGTGAGCACATGGCGGCAAGTTCACGAACTTAATTGTCAGACCTCGTATGAGTTTTATTATGTTGCGGTAATATTCCTCTGTACTTAGTTTGTTTAGAGTATCCATCATGAAAATATAATTTTTGTTAAATTACTTTTCTGCATCTATTGAGATGATCATATGATTTTTATTCTTTATTTTGTTAATGTCTTGATTGGTTTGCGGATGTTGAACCATTATTACGTCCCTGTGATAAATCCCACTTGATCATGTTGTATGATCCTTTCAATGTGCTGTGAATTTGGTTTGATAATATTTTAATAAATATTTTTTTTATTTATGTTCATTAGGGATATTGGCTTATAATTTTATTTTCTTGTACTCTCTTTGTCTGGCTAAGGTATTAGTAATTCAGAACTCAATATATGAGTTTGAAAGTATTTCTTCCTCTTTTATTATTTGGAAGTTTGAGAAAGATTGTTTCTTTTTAGTTGTTTGTTTGGTAGAATTCATTTGTGAAACCATCTGGACATTTCTTTTTTGGGGAGAGTTTTGATTACTGCTTCAATTATCCTTATTAGTAATGAGATGTTTTTATTTTGTATTTCTTTATGATTCAGTCATGGTAGCTTGTATATTTCTAGTAATTTATCCATTTCTTCTGAGTTGTACAATTTTTTTGCTGAATAAATATTCATAATAATCTCTTAGGATCTTTGTATTTCTGTGGTATCAATTGTAATGTGTGCTTGTTGATTCTTCATTTTATTTGTTTCAGTCCTCCTTTTTATCTTCATAAGTCTAGCTAAAGTTTTATATATTTTGTTTATCTTTTCAAAAACCAGCTCTTAGTTTCATTGATCTATCATATTACCTTTTTACTCTCTAATATTTCCATTTTGATCTTTGTAGTTTCTTTCTTCTGCTACCTTTCTGCTTAAGATTTTTGTTTTATTCCTTATTTCTTGAGATATTTTTTTTCCCTTCATGTAGATTTATATTGCTATAAATTAGAAATGTTCCTTATAGAAATGTTTTTGCTGTATGATATAAATTTTGTTTTGTTGTATTTTAATGTTTATTTGTCTTAAGATTTTTTTTTTTAATTTCCTTGATATTTCTTTTCTTACCCATTTGTTGTTTAGGAGCATGTTGTTTAATCTCCACATATTTTTTTAATTTTCCAGTTTTCTTCTTGCAATTGATTGTGGTTGGAGTGAGGCTTGATATGATTTCAATCTTCTTAAATTTATTAAACTTCTTTTATGACCTAACGTGATCTATTCTGGAGAATGTACCATGTGCACATGAGAAGAATGTGTATTCTTCTGCTGTTGTATAATATGTTCTATATATGTCTGTTAGGGCCATAAAGTCTAATATATAATTTAGGTCCAATGTTTCCTCATTGATTTCTGTCTGGATAATCCACCTATTGTTGAAAATAGGGTACTGAAGTCCTCTGCTCTTGTATTTCTGTCCATTTCTCCATTGATATCCGTTAATATTTGCTTTATATATTTAGGTGCTCTTATATTAGGTATTTAGCAATGCTTACTCTTAGCTATGCTTAAATATTTAATAATATTGTATTTTCTTTATCAATATACGGTCTCCTTTATCAATATTTAATGACTTTTCTTGTCTTTGACTTAAAGTCTATTTTTTCTGATGAATTTTGCTAGCCCTGTTTAATTTGGGTTTCAATTTGCGAAGAATATCTTTTTCCATTCCTTCACTTTTAGTCTATGTGTGCCCATAAAGCTGAGGTGAGTCCTTTGTTAATCTTGATTTTTTAATCCATTTATCCACTCTGTGTTGATTGCAGAATTTAGTACATTTACATTTAAAATAATCATTGATAGATATAAACTTACTATTTCTATTTAAAAAATGTTTTCTGTTTGCTTTGTAATACTTTGCTCCCTTTTCTTCTCTTGCTCTCCTTCTTTATGATAGGATGATTTTTTTTAGTGGTATGCTTTGATTCCTCTCTTTTTATCTTTTGTGTGTCTACTATAGGTTTTTGCTTTGTGATTACTATGAAGCTTACATAAAACATATTTATAACAATCTATTTTGAACTGATAATTACTTAAATCTAATGTATACAAAAGCTCCCCTTTCACATTGTATGTTTTTCACGTCACGGTTTGCATCCTATTATATTGTGTATTCATTAATACTTTATATTAATTACAATTACATTGAATTTTTTTCTTTTAACCTTCATAGTAGAGTTACAAGTGATTCACTTACCACCCTTAAAGCATTACTATATTCTGTATTTAACTATATATTTACCTTTACCAGTGTATTTTATACTTGTATGTGTTTTCCTGTTATTAATTAGCATTCTTTCATTTGAGCTTGAAGAACTCCCTTTAACATATCTTGTAAGGTTAGTCTAGTGGTGATGAACTCTTTCAGCTTTGAATGTCTATAAAACTAATTATCCTTCAATTCTGGACAACTTTGCCATTAGAGTATTCATGATTGGCATGCTTTTTTTGTTCAGTACTATTAATGTATCACTCCACTCCCTGTGACTTGCATTATTTCTGTAGAAGAATCTGCTCATAGTCTTATGGGGGTTCCCCTTTACCTAACAGGTTGCTTTTCTCTTGCTGCTTTTAAGATTATCTTCTTCTCTTTAACTTCTGATAATTTAATTATAATATTTATTAGTGTGGGTCTGTTCGAATTATCTTCTTGGCACTTCCTGTGCTTCCTGGATCTGGAAGTCTTTTCATTCACCAAGCTAGGGAATTTTTCAGACTTTAATTCTTTGAATATACTTTCTGCCCCTTTCTCTCTGCCTCTGCTTCTGGGACCCCTGTAATGTGTATATTGTTCTGTTTGATGATGTTCTGTAAGTCCCTTAATCTACCTTGACTCTTTTTTGCTTTTTCTTTTCTGTTGCCCTGAAATTCTTTCTTCTAATTGATCTAGTCTGATGTACCCCTCTATTGAATTTTGTTAGTTCACTTATTGTATCTTTAGTTCTGTGATTTCTGTTTGGTATTTGTTATATTTTCTATCTCATAGTTGAAATTCTCACTTTGTTCATGTATTGCTCTTCTGACCTCAGTGATCATCTTTATGACCATTATTTTAGTCTACCAGTTAAATTGCTTATCTCCATTTCCTTAAGATCTGTTTCCTGAATTGTGTCTTGTTTTTGTTTGTTTGGAAAATATTCCTCTGTTTCTTTACTTTCTATGATTTTCTGTGTTAGTTTCTGTGCATTAGATAAAACAACCACCTATACAAGTCTTGATGGAGTGGTCTTATGTAGGAGATAAATTTCATCAAGCTGCCCATCCTGAGTTTCTGGTTGTCTCTCAAACCTTTGTGGTAGTTCAAGCCAACTTTTTTATTCTTCATGGCTCCCAGTACTTGAAGGTATGCCAAGACCAGTCAGTGTCCCAACATGAGGATTACATTCAACACCTAGAGGCTGGCTGATTGGAAGCCAGACCTTCAGCAATCATCTGACAAAGTATGTGGTTAAGCCCCTTCCAGGAATAAACTGGAAGAGGACTTTTTTACTTTCTCGTTTTTTTTGTGGGTGTGTTTTTTTTGCCTGCTCCTTCTGTGTTGGGCCAGATTGTAATGCCATGGGGGGAATGCTCTTGCACTCATTAAGAACAGCTTCTTTGTTTGCCACAGTCTTGTGGAACCTATGAATGCAAGCCCCATTTTGCTATCAGAATAAAGTGATCCACTGACCCATCCTTTAAATGGTAGCTGGGTCACAAACTTGGGTACATGCTCCTTTTGAGGAGATTCTGGTGAGTTGGAGGAGACTAGAGAAAGACAGAGGGAGAAGAATCTACCATCGTCTCGAATTTCTAGGAAGGATCATATCCAGCCCCGAGATGTGTGCTAAATTAGGAGCCTGACCCTAAAGCCGCATCTTTCAAAGTGTACACATGGAAAGACTTGAGATGAAGGAATTTCTTGCTCCCTCTGTGTTAAGGCTAGGGGGCCAGATATCCAAGGTGACTGCTTACACACCTGTTAACAGTAGCTCCTTTGTTTGCTATAGTCTTATGAGCCTATGAATGCAAACCTTTTTATTTTTCAGACCTAGGTGTTTTGGTGCCTGTCCCTCAGATGGGAGTCTTAGAAGTTGGTGTTCTAAATATGGGGCCCAAACCTTTCATTCCTCAGAGAGAAGGTGAAAGTCGGGGCTTCCTTCTTAATTGTGTGGCACTGCCCAAGGATGTGGTTTATGGCAAGAATGTGTCTGAGTCTTTCTTACCCATTTTGATGTGGATATTTTTTCATTCCCCAGATGTATAGGAGTCACTCAGACAGTTTCTGGATTTTTTCCCAAGAGAATCGCTCTTCGTAGAGTTGTATATTTGATGTGTCCATGGATTTCCATCCATGAGTTCTTGAGCATCTTATGCTGCCATCTAGTTCACTCCTAATCCTATAGATGTTGATTATATCTAGTTAAATGATGAAGTTGTTGAGTTCAACTGTGCCCTTATTGATTTTCTGTCTGACGGAACCATCCATTTCTGATAGAAGACTGTTGACTCTAACTATCATAGTGGATTCGTATATTTCCCTTGTAGTTTTACTAGATTGGTC
Source organism: Rhinolophus sinicus (assembly GCF_057876585.1). Lineage (NCBI taxonomy): Eukaryota > Metazoa > Chordata > Mammalia > Chiroptera > Rhinolophidae > Rhinolophus > Rhinolophus sinicus. The sequence goes on along the minus strand of NC_142518.1, from coordinate 54,805,341 downwards.
TCATGTAATTTGACATTGTGTTGTTAAATGCACACACCTTAAAGATTGTTGTGCATTCTTGAAGAATTATCCCCTTTATTATTATGTAATGTCCTTTCTTATTCCCAATAACTTGCTTTATTTTGATAGCTGCTCTATTTGAAATTGAGATAGCTACATCTGCTCTTTTTGATTAATGTTAACATGGTATTTTTTTTCTTTTAAATCCATTTACTTTTAATCCATAAGAGTCTTTATATTTAAAGTGTGTTTCTCATAAAGAACAGTTCTTGTTTTTTGATCCACTCTAAGATTTCTTTCCTTTAATTTGTGTATATATACCATTTACATTCAATGTGATTACTGATACAATTACATTGCTATCTATCATTTTTTGGCTATTATCTACTTTTGCCCTTGTTCTTTGTTCCAAATTTCATTTCCTCCCTTACTCTGTCTCTTGTTGTTTTAATTGGGCAGTTTATATAATTCTATCTTTTCTATTTTTTAGTATATCAGTTATATTTCTTTCTAACTTTTTTTAGTCATTGCCATAAAGTTTGCCATATACATTTAAGACTAAGCTAATTTTGAATTACACTATATTGTTTCACAGGTAGTGTGAGTACCTTATAATAAGAAATAATCTTAATTCTTCCCTTCCATCCCTTGTATTATTTCCGTCATTCATTTTACACACACACATAGTTGCTATTACTATTATGAACAAACTGTTATCTGTTACATCAATTAAGAATAATAAATTAAAAGTTTTTATTATATCTATTACACCTTTTATTATATCATTGATGCTCTTCCTTTCTTTATATAGATCTTTGTTTCTGACTTATATCATTTTCCTTCTGTCAGTAAAACTTATTTTAACATTCATTTGTTGCAAGGGAGATCAAATGGTAACAAATATTTGTTTGTCTAAGAAAGTATTTCTCCTGCACTTTTTAAGGCTAATGTATCAGGGTATAGTACTTTAGGTTGGTGGTTCTTTTCTCTCAACATTTAGAGTATTTCCCTCCGTTCTCTTTTGCTTGCATGGTTTCTAAGGATAAGTTAAGTATAATTCTTACCTTGCACCTCTATAGGTAAGGTGCTTTTTTGTCCCTCTGACTTTGTCATTTTCTTTAGTTTGAAAATAATATACCTTGGTGTGATTATTTTGGCATTTATCTTCCTTCTCTGAGCTTTCTACATCTATGGTTTGGTGTCTTATATTAATCTAGGGAAACACTCAGTCATTATTGTTTTATTTTTAAAATTACTTGTCCTTCTTGTATTGCCATTCTGTGCATGTTACACCTTTCAAGTTGTCCCATAGTCCTGTAATGTTCTGTTCTACTTTTTTGTCTTTGTTTCCTTTGCTTTTCAATTTTAGAGTTTTCTGTTGTGATATCCTCAAGCTTGAAGGTTTTGTCCTCAGCCATGTCTAATCTATTAATAAGCCTATCAAAAATTCTTTATTTTTGTTACAATGCTTTTGATCTCTAGCATTTTCTTTTTGTATTGTGGTTGGAATTTCCATCACTCTGCTTATATTGTCCATTTGTTCTTGCATGCTATCTGCTTTATCTATTAGAGCCCTTAATGTATTAAACACAGATGTTTAAATTTTAGTTATTATAATTCCAACATCCTTTATGTGTTTTTTTCTGATGCTTGCTCTGTCTCTTCAAATTGTGCTTTTTTTTTTACCCCTGTTGTTGTGCCTTACAATTTTTTCTTTAGAGCTTGACATGATGTAGTGGGTAAAAGGAACTGTTGTAAATAGGCCTTTAATAATGTGGTGGGAAGTTCTGGGCAGAGGGGAAGCATTATATAATCCTAAGATTAGGTGTGAGATTTTTAGTGAGCCTATGTGTCTGGACTGTGAGCATCCCAAATGTTTCTCAGTTTTGTTTTGTTTTTCTTTGCCGTATATGGCACAGAATGTCTAGAATGATTTGGAGGTGGATACTTCCCTTCTCCAACATAGAATGCTAAAGTGGGCTGAAGTTGGGTATTTTCCTTTCCCATATAAAAGGTTGACTTGAATTGGTATTTTTCTTTTCCCACTTTAGTTAGGTTCTGATAATACCCCAGTAGGTTAGGCTCTGTTTAAATAGTTTCTCTTGATGGCAGACCTTTTTAAGAACAGATTACTCAGTTGTATTTTACAATGGTTTTATCTATCTGCCTCCTGCCAGAAGCTCAAGAGTATTTTTCTCTGATATTTACTAGGAGAACCAGGACGAGCTCCCAGAAGTAAATCTCTCAAAAATTGTTGAGGATTCCTATTACTGGCTCCCCCTGGAATTTTAAATTCTCAGAATATTCCACATGAGCATCCAGCAATTTGTCACTTAAAATATAGTTTCTCCTGTCATGGTTATGGTTTCTGTAGTGACTTCTGCTAACCAGTCTCCACTTTGGTAAGCAGTAGCTCCCTGTATTTGCTTGTTTTTCTCTCCAATTGGGGCAGTAGTTTGCCTTGTGTACTCACTTAACTTTTTTTTTTCCTTTTTTCTTTTTCTTTTTTTAAATTTACTGGGCTGACAATTGTTAGTGAAATCACATAGATTTCAGGTGTACAATTCTGTATTACATCATCTATAAATCCCATTGTGTGTTCACCACACAGATTCAGTTCTCCTTCCATCACCATATATTTGATCCCCCTTACCCTCATCTCCCACCCCCCACCCCCTTACCCTCTGGTAACCACTAAACTATTGTCTGTGTCTATGAGTTTCTGTTTCTCATTTGTTTGTCTTGTTCTTTTGTTGTTTGTGGTTTATGTACCACATATCAGAGAAATTACATGGTTCTCTGCTTTTTCTGTCTGACTTATTTCACTTAGCATTATACTCTCAAGATCCATCCATGTTGTCACAAGTGGTCCTATTTCATCTCTTCTTACCACCGAATAGTATTCCATTGTGTGTATATACCACAACTTCTTTATCCATTCATCTATCGAAGGACATTTTGGTTGTTTCCATGTCTTGGCCACCATAAACAAAGCTGCAATGAACATTGGAGCACACGTGTCTTTATGGATAAATGTTTTCAGAATTTTTTGGTAGATACCCAGGAGAGGGATTGCTGGGTCATATGGTAATTCTATTCGTAATTTTTTGAGGAACCTCCACACTGCCTTCCATAACGGCTGCACTAGTCTGCATTCCCACCAACAGTGTATGAGGGTTCCTTTTTCTCTACAGCCTCTGCAACACTTGTTACTATTTGTCTTGTTGATGATAGCCATTCTGACTGGGGTGAGGTGATATCTCATTGTGGTTTCCATTTGCATTTCTCTGATGATTAGTGATGTTGAGCATTTATTCATATGACTATTTGCCGTTTGTATGTCCTCTTTGGAGAAATGTCTCTTCAGGTCCTCTGCCCATTTTTCAATTGGGTTGTTTGTTTTTTTGTTGTTGAGTTGCATGAGTTCCTTATTTATTTTGGATATTAGCCCCTTATCGGAGGCAGTGTTTGCAAAAATCTTCTCCCATTCAGTTGGTTGACTCTTTATTTGGTTGATGGTTTCTTTTGCTGTGCAGAAGCTTTTAAGTTTCATATAGTCCCATTCGTTTATTTTAGCTTTTACTTCCATTGCCTTTGGAGTCAAATTTATAAAATGCTCTTTGAACCCAAGGTACATAAGCTTAGTACCTATGTTTTCTTCTATGCAGTTTATTGTGTCAGGTCGTATGCTTAAGTCTTTGATCCATTTTGAATTAATTTTGGTACATGGTGACAGATAGCAGTCCAGTTTCATTCTTTTGCACGTGGCTATCCAATTCTCCCAGCACCATTTATTGAAGAGGCTGTCTTTCCTCCATTGTATGTTTTTAGCTTCTTTGTCAAAAACTGTCTGTCCATATTTATGTGGTTTTATTTCTGGGTTCTCAGATCTATTCCATTGGTCTATGTGTCTGTTTTTCTGCCAATACCATGCTGTTTTGATTATTGTAGCCCTGTAGTACAAGCTAAAGTCACGGAGTGTGATACCTCCAGCATTGTTATTTTTTCTTAAGATTGCTTTGGCTATTCAGAGTCTTTTGTGGTTCCAAGCAAATCTGATGATTTTTTGTTCTATTTCTTTAAAAAATGCCATTGGGATTTTGATGGGGATTGCATTAAATCTGTATATTGCTTTGGGTAATATGGCCATTTTAACTATGTTGATTCTGCCAATCCATGAACATGGAATGTCTTTCCATTTCTTTGTGTCTTCTTCAATTTCTTTCAAAAATGTCTTATAGTTTTCAGCATATAGGTCTTTCACATCCTTGGTTAAGTTTATTCCTAGGTATTTTATTCTTTTTGCTGCAATTGCAAAAGGAATTGTTTTTTGTATTTCTTTTTCTGAAATTTAATTGTTAGTATAAAGGAAAGCAATGGACTTTTGTAAGTTGATTTTGTAGCCAGCAACTTTACTGTATTCGTTGATTGTTTCTTAAAGCTTTTTGGTGGAGTCTTTAGGGTTTTCTATATATAGCATCATGTCATCTTCAAAGAGTGATACTATAACTTCTTCATTCCCAATTTGGATCCCTTGTATTTCTTTCTCTTGCCTGATTGCTCTGGCAAGGACTTCCAACACTATGTTGAAAAGCAGAGGTGATAGGGGACAGCCCTGTCGTGTTCCTGAATGTAGAGCGTAGGGCTTCAGTTTTTCACATTTAATCATAAGATTAGCTGAGGGTTTATCATATATGGCCTTTATTATGTTAAGGTATTTTCCTTCTATACCTATTTTATTAAGTGTTTTAATCATAAATTGATGTTGTATCTTGTCAAATGCTTTTTCTGCATCAATTGATATAATCATATGATTTTTGTCCTTTATTTTGAGCTCGGAGCACTGAGCTAGATCTGCGTCCTGTGTCCGCGTGGCTCCGTCTCCGCACTTCTCCCTTCCCTCTTCCCCCGCTCGCGCGATTCACCCACCTTTAGGTGAATGCAGTAGCGGGCCTCTTCGTCTTGCCTGTCTGCTGTGCAGGGAGTCCTTTATGGGGTTATTGTTGTTCGATTAGTTGTAAATTCCAGGGGAGATTTACAGAGGCTCACCTCACACCGCCATTTTGATGAGCTTCTACTTTTTAAAACTTTTCCCCAATTCTGTGTTGCCTTAGAATTTATGCAACATAACCTTTCATAAATGTAATTTATTTGAATAGTACTATTCATTTTATATGGGTGAAGTTTAACTATAAATAACATTGTTTATAGAAATTTTATTTTCTTCCATAAAATTTAGGCATACTCGTATGTTGTATTAGGATGTATTAAATTTAAGCTATTTTGAAGATCAGAAAAATGTTGTCTGACCTTTTCCTTCATATAAACTTTAGTCACCTATTTTTATTGAAATATACCCAAAACTTATTTTTATGTGATTAACATGAAATCTGAACAGAACTATTGGATATAATATAATGATATCATTCCATAAACCACTTTTAAATGCTTATATGAATTGCTCAAAATAACATCAGAGTTCCATTATAGAAAACATTAAAAAGTTGCTTATTTTCACTACTGTTGAATATCATTGAACATTTTTCAGAAATGCAATATGTGTCAGATTTAGCCTCTGTGAAATCACTCAACTATCCCATTGTTTAATGATGTACACTTGTCATATTTCTTGAAAAATAATTTTGACAAATATGTTTATTATTTATAATACATTTAAAAATATCAATTCTGGCAGGCCTCATAGTTTGGAACAAATGATTAATGGTACAAAGGGTAAAATCCTTAGCTTGTGAAGATTAGATTTAATAATGTATTTTTTATTTATATTTTCACTCAATTCATAGTTATTGAACAAACATCTATTGAACATTTACTGTAATCCAGGGACTATGTAGGCTTTGGGTATATGGTGGTTGATAAAATAGACATGTTACCTCTCTTAAGGAAACACATAATCTAGGAGAGTCATACAGATATTAAGTGATATTTTAAAAATATAAGTACAATTCACAATACCTGTCTTGAATAAAACTCATGGTATACTATGAACCACAACAACAAAAAGTAAATATTAGCCAATAGATCAATGAATAGAATAGAGCCCAAAAATCATGTAATATTTAAAAAATGCATTAAAGGAAAACAATGGGGGAAAGAAAAGTATTTTGAGCAAATGGTACTGAAAAAACTAAATTTTTATATAAGAAATGATTTCAGTGACCTCTTTGTCTCTTTTTACCATTCTTAGCTTAAAGTCTAATTTGTCTAAGTATAGCTACTCCTGCTGCTATTATTATTATTATTATTATTATTATTATTGTCATTATTATTTTGGTTACCTTTTGCTTGCAATGTCTTTTTCATCCCGTCATTATCACTCTATGTGTGTCTTTCAGGATAAAGTTAGTCCCTTGTACGTACACAACATTTCATTGGATATTGGTGGGTTTTTTTGTTTTGTTTTGTTTTGTTTTTGTTTTTGTCCTTTCAGCCATTCTAAGTTTTTTGATTGGAGAACTTAATCCATTTACATTTAAATTAATTGTTGATAGATAAGGACTTATTATTGTAATTTTGTTAATTGTTGTCTAGTTGTTTTGTAGATCCATTGTTTTTTGTTTCCTATCCTGTTGCCTTTTTTGTGTGTCTTTTGGTATCAGTATGCTTTGATTTCTTTATTGTGTTAATTTGTGTAATTACTGCAAAATTTCTCTTTGTGGTTACCATGAGGCTTACATAACACTGAATTGCATCAATGTCTTCTCAGTGTCCTCCTGAGCAAAAGTCTTCCTCAGGTAGTAGGCCTTAAAAGCTGCTATAATTCATTGATCCACTGGTTGATTCATAAAGTGGCGTTTGGAGGGAGAAATACCATGCTGATATTGGGATGAAAATCACCAATAAAAGGAGGATGCTCAAGAACATTATCAACAATAAGCAAAATCTTTAAAGGTGTGCTGTTCTCCAAATAGTAGTTCTCCATTCCACTTGTATAACAATTTAGGAGACCGTCTTGAAAAAAGCGCTGGGTCGTCCATGAATTCTCATTTGCTCCTATAGGACACTGGCAGTGTATGCTTATTGATATGCTTGGAGACCCTGAGTTTCTCAATGTGCCAGATGACAAATGGTTTCAATTTATATCCTGTGACATTGCGTCCAAGCAAGATTGTTATCTTGTCCTTGAAAGCCTGGAAACCTGGCATTGACTTGACCTCCTATGTATGAAAATCTTTTCAGGCATCCATTTCCAGAATGGGAAACTTTCATCTATATTGAATATTTGCTCTGGCAACAAATATTCCGCCACAATCAGCTTATCTAGAATTTCCAAAAATTTGTCAGTTGCTTTCATATGAGCACTCACAAATTCACCAGTCACTTTCATAATATGTGATGAATAACAATTCTTGAATTGTTTCAACCTTCCAGAGCTAGCAGTAAATTCAAGATCATAGTTGGGTCCAGCTTTTTATTTCAACATCACAAACAAATTTTTCCTGTGGCCATGATCATCATAGTGATGAGAGGGATACACTTCTGTGTCTGGTATTCAATCCAGGTTATTAGAAGTTTTTCCATGTCTGATATACACTCTTCTTGTAGTTGTGTTAGTCTTGAAACCTTCAATAAAGCAGATCCTTTAGCAGCTTCTATCACTTTGTTCTTGTTCTTCAGGATTGTATTTATGGGGGAACGAAACATGCCTGACTAACAAGTAATTATCATCAATGATTTTCCACCTTGTTAGGCCTTAATCACTTTTAATATTGTTTCCAGGTCAAAAACTCAGCATGAGTTCTTTCTGGCAACATTAGCACTGGATTTTTTATGTTTAACAGTCATAATTAACAAAACAAAACAAGAATAAATCAAGTACAAAAGAAAATAATACAGTGAAGAGATACCGTAAATGAGATGTACAAGGCTACTGCCAGCCTAGTACAATATTACTGTTTTACATCAAACATTTTTGTATAAGTAGAAAGATTACATTCTAAAATAACCAAAAAGGTATAGTGATGTAAATACATAGGCCAGTAATATAGTCATTTATTATTATGAAGTATTATGTACTGTACATAATTGTATGTACAATGGTTTTATACAACTGGCAGCACAGTAGGTTTTTTTATACAAGTACTACCACAAACATGTAAGTAATGTGTTGTACTATACTATTACAATGGCTATGATGTCACTAGACATTAGGAATTTTTCAGCTCTGTTATAATCTTATGTGACCACCATTGAACATGTGGTCTGTCATTGACCAAAACATTGATATGTGGTGCAAAACTGTACAGAAAGTCTAGCTAGAACAATCACACATAAAAAATAAATATACGGTATCAGTCTTTAAAAGAAAGAATTACAATTGTCTCTATTTGCAGACATCATTTTGTATGTAAAGACTCAAACAAAAAACTGTTAGATTTAATCAACAAATTGAATAAGTTGCAGGATACAAAATTAATATACAAAAACCAGTAGCATTTAAATATACTAACAACACAATTTCTGGAAAAAATAGAAATTGATCCAATTTACAATAGCACCAAAAGCAATAAAATACTTAGGAATAAATTGAAATAAGGAAGTGAAAAACCTCTATGCTGAAAACTACAAGACATCGATGAAAGAAATGAAAGAAGGCAAAATAAATGGAAAGGTATCTTGTGTTCATGAATTAGAAGAATTAATATTGTTAAAATATCGATAGTATCAAAAGCCATTCAATGCAATTTCCTTCAAGTTTCCAATGACATTTTTAACAGAAGTATTCAAAAACAAAAACAAACAAAAAAAGAAATTAAAATTTGTGTGGAACCAAAAAAAAGATCACAAAAAAGCCAAAGAAATTCTGAGAAAAAAAAAGAACAAAGCAGGAATTATTACGCTTCTTGATTTTAAGCTGTAGTCATCAAAACAGTGTGGTACTGGCATAAAATCAGACAAGCTAACAAATGGAAGAGAATCGAGAGTCCAGAAATAAAACTAATCATATACAATCAAATAATATTTGACAAGGGAGCCAAGAATACTCAATGAAGCAAAGACAGTCTCTTCAATAAATCATGCTATGATAATTGAATATTCACATGTGAAATAGTGAAACTGGACCCATATCTTACACCATTCACAAAAATTAAGTCAAAATGGATTACATAATTAATTGTAAGACCAGAAACCTTAACACTCCTAGAAGAAAAAATAGAAAAAATAAATCTTCTTGACATGGGTCTTGGTATTGATTTTTGGTATATGACACCTAAAGCACAAGCAACAAAATAAAAAATAAACAATAGGGACTACATCAAACTAAAAAGCTTCTGCACACAAGAAAAAAGCCTTACCAAAGTGAAAAGACAACCTATAAGATAGGAAAAAGATATTTGCAAACCATGTATCTGATAAGAGATTAATGTCTAAAACGTATAAAGATCTCATACAACTCAATAGAAAAACACCGCAAATAAACTAATTTTTAAAAATGGGCGAATGAAATGAATAGTTCTTTGTCCTAAGGAGATATGCAAAAGGCCAACAGGTACATGAAAAGATACTCAACATCACTAGTTAATGGAAAACGCAGAATAAAGTCACAATGAGATAGCACCTCACAACTGTTTAGAATGACCATCATGAAAAAGACAAAAGATAACAAATGTTGGCGTGGATGTTGAGAAAAGGGAAACCTCATGCACTGTTGGTGAGTTTGTACATTGGTACATCCACTATGGAAAACAATATGGAGGATCCTCAATAAAATTAAAAATAAAGCTACCTTATGATCCAGCAATTCCATTTCTAGTGTTTATCTGAAGGTAACAGAAACACTAACTACACCTCCATGTTGTTAGCAACATTGTTTACAAACCAAGACATGGAAAAAAACCTAAGTATACATGAACAGATGAATGGATAAAGAAGTTGTGATATGTACATCCAGGGGTGCCAAAAAATGTATACAAGTGGACATTTTGGTCAGCGTTGCTCAAGCAGTAGTTCGCCATAATCAGAAGAGTCTGGACGCTGATAGTAACCACTTTGAGTACCTCTTGTAATTGCAGAAGTCAAACGTGACTTGTATTCATCTTTTCTTATTGGTATATGTTGAGTATTACAATTTTAATACAGTTTTCTTAAAGTGTGTATACATTTTTTGGCACTATGTATATAATTATATATATATAATACAGCCATAAAAATTGAGAAAATCCTACCATTTGCAACAACATGAATGGACCTTCAAGTCATTATGCTAAGTGAAATAAGTCAGACAGAGAAAGAGAAATACTGTATGATTTCACTTATATGTGGAATCTAAACAAAAACAAACTTATGGAAAAAAATAAGACTTGTGGTTAGCAGAGGCATAGGGTTGAGGGAGGGGAAATCGAAGAAAGGTGGTCAAACAGTACAAATTCCAGTAATATCATAAATAAGTACCAGGGATATAATGTAAAACATGATGACTACAGCTAACACTGCTGTGTGAAATGTAGTAAAGTTGTTGAGAGTAAATCTTAAGAGTTCTCATCACAAGGAGAAATTATTTTCCTGTATTTTCTTTTCTTTTATTCTATCAATATGAAGAAAAGGGTGTTAGTTGAACATATTATGGTAATCATTTGATAATATATGTAAATAAAACCATCATGCTATATGCCTAAAACTACACATGCTACATGCCTAAAACTTACACAGTAATGTATTTCAATTATTTAACAATAAAACTGGAAAGAAAGAATATCAAATGATTAAGTAAAAGTGTAAAAAAAAAAAAACACCCACAAAATCCAACATCTATTCCTGATGAAAAATCTAAATAAACAAGGGAGAAAAGAGACATTCTGTAACCAAATAAAAACAACCCCCTCCCCAAATATAGCTAATATCATACTCCATGTTAAAAACCTATGAATACCCCCCCAATATTGGGAATAAGGTAAGTATGCCCACACTAGCCATATTTATGCAACATTGTACTAAAGGTTCTAGCCAACGTAATATGGCAAAATAACAACAACAACAATGAAAGCACCCAGTTTGAAAAGACTTTATGTAGAAGATTTGAAGGAATCCACCAAAAAAAAAAAAGTCTAGAACTAAAAACTAGTTCTGAAATGTTGTGTTATAGAGCATCTATATATAAAAATTGTTTTCTCTATATTACTCATGAACAATTCAAAAATAAAACTACAAAATAATTTTATTTACAAAAGCAGAGATTAATAAAATGCTTAGGAATAAAATTTAAATATAATTGCAAGACAAGTACATTAAAAATTATAAAATATGAGAACAATGAAGTGATATCTAAATAAATGAAGCGATATTTTCTATTCATCAGTTGAAACTCAATATTTTAAAAATGACTATTCTTAATGCCAGGTTCAACATCCACAAATTAATCAACATGATATATCACATCAACAAAATGAAGGATAAAAATCATCTGACATCTCAATAGACATAGAAAAAGTTTTTGACAAATACAACATCCTTTTATGATAAAAATTCTCAATGAAGTGGGTATAGAGAAAGCATACCTCAACATAGTAATGACTATATATGACAATCCCACAGCTATCGTCATATTCAATGGTGAACATCTGGAAGCTTTTCCTCTAAGATCAGGAAGAAGACAAGTATTCCTACTCTCAGTACTTTTATTCAACGTAGCATTTTAAATTCTAGACACAGTAATCAGAGAAGAAAATGAAGTAAAAGGCATCCAAAACTGAAAGGAAGAAATAAATTTGTCACTATTTGCAGAAGGAATCATACTATATATAAGAAAAATCCCTAAAGACTACACACACACACACACACACACACACACACACACACACACACACACACAGTTAAAATTAATAAATGAATTTAGTAAAGTTGCAGGATAAAATTAATATACAGAAATCCGTTGTGTTTCTATACATTAACAACAAATGATCAGAAAAAGAAATTAAGAAAACAACCCCATTTACAATTTCATAAAAAAAGCTTAAAATATCTCGGAATAAATTTAATGAAGGAGATGAAAGGCCTGTACTCTGAAAAATATAAGAGATAAAGTGAAGAGGACAAAAGAAATGGTAGGATATAACATGCTCATGGATTGGAAGGATTAATATTGTTAAAATGTCCTTACTAACCAAAGCAATATACAGATTCAATGCAATCCCTATTAAAATGCCAATTGCATTCCCCTCAGAACTAGAACAAACAGTGCTAAAATTTATGTAGTACCATAAAAACCCCAAATAACCAAACCGATCTTGAGAGAAAAGAACAAAGCTGGTGTCATCGTGCTCCCTGATTTCAGGCTATATTACAAATTCACAATAATCAAAACAGTGTGGTGCAGGCACAAAAATAGACACATAAGTCAATGGAATAGAATACAGAATCCAGACATAAATCCTCATTTATATGGTCAATTAATCTAAGAAAAAGGAGGCAAGAATATACAATGGGGTAAAGATCATTTCTTCAATAAAGTTGTTTGGAAAACTAGACAGTTTGGAAAACTGGAATTTTTCAGTAAAAAAATGAAACTGGACCACTTTCATACACCATTCGCACGCGCGCGCACACACACACACAGACGCACACACACACACACACACAAACCTCAAAATAGATTAAAGACTTAAATATAAGACCCAGAACTATAAAACTCCTAGAATAAAAAGATAGCCAGTTAACACTTTCACATCAGCCTTAGCAATATCTTTATGGATATATCTCCTTAGGCAAAGGCAACAAAAGCAAAACTAAACAAATGGGATTACATTAAATTTAAAAAGCTTTGTACAGCTAAGGAAATCATCAACAAACTGAGAAGACAACTTACTGAATGGGAGATGTTCACAAATGATATACCTGATAGTGGGTTAATATCTAAAAAATACAAAGAGTTCATAAAACTGAACACCAAAAACAAACAACAACAAAAAATCCAATGAAAAAATGGGCAGAGGACCTGAATAGACATTTCTCCAAAGAGGACATACAGATGGCCAATAGGCATACGACAAGATGCTCAATGTCTCTCATCATCAGAGAAATGCAAATAAAAACCACAATGAGATATCACCTCACACCTGTCAAAATGGCTATCATCAAAAAAAAATCAACAAGTAACAAGTTCCAGTGAAGATGTGGAGAAAAGGGATTGCATACTGATGAAGTCACTATGAAAAGCAGTGTGGAGATTCCTCAATAATAATTTTTTAAAAATGCCATAAGACCCAGCAATGCCACTTCTGTATATTTATCTGAAGAAAACAAAAACACTAACTTGAAAACATATATGCACCCCTATATTCATTGCAGCATTATTTACAATAGCCAAGATATGGAAGCAACCTAGAATACCATCAATAGCCAAATTGATAAATAAGTAATGGTACATATACAATGAAATATTACTCAGCAATAATAAGAATGATATCTCGCCATTTGTGACAACATGGATGGAATTAGAGAGTATTATGCTAAGTGCAATAAGTCAAAGAAAGACAAATACTGTATTATTTCACTTTATATATGTAATCTAAAAAAAATGAACAAAAACAAAAACAGACCCATAAATGCAGAAAAGCTGATGGTTTACAAAGGAGAAGGGAGTGGGGGGATGGATGAAAAAATTATTTTTCTGCCCTACTTACTTTCTGTGTCAGCTGGGATCATTTCCTTGCCCTTCTGTGTCTCAGTCTCCTCACCTATCCAATAAGAGACAGAGACTTACCTCATTGGATAGGAAAAAGAGTAAAAAAATAAGACAATTTCAGATCCTGATAAAAGATATTCAGAAAATAAAACACAAATTAAAATGGTACTAGGGGATGATACCTTTAAAAAAAAACAGAAAAAAAGATGGCACGTCTCTCCAATTTATGTATAGATAAAAGCAATCCTCATCAAAATTACAGCAAGTGTTTTTTTAAGCAAGAATTGAAATGCTGATTATAAAATTTATATAGGAAGTTACACTAATTAAAAAATCTACTATAAAACTACAGTAATCAAGAGCATGTGGTACTGGCATAAGGTAATACATGTAGATTAATGCAAGAATTGAGCATCCAGAAAATGCCAAGACAGCGAATAGAAGAACAGATAGTCTTTTCAATATGCGATACAGAGACATTTGCCTATCTACATGCAAAAAGGTAAACATAGATGTTACTTTACATCATATGTACAAAAATTAACTCGAAAAGGATTACATTTCCAAATATGTGTTAAAACTATAAATTTCTATAGTAACACAAAGGAGAAAATCTTTATAACATTAAATTAAGCAAATAATTACTAAATACATGATGAAAACCACAACCCATAAAAGAATAATATGATAAATTAAATTATATTAAATTCAAACATTTTGGAGTCTGAGAGACATCAGTAAGAAAATTAGAAGAAAAGCCAGAAACTGGGAGACAATATTTGCAAATTAAATATTTATAAAGGACATGTATCTAGAATATTTAATTCAAAAAAGTCCATTTAAGAAATAGGCAAACAATTTTAAAATACATTTATCCCAAGGAGCAATATAGATACATACTAAGAATAGGAAAATCTTCAATATCATTAACCTGTAATGAAATGCAACTTAAACCTTCAATGAGGTATGATTTTACACCAACTAGAATGATGTAATAAAAAAATGGACAATAACAACTATTGACAATACTGTGGTGGAACTAGAACCCTCACAATTGATGTAGGGAATATATAATGGTATAGCAACTTTGTAATGCAATTTTGCAGTTCCCTTTAAAGTTAAACATAAAAATTGGGGATATGGGCGAGAAAGGTGAAGGGATTAGGAAGAAAAAAAATAAAGTTAATCATAACGTTACTATATCGCTCAGTTATCAGACACAAATAAGTATCTAGTAAAAGAATTAAAACGTATGCCACAAAAGGCTTGTACATAAATATTCATAGCAGAACAATTCATTACTGCCCCAAACAAGAAACAATCTAATGCCTGTTGGCTGGTGAAAAGATAAAGTAAACGTGTCATACACATACAACAGAAAACTCAGCAATGTACTGAATGGCGTACTGTACTGATATATGCCACAGGGTACATGAGCCTCAAAAACATTTTCTAAGTAAAAGTAGACACAAAAGACTGCATATTGATTTTGTTTATATGAAACATTCAGAAAAGGTAAATCTAGAAAGACAAACAGTAGATTAATGGTTGCCTGTGGATGGGATGGGAGTAGAGATTGACCACAAACAAGCATGGGGATTCTTTTGGGGGTGAAGGAAATGTTTTAAAACTAGATTAAGTAATGGTTGCACAATTGCATACATTTTAAAACAATTTTTGGATTGTCACTTAAAATGGTGAATTGTATGATACTTATACCTCAAAAAAGTTTTTAAATTACAAATAATAAAGAAACTGTGAACTGGAATAGTGATTTTCTGGGTATGTGTTTAAGTGATAAATGCCCGTTGCTAGTGAATATGTAAGTTATGTTATCTTTTGTTTAAGACAGAAAAAGAAATTACACATACACATACATTTGTTTATTTTTGGAGAATAAAACATACAAAGAATGAACCAGAAATTAACAATATTGGGGGGTGGACATCAAGGAAAGCATAAATATAGTGATGTTGACTATCCCTTTTATATGACTTTGATTATATATTTTATAAATTTATTTTTTAAAGTGTGATAAAATATGTATAAAAACAATATAAATATGAAAAAAATCAAATTTTAACACTGGCTATAAATAGAAAAAAGAATCAAACTTTATATGAAATTCATAAAATATCAAACAACACTAACAGTGCATTAAAAGGCATCCATTGACACTGTATCAAAAATAAATACAAATGACATGCCATAGCTAACTAAAATTGGTCGTAACAAATTTTGAACTACCTGGTCCTTTCAGCCTAAACTACAATATGCAGTGTAATCTCTTGAGGGTGAATGTTGTTGCTGCCTCTTTTACTGAGTATTCTATTAACTTTACCATTGAAAGGGGGTTTTGTAACTTAATATCTGATGTTTAAATATATTTTTCTGATTATTGTGTCAATGTGTTTTTTTTTAAATTAGAGTTTATTGGGGTTACAATTGTTAGTAAAGTTACATAAATTTCAGGTATACAATTCTGTATTATAAATCCCTATAATAAAAATAAAATCTCTATAAATCCCATGGTGTGTTCCCCACCCAGAGACAGTTCTCCTTCCATCACCATATATTTAATCCCCTTTACCCTCATCTACAACACCCCTCCCCCCTTACCCTCTGGTAACCACCAAACTATTGTCTGTGTCTATGAGTTTTTGTTTCTCATTTGTCTTGTACTTTTGTTGTTTTTAGTTCATATACCACATATCAATGAAATCATATGGTTCTCTGCTTTTTTGTCTGACTTATTTCGCTTAGCATTATACTCTCAAGATCCATCCATGTTGTCACAAATGGTCCTATTCCATCTTTTCTTACCGCCGAATAGTATTCCATTGTGTATATATACCACAACTTCTTTATCCATTCATCTATCGAAGGACAATTTGGTTGTTTCCATGTCTTGGCCACCGTAAACAAAGCTGCAATTAACATTGGAGCACACATGTCTTTATGGATACATGTTTTCATTTTTTGGGGTAGATACCCAGGAGGGGGATTGCTGGGTTATATGGTAATTCTATTCGTAATTTTTTGAGAAAACTCCACACTGCCTTACATAGAGGTTGCACCAATCTGCATTCCCACCAACAGTATCTAAAAGTTCCTTTTTCTCACAGCCTTTCCAACACTTGTTACTATTTGTCTTGTTGATGATAGCCATTCTGACTGGGGTGAGGTGATATCTCATTGTGTTTTTTATTTGTATTTCTCTGATGATTAGTGATGTTGAGCATTTTTCATACGTCTATTTGCCATTTGTATGTCCTCTTTGGAGAAATGTCTCTTCAGGTCCTGTGCCCATTTTCCAATTGGGTTGTTTTTTTTGTTGTTGTTGTTGTTGAGTTGCATGAGTTCCTTGTGTATTTTGGATATTAGCCCCTTATCGGAGGCACTGTTTGCAAAAATCTTCTCCCATTCAGTTGGTTGCCTCTTTATTTTGTTGATGGTTTCTTTTGCTATACAGAACCTTTTAAGTTTGATATAGTCCCATTCATTTATTTTAGCTTTTATTTCCCGTTCCTTTGGAGTCAGATTCATGAAATGCTCTTTGAACCCAAGGTCCATAACTTTAGTACCTATGTTTTCTTCTATGCAATTTATTGTTTCGGGTCTTATGTTTAGGTCTTTTGATCCATTTTGAATTAGTTTTAGATACATCAGTGAACATAATCGGCAATTCTGTGCCCATGTTGAGCTTGCATTCTTTCTGGGATAGACATGAAAAAATAAACATAGTAACTAGAGAGTGTGATGTCAGCAAGATGGTGCGACAGAAAGTACCCTTCTCATACATTCTCACAGCAACAATAATTTTTCAGCCATGCATGGACAAAAATGCATTTGTGGGAGCTTTGGAATCAAGGTAGGAGATTGTGAAATCCCACTGGGGCCCCAAACTGAGAAGGGCTATTTTAAGTAGGTTGGCCTATGCCCAGGTGCTAGGCTTGCCAAATGTGGTCCTAGATACAGACCTGGAAAAAGCCCTGTACCTATGCGTACTTGGTTATAGCTCCATTTGGCTTTTGTCTTGCCACCAGCACCATCCACCAAAGGACCCAAAAGGAGTAACGCCTGCCTATGCCTTGAGCAATGGGCCTGCCAACAGTAATTGTGGTTGTGGACTCTGAAGCAACCTGTGCTCTGGCTCCAGCCCCTCTCAGCCATGGTCTGGGAGCAATTCCTGTCCACTAAGAGATCCACTAGGGAACACATCTGTCTGTGCCACTGAAAGTAGGCCCTCCAAACTTTGTCCAATCTCAGATCCTTATACAGCCCTGTAACTCAGACCAGCCTCTCATCCACGGCCTGGGAACAGTCCTGACTGCACAGAGATACACTCAAGAATACATTAATCTATCCCTCCAGAGACAGGCCTGCCAAAAGCAGTCTGACTTTGGGTCTCGAAATGGCCCTGTAACTTGGCCTCTAGCCCTTCCAAATTGCAGTTCAGGGGAAGTCCTGTGCATCAAGGACATGGTTGGAAACATGCTTGTCTTTTTTCAAGACAGGCCTACCAACCTCTATACATCAGAAGGTCTTGAAGCAGCCTTGTAGCCCAGCTCCAGCCCCTCCGAACTTCAGTTTGGGACAGTCCTGCCTGATGCTTCCCCTACCCAGGGGCCCAGCAGTAGACACACACATCTGAGCCAGGATAGACTGTTCCACTAAACTCAGTCTCACTACATATCATTAAGTATCATTGTAACCAGTTCCAGGCCTTCTTAGCCACAGTCTGGAAGCTATTCTGCCTGACAAAGAGTCCCAGAGGAAAACATACCCACCTGAGCCCACAGAGGCAGGCATACCAACCTCAGTCCAACTATGGAACCTGAATTGGACCTGTAACTTGGTGACATCCCCTCTCAGCCATGGTCTGAGCTCAGTCCTGCAAGCT
This sequence comes from Rhinolophus sinicus, assembly GCF_057876585.1. NCBI lineage: Eukaryota > Metazoa > Chordata > Mammalia > Chiroptera > Rhinolophidae > Rhinolophus > Rhinolophus sinicus. The sequence goes on along the minus strand of NC_142518.1, from coordinate 54,786,796 downwards.
CAGGGACATGCCTAGTGACTTTCTGGGAGTTCTCCCAGTTCACCAACAAGAGCCACTCCCTCACATACAACTGGCGGCAAGCCTTCCTTATGAAGAACCAGATGTGGACCCTGGAGTAGAACTTTGTTCCAGCATCAGCTCGACTAACCATGGTCCTAGAGGAAATTCCATCCCCCCAGACAGGATCGATACCAATCTGAGCCCCTGGTAACAAACAAGCAAGCAAGCCAACAGTGGACACAACTGTGAACCCAGCTGAAAATACATAGTATGAACCCCACTTGACTGTCACCCTCGGTGCAATCCCATCAGCCCAGGAACCTGACAGGATATGGCCTCTGTCAAAACAAGTCTGTAAAGACTACAACTGTTGTTTGCTCCTGCAGCATACAAGTACAGATGATGAAGCATTAGACAAACATGAGAGAGACACCAAATAAATAAAATTATAAGTAAAATAGGAGACATTATAACTAAAACCACAAAAATACAAAGTATCATAAAGACAACTAAGAACAATTATATACCAGAATATTGGAAATCTAGAAGAAATGGGTAAGTTCTTAGAAACATACAATCTACTAAGACTGAATCAAGAATAAATGTTTAAAAATGTGAACAGACCAATAATGATGAAGGAGATTGAAGCAGTAGTAAAAACATCTCCCAATAATGAAAAACCCAGGACTATGTGGCTTCACAGGTAAGCTCTACAAACATTTATAGAAGAATAAATGCCAGGTTTTCTCAAACTCTTACAAAAAAGTTAATTAGGAAAGAATACTTCCAAACTTATTTTATGAGACTAGCATTATCCTCATACCAAAGCCAGCTAACAAGAAAAAAATATTAGATGAACATAGATGCACAAATCCTATATGAAATAGTAACAAACCAAATTTTACAGCATAGTAAAAGGCTTGTACACTGTGACTAAGTGGGATTTATCCCTGGGTACAAGAATGATTAAACATATGCAAAACAATAAATGCAATACACCACATTAACAAATGAAGGATACAAATTATATGATTATCTCTGTAGATGTGAAGAAAGCATTTGGCAAAGTTCAACATCTTTTCATGATAAAAACTGTCAACAAATTAGTTATAGATAGAATGCGCCTAAACACAGTGAAGGCCATATGATAAGTCTACAGCTAACATCATATTCAACTTTAAAAATCTGAAAGCTATTCCTCTATGATCAGGAAAAAGACAAGGGTGTCTATTCTCACTACTTCTATTCAACAAAGTACTGAAAATCTTAGGGAGCCAGTGCAATTAGACAAGAAAAATAAAGAGACCCAAATCAGAAAAAATAAAGTAAAATTATCTGTGTTTTCAGATGATATGATCTTATACATAGAAAACGCTAAAGACTCCAACAAAAAAACTGTTAGAACTAATATATTTAGGAAATTGCAGCATACAGAAACAGCATACACAAATCAGTTGCATTTCTGTGTATTGGTCATGAATTATCTGAAAGATGAATTAAAGAAATGATCCCATTTAAAATAGCATCAAAAAGTATAAAATAATTAGGAATAAATTTTACCAAGGAGGTGATAGATCTATACACTGAAAACTATCAGCCATTGATGAAAAAATCAAATCAGGTGCAAATAAATAAAAATACATCAATTGTTCATAGTTTGAAGCAATTAATGTTGCAATAAAATAGTCTCTACTACCCAAGGGTATATACAGATTCAATGTACCTGTAATCCATATCAAAATTCCAATAGCATTTTCACAGAAATAGAAAAAACAGTCCTGAAATTTATTTGTAACCACAAAAGACTCCGAATAGTCAAAGCCATCTTAAGTTAAAAGAACAAAGATGGAGGCATCACACGGTTTCCAAACTATATTGTACAGTCATAGTAATCAAAACAATATGGTAATCACATAAAAACAGACACATAGAGCAATGGAAGAGAAAGCCCAGAAATAAACCCACACATTTATGGTCAACTCATTTTTTACAGGAACACCAGAAATACACACTGGGGAAAGAAAGGATAGTCTCTTCAACAGATGGTGTTAGATAAACTGTACACCCACATGCAAAATAATTAAATTATACTCTTATCTTACACCATGCAAAAATATTACCTTGATATTAATTAAAGCTTTAATATAAGACCTAAATCCATAAAACTCATAAGAGAAAATATAGGAGCAAAACAAACTTTGATATTGGTCTTGGTAATATTTTTTCTTGATATGACACCAACAGCACAACCAACAAAAGCAAAAATAAGCAAGTGGGACTACGTCAAACCAAAGAGCTTTTGTACTTCCAAGAAATCAACAAAATGAAAAGTCAATGTACAAATTGGGAGAAAAATATTTGCAAACTGCATATCAGATAAGAGGCAAAATTCCAAGAATATGTAAGGAACTTATACAACTCAATGGCAAACACAAGAAAAAAAGAAAAAGAAATCCTAAATAATTAAAAAATAGGGAAAGACCTAAACAGACATTTTTTTTTTTCAGTGCAGTCATACAAATGACCAATAGGTATATGAAATGGTGATTAATACCACTAATCATCAAAGAAATGAAGTGCAAAACCACCATGAGATTTCACCTTACACTTGTTAAGATATCAAAAAGACCAGAAATAAATTTTGAGGATGTGGGAAAAAAGAACTCTTACATATTATTGGTGGGAATGTAAATTGGAATAGCCATTAGGGATAACAATATGGAGGTTCCTCAAAAAATTAAAAATAGAATTACCATAATATCCAGCAATCCCACTACTAGACATATATCCAAAGGAAATGCAATCTGAATCTAAAAGGAATACCTGCATTTCCATGCAGCATTATTCACAAAAGCCAAAATACGAAAACACCCTAAGTGTCCATCAATGGATGAATGGATAATCAAAATTTGATATATGTAATGGAATATTATTAGATCTACATTTATGTAATGGAATATTATTAGATCTACTATTATCTATAAAAAAAAGGAAATTCTGCCATTTGTGACAACATGAATGAACCTGGAAGGCATTATGTGAACTGATATGAGCCAGACACAGAAAGAGTAATGCTGCGTGATCTCACTTACATGTGAAATCTAAAAAAGTTGAACTCACAGAATCAGAGAGTAGAATGGTGGTTGTCAGGGTATAGGGGGTGGTTAAAATGGGGATGTTAGTCAAAGGTTACAAACTTTCAGTTTAAAGATGAACAACTGCTGGGGAGCTAGTCTACAAGACTGTGACTATAGTTGGTAGTACTGTATTGTATACTTGAAATTTGTTAAGTAGTTCTGAAGTGTTCTTACCACACCCCTCAAAAAGGTAACTATGTGAGGTGATGGATGTGTTAGTAGCTTAATTGTGATAATCATTTCAAAATGTACAGATATACCAAATCATCACATATATCTTGAAAACACGTATATACAATTTTAATTTATTACTTATACTTCAATAAAGCTGAAAAACAATAATAACTGATCAATTAGTGCAACAGAAAGTAATAAATACAGTGAAGAAACAGTAGATCAAGGTAGGGGAAGTGAGAATCCTTGAATAAGTTAGGGGAATATTTTAATATTAAATCATTTGATAAGCATAGGAGTCATCGAGCAGGCCAGTTGGTGAACAATTCTCCAGGCCTATAGAATAGTCATTTCAAGAGCCTAATATGTGGAGTTTTCCAAGCATAGCAAGTATGCAACTGTGGGTAGTTTGGAGTCAAATAAGGTGAGGTTAGAATGAGGTAATACCATAGAGGTAATAGGAGGCCTGATGAGATAGGGACTTACAGACCGTTCTAAAGACTTTGCCTTTTAATATCAATAAAATGGAGAGACACTGCAAGTTTCTTAACAGGAGTAACATAATATAACTTATGTTTATTAAAAGGCTACTCTTACTGCTATATTAAGTATAGACCAAAGGAAAAATGACTCTCAAAATAGTACTCAAAAATGCAAGAAGTCAGTATGCGTTAGTGTAGGAGAGTCAAGGATTCCAATTTGGTTTTGCCATTGACTCACTATCTCACTTCCAGCAAGTCCCTTCACCTTTTCAGAATTCAGTATCTTTATTTTTTTTAATAATAGAGTTGGTCTAAAATAAATAATAAACTTTGACAGTTTTAATATTCTAATTCTATCAAGTCATACAATTGAGAGCATCTTGAAATATACTCAGCCTAATTTAACACTATGAACTGAGTTTTTTTCAGAGTGAAAACTTCAGCCATATAATATTTAAAATAATTGAGAACCGAATTGGTAGACTAACTAAGTTAGATATTTTACTAATTCTGACCTTGATTGAGTTACTTTATCTCTCTTAGCTGAACTTCAGGTTTATCGTTTGTAAAATTAGACAATTGAACTAATAAATTGTAAAATAAAATTGCCTTCAAATTCCTCTGCATTTCTAACATGCAAAGATTGTACTTTTTATTGTAAAGTAAGGGTACTTAAAATGTCTTTCATAGGATTTCTCTTGTCCTTTTTTCCCTTTTAGAAGGCTCTTCTATTGTGAACCATTTCAACTTTCTTCTTCACAATTTCTTTATGCTTTTGCTATTATCTTGAAAGATCTGAAATATGATTTTGTTTAGAACACATTGACTGTCATGAGTGAACCAATTTCAAAAATTCAGAAGCAATTCAGAAAACTTATCCTTATGTAGAACCATTCTCAGTACCAAAATGTGAATTAGTGCGGATTTTCCAGAGAAACAGAACCAGTAGGATATATAGCTAAATATAGAAAAAGGAGATTTACTATAGGAATTGGCTCACACGATTATGGAGGCTGACAAGTCCCACCAACTGCCACATACAAGATGAAGAACTAGGAAAGCCAGTGCTGTAATTCAGTCCAAATCCAAAGGCCTGAGAATCAAGGGAGACAATGGTGAAAGTCTTAGTCCAAGTCTGAGGGCCTGAGAACTAGAAGCACAGGTATCTGAGGGCAGGAGAAGAGGGCTGTCTCAGCTCAAGCAAGGAGAGCATATTAGTTCATTTTCTGCCTTTTTGTTTCATTCAGGACCTCAAGGGTTTAGATGATGTCCATCTACATTAGTGAGAATTATAGTAGTCCCCCCATTCACAGTTTCACTTTCCAAGGTCTCAGTTACCATTGGTCAATTGTGGTCTAAAAAGGTTAACGGGAAAATTCCAGAAATAACTTGTACGTTTTAAATTGTGTGCTGTTCTGTGTAGTGTGATAAAATCTTGCACCATCTTGCTGTGTCCCCCCCAGGAAGTGAATCATTCCTTTGTCCAGCATATCCACACTGTACATACAGTACAATAAGGTATTTTGAGAGAGAGACCATATTCAAATAACTTTTATTACAGTATATTTTATAATTATTCTATTTTATTTTTAGTTATTGTTGTTAATCTTTTACTGTACCTAATTTATAAATTAAACTTCACCATAGGTATGTATGTATGTATAGGAAAACACATAGTAGATACAGGGTTGTACTATCCGTGGTTTCAGGCATCAACTGGGGATCTTGGAATATAGCCCCTGCAGATAAGGGGACCAATGTATTGTCTTTCTCAACCTACTGATTCAAATGCTAATCTGCTTTAGAAACACCTTAGAAACACACCCGGAAATAATGTTTTACCAGCTATCTGGGCATCCCTTAGCCCAGTCAGGTTGACACATAAAATTAAGTATCACATAAGTCATGTCTGAAATTAATTAATCTATTTTAGCTTTCTATTAGTTAATGTTACCGTGGTATTTTTTCTTTAACCTTTCACTTTTAATCTCTTTATGCCTTCATACTTAAAGTGGATTTCTTGTAGAGAACATATAGTGGGCTCTGTTTTGTGAGCCACTCTGACAGTGTCTGACTTCTATTTGGTATATTGGTGATTAGAGATTATAGATAATTAAATGGAGAATAGTAGTATTAGAAGGGACAAGAAGGAGAAAGTAGAAATATTTGGTTATAAGTGTGTTCACTGTTTGTTAGAGTGTTACTTCAATGTGAACCAGAATTATTTGTAAGTGTATATTGCAAACTCTAGGGCAGCTTATAAAAGAAGCTGAAAACTATAATTGATATGCTGAGAAAGGCTAGAAAATGGAATCATAAAAATGATCAGTTAAAACTGCAGCAGACATTTAGGTTGTTTTCATATATTGCTATTGTGAATAACACTGCAATGACCATGAAATTGCAGATATATTTTGGAGATCCCGATTTCATTTCCTTTTGTTATGAAGTGGAACTGCCGGATCATAATGTAGCTCTAGTTTTAATTTTTTGAGAAACATCCATACTGTTTTCCATAATGGCTATACAAAATGATATTCCGATCAACAGTATAAAAGGTACCCTATCCCTCACATCCTCACCAGAACTTGTCTTTTGTCGTTTTAATAATAACCACTTTAACAGGTGTGAGGTGATGTCTCATTGTGGTTTTGATTTGCATTGTACTGATGCTTAGTGATAGCAAACGACTTTTCATGTACCTGTTGGACATTTGTATGTCTTCTATGGAAAATTATCTATTCAGCTACTCTGCCATTTTTTTAAATTTGATTGCTTTTTTTCCTTTGTTGTGTTATATGAGATCTTCATATGTTTTGGATATTAACCCTTTATCAGATATGTTTTGCCAGTATTTTCTCCCATTCTGTAGCATGCCTTTTCACCTTATTAGTGGTTTCTTTTGTTGAACAGAAGCTTAATTAGTTTCATGCAATCTCACTTGTCTATTTTTGCTTTCTCTCCCCAGCTTTATTGAGGTATAATTGGCAAAAATAATTATATACTTATGATACACAACTTGATGTTTTGATAATATATATATACAGATTGTAAAATGATCATAACAGTAAAGCTAATTAACATGTCCATCACCTCACGTAATTATCATTTTCTTCTTTTTTTCTGTGGTAAAAACAAGATCTACCCTCTTAACAAACTTCAAGTATACAGTATTGTTAACAACAGTCACATTTTCGCTTTTGTTGCCTGAACTTTTGGTGTCATATCCAAAGCAAATCATTGCAAAAATCAATATCAAGAAACTCTTTTCCTATGTTTTCTACTAGTTTTATGGTTTCAGATTTTCTGTTTAAGACTTCAACCCATTTTCATAGACTTTGTATGTGGTATGAGATAATTGTCCAATTTCATTCTTTCATATGGAGACAGCAAATTTTCCCAATACCATTTATTGAAGACACTATTTTTTCCTAATTGTGATTTCTTGGAAAATTTGCCAAAGATCGCTTGACCATAAATGTGTGAATTTACTTCTGGGTTCTCTATTCTATTTCATTGTCTGCTCTTATGATAGTACCATACTCTTTTGATTATTATTACAGTGTTGTTGTTTCTTAATTTTTTTATATTAGTGTCAGGTTTACAAAACAACATAATGATTAGACATTTATATCCCTCACAAAGTGATAACCCCTCTCCCAGTCTACTATCCTTCTGACATCATATATAGCTGTTACAATACCATTGACTATATTCCCTATGCTATACTTAACATCGTGTTAATATATATATTCATATATTTAGTTATAGTTGACATTCAATATTATTCTACGTCAGCTCAGACGTACAGTGCCGTGGTCAGGAATCTACACAATCTATGAAGTGATCCATCCGGTAAGTCCAGTACCAATCTGGCACCCTACATAATCTTTACAACATTATTCGTTATATTCCCCATACTGTATTCCAGATCCCCATGATTATTTTATGACAACCAATTTGTACTTTCTAATTCCTTCACCTTCTGCCTATCTCCCAACCCCCTCCCATCTAGCAACCATCATTTTTTCTCTCCATATTTCCATGTCTAATTGTTTTGTCGGCTCATTTATTCTGTTCTTTAGATTCTACATATAAGTGAGATCATATGGTATTTGTCTTTCTTAGTCTGACTTATTTCACTTAGCATAATGTTCTCTAGGTGCATCCATGTTGTTAAAAATGGTAAGATTTCATTCTTTTTTATGGCACAGTAATACTCTATTGTATAAATGTACCACAATTTCTTTATCCAATTGTCTATTGAGGCATTTTCATTGTTTCCATATCTTGGATATAATGAATAGTGCTGCAAAAACATAGGGGTGTATATACTTTTTCGAATTAGTGTTTTGTATTTCTTTGGATAAATACCCAGGAGTGGAATTGCTGAGTCATAAAGTAGTTTTATTTTTAATTTTTTGAGGAACCTCCATACTGTTTTCCATAGTGGCTGCACCAATTTGCAATCCCACCAACAATGCACGAGTGTTCCCTTTTCTCCATATCCTCACCAACACTTGTTGTTGATTACTATTACAGTGTTTTTTATTTCTAATATTTTCTTTTGATTCATTCTTAGAGTTTCCATTTCTCTGCTTACGTTACACATCTATTCTTGTATGCTGTACTCTTTTCCATTATAATCCTTAACAAATTAATCATAGTTGTTTTAAATTCCTGGATAATTTAAACATCCCTGCCATATCTGAGTCTGTTTCTAATGCTCATTCTCCCTCTTCAAATTGTGTTTCTTCCTTTTAGTATGCCTTGTAAATTTTTGTTGGAAACTAGATATGATGTATTGCATAAAAGTAACTAAGGTAAATAAAACTTTAATGTGAGATTTTATGGTTATGTGGCTACAAGTTAGGCTGTATTTGCTGTTTGCTTACATATAGGTTTCAGAGAATAAAACTTCCTCTGTTGTCCTTTGTGACCCTATATTACTTGGGTTTCTCATTTTTATATAAGGTCACAACATATAGTTCTTTCTGTTGTATTTCCCTTATATTGGAGCCCCATTTTTGTGGTGGAAAGGAGTGGGAAGATACAAAACATTCTATAGTCCTATGATTAGGTCTCAATCTTTAGTGACCTTGTGCACCTGGGTTGTGACCTGTAGAAATGCATCTCAGTCCCTCCTCTTTAGGTGAGACAAAAAGTCTAAAAAGGGTTTAAATTTGGTATTTTCTTTCCCCCAGGTTGGAGAGGCTCTGGTAAAATCCTAGTTGGTTAGGCTTTGGTAAAATACCTTGTGTTTCGGGCAGGATTTCTTCATATACACTCCCCCCCCCCCCAATTACAGTTAATATTCAATGTTATATTAGCTTCAGTTGTATAGCATAGTGGTTAGACATTTATATGACTTTTATGAAGTGATCAGCCCCGTAAGTCTAATATCCTCCTGATACCATACAACATTGTTACAATATTATTGACAGTATTCCCTGTGATTTACTCTACATCCCCATGACTGTTTTGTAACTGACAATTTGTACTTCTTAATCCCTTCACCTTTTTCACCCAGCCCCCCTACTCCCATCCCATCTGGCAACCATCAATTTGTTATCTGTATCTATGAGTTTGTTTCTGTTTTGTTTGTTCATTTATTTTGTTTTTGGTTTTTTAGATTCTATATATAAGTGAAATCATGTGGTATTTGTCTTTCTCTGACTTATTTCACTTACCACAATACCCTATTGGTCTATCCGTATTGTTGCAAATGGCAAGATTTCATTCTTTTCTATGGCCAAGTAATATTCCATTGTACATATGTACCACATCTTTTTTATCCCACTATCTATTGATGAACAATTGATAAGTTGCTTCATATAATGGCTATTATAAACAATACTGCAATGAACATAGGGATGCATATAGTTTTTTGAATTAGTACTTTGGATTTCTTTGGATGAATACCCAGAAAAGGGATTGCTGAGTCATACGGTAGTTCTCTTTTTAATTTTTTGAGGAACCTCCATACTGTTTTACATAATGGCTGCACCAATTTGCAATACAGCCAACAGTGCATGAGGTTTCTCTTTTTCCACATTCTCATAGGGAAGGTTTTCTTAAGTGCAGAATCCTCTAGATGTATTTCCAAATGGCTAATTTTCCCCTCCTCCTTCAGAACAAACAAGATTTTTATGTCTTCAGCATGAACATCTAGTAGATGAACATCTAGTAGAACATTTTTGTTCTAAAAGCAAAAATCATGCAAGTGTGGAGGCCCCAATGACTATTCCTGCTGGTTTTTAATTTTCAAGTTTGTCCACACTAGATTTCCAGCAACTTCTCCATTATTGAAGTATTGTTATACCAGCACTGTTCCAATTGCAGTTTCTACTCCTGCGCCTTCTGTTTTGGTAAGATGTGCCTCTATGTATCTGCTCCTCTCTCCACTCAATATTTGTGGCATCAATTTGCCCTATGACTGCAAGTCTTTGATGGATCTAAGAAGGATGGTTTATTTTCAGTTTAATCAGTTTTTTTTTCCTTTTCTTTCTTTCTTTTTTCTTTCTTTCTTGTTTTTGGTTATTAGAATGGGAGTTATGATTTCCTAGCTCCTTACATGCTGGACCAGAAATTGGAAGTCTCCCATATGCATTTTTTTGAGAAGATGTTCTACAACTAGTTTGTATGTCCATAAAAGCATTCAATGTATGTCAAGACAAATATTTTGAGCATTCCTTCAAGTTTCATCCAATAAAATCTCCTGACTGGCTTTTCATTATCATCCCCTTTTCATATTTGTTCAATTCCCTCCTACACACAAATGTCTAGATACCATGCTCCTTCTTTACCTGGAATGCAGACTCTTCAAATTGCTGCATAGCCACTTTTCCAAAATGTGTGGTGCTGCATTTTAACAACTGTCTTCTAAGACCACTGTCGAAGTGGAGGTGAAGTCCATTCTTTATTGTTCTAAGCCCATCATGGCAAACAATGTGAGATACAGATGTTCTTCCTTACTTACCATAAGGAACCAAACTGTGAAACATGGTTAAGATACAATCCACTTGAGTACACTTCTAAGGCTTCCAGGGAGAGGGTGTGCACACTCTGAAGTTATTGGCTTAGAGGCTGCAATGAATTTAGTCCCTGGCTGGCTATCTGAAGGATCGGAAGAATTAAAGAATTCTGTCATAGCAGTCATGAAAAAATTGAGTTATTGTTAATTTCCCAAATTGCGTCACTTTCTGAACATTCTATTATTTTCTATTGATATTTCTATTAATCTCCCACTGCTGCATGTTTTCATTATTAAAGCTTTGCTTTAGTTTTAGTTTGGGGTGGTCCGACCTAATAATTCCTATTTTTAAAAGATTTTTTGGTGATTCTTATTTATTTTTGACATAGATTTTAATATTTTTGTGTCTAGCTCTCTAAATGTAACATAAAAACCTATTGTTGCATTTATTTAGGTTACTTTTCTTTTTTAATTTATAGATATTTTATATATTTAAGGTGTTGAAGTTTTCTTTCCAAGAGCATGGACTGTCTTTCCAGTTTGATCAAGTTACTTTTACACTCCCTCACCCTACTGAACTCTTATATTGATTGTAGTAGCCTTTCTGTTAGTTTCTCCTGAGTGATCAGTTATAAAATATTATCTGCAAATAGTGATGGATTTGTTTTCCTTTGCAATTTTGGTTTTTAATGTATAATTGATTTCTCTTCTTGTCTAAACATGTTAGCTAATAATTGAAGATAGTCAATAATGCAGGTGATGGTGGGCAAACATGTTTTGTTTCTAACATAAATTTGAATAAATCTGATATTCTGTATAAGCATAAGGCATATGTTTTTGTGTTAATGAAACATTTTTAAAATTTTATTTAGAGTATGATTAAATTAACATTGTATTGCAAATGCCTCAGTATAAAAATCATGATATCATTTTTATTATATAAATGACAAATAATATATTTCTCAACTTTTATGTTTGTATTTCCAGAGTAAACTTCATTGGTAATATTGCGTAGTTTTCTAATATATTGCTATATTGCCAGTGTTACTTTGACTTTTGTGTAAATATTCATAAGGGCTTTTGTTGGTCTGTAATTTTCTCCCTTTGTTCAATCTTTGCCGTCATTTCCTATCAATGAGAAGTTTGCCTCAAAAAAGGAATGAAAAGCAACTCTTCTTTATTTAGCTCTGGAACATCATAAATAGCACTGAGGTAAACAACTATTTAAAAGTTTCAACAAATTTTCTATGATATAATATAAGCCTGTTGGTTTGTTTTGGCAAAGGGGAAAGTTTTGAATCGTCTTAGTCTCTGGAAATTAAATATGTTAAGTGTTTCACTACTTCTGGAGAAAGTTTGAGCAAATTACATTCTCCGAGAAAGATAGATTTATGTAAGTAATTTTTTGTGTGTGTATGTGATTTATGTATTACTGTGGTTGTTTGCCTCTTATTATTTCAGTTTACTATATTTGTACTTTTTTTCTTTAATGTGTAATCTAAATTATTCAATTTTTCACAGAAAGTTTTGTATTTACTATGTATACAATTTTCTTTTAATTTATTGACATAATTTATATATAATAATATTATACCTTTTCTTTCCTTCAGTATGTTTTCTTCCATTTATAACTTGTAAAGTTGCATATTTTATGCTTTTCACTCTTTTCTTTGTGAATGATTATATCTATTTAATGCTAAGAATTTTCCTCTGAACACTGTCTAGCTCTTTCATAGTTTCTCGTTCTTATTTTTGAAATATGTGCAGTTTCTGTTATATTTCTATTTTGACTTGAAAAGTCAAAATAGAATTCCAAAAAGAGTTATTTTCTAATTTTTTTCAAAATTATCAGAGAACAGTTAAAGTTTATTTTTCATCTTGGATTTTACTGACGTTTGATTTAAGTCCTCATATTTTGTTAATATGAAAGTTCCATGGACATGATAACAGTGCATCTTGTCTGTTTTCAGGATGCAGTGTTAGATATACTGGGCATGCTAAAAAAATGTATACACATGACTCGCATTCATCTTTTGTTATCGGTATATATTGAGTATTACAATTTTAATACAGTTTTTTTCTCTCTTAAAATGCGTATACATATTTTTGGCAACCTTTGTATAGATGATGTACTATAGAAATGTATATATCAAGTTCTATATATCTATAGAAATGATGTACTATAGAAATGTTATCCAATTAACAATGGTTAACTTTACTAACCAATGTCACCCCAATAAATTTAATAAAAATAAAAAAAACACATTTCATGTAATTAATGAAATTAATGTGGTTTGATTTACACTGACCAATTTTCTATTTATTTTTCATATATTCTATGTCCATTTTGTTCCTCATATACTTCCATCTTTTCCATTAGACAAATATTTTAGCAAATTATTTTAATTCCTCTGCTGTATTTTAAATTAATGTTGATGACCCAATGCTTTATTTCATGGAACAGATTGAACAGCACTTACCAATTACTCCACAGTGTTCTACAATCTGTCTTTGCCATTACTTTAATGATGCTATGACATCAATGCCCTCTAAGTAATTGGCACCATGAAAAGATGAACTTGGACTTTTCATGTCAGATTGGATTTATGCCCTGTTTTAAAAAACGTATTCTTTCTTTTCTCTCATTTTATGTTATGCTGATTAGAAAGGGAAAACTGGGCTCATAGAGGACAGGTGGGAGAGTCTGGCTGTATAGCAAAGAGAAAACATTTAGTATGCAAAAACACAATAATCAACATTTTTTAAGCCCTTATTTTCTTCCCAGAAATTGGAGACCTTTTTCACTTTGGGAAAGTCTCTGAGATGCCTTAGATTTCAGTATCTAACTCTAAAAAATTGGAGTAATTAATTAAATCTACTTTTCTCCACCTGCTTCACAAATAATGGGTCAGAGCTTCAAGATATTATACTCTACGCTGGATTGCAAACATATAACAAAATAAAAAGAAAAGATTGGGCTGGGATCTAACCTGAGTCCTGCTTATGAGAACAGACAGATACTGGTTGGGAACATTCAGCTAGGAAAACTAGAAACATAATTTAAGGTCTTAGCAAGTTCATCGATCAGTTAGCCCATGAATTTCTAGGAGAAGATGGTAAGGTCTTGACCGGATAGGCAAAATACAGTGGTAGAAATTAAAGTTGAAACCAGGCAAACAGTCATTACTTGAGAATCTGTCCTTGAAACAGAATTTTCTTACAAGGCTGAATTCAGGACTGGCCTCCTGTTGGTGAAGCTTGGACAGATGCAAACTTTGAAAGCAACACCATACAAAGTAGGAGGGATGGAATGAGCATGGGGAACATGCAAAGCCCAGTGGTCTCCCTGATTAGAAACATTCCATCATGTTTTAGAAGCAAAGATTCTAATGGTAACTGGGCCAGTGAACAGAGTTAATTCTTGGACACACACACACACACACAGTAGGAGATATGTGTGTGTGTGTGTGTGTGTGTGTGTGTGTGTGTGTATAAATTTTTCAGTTACAATTGACATTCTACATTATTTTATGTTAGTTTCAGGTGTGCAGCATAGTGGTTAAACATTCGTATAATTTAGGAAGTGATTCCCCTGACTAGTCTAATACCCACCCTTCACTATACATAATTATTACCATATTATTCTATATTCCCTATGCTTTACTTTACATCCCCATGACTACTTTGTAACTACCAATTTGTATTTCTTAACCCCTTCACCTTTTTTGCAAAGCCTTCCCCACCCGGCAGCCCGTCTGTCATCTGGCAACCATCAGTTTGTTATGTGTATCTATTAGTCCGTTTCTTTTTTGTTTGTTTATTTTGTTCTTTAGATTCCACATATAAGTGAGAGCATATGGTATTTGTCTTTCTCTGTCTGACTTATTTCATTAGCATAATACCCTCTAGTTTCATCCATCCAAAACACTAATTTGAAAAGATATATGATATATATAGTGTGTTTTCTAGCCTAGAACATGGTCTCTCTTGATGGATACTCTATGTGAGCTTGAGGAAAATGTGTATTCTGCTCTGTTGGGTGAAATGTCAATTACTTCTAGTTGATTGATAATGCTGTCTGTTCAACTATGTCTTTACTGATTTTCTGCCTGCTAAATCTGTCCATTCCTGATAAAGGGGTGTTGATGTCTCCAACTATAATAGTGGATTCAACTATTTCTTCTTTCAAGTCTATCAATTATGCCTCAAAATTTTTGACACATGGTTTTTAGGTGCATACACATTAAAGATTATTATATCTTCTTAAGGAATTGACCCCTTTATCATTATGTAATGCCCCTATGTGTCCCTTACAATTTTTAATTCTCTGAAGTCAGCTGTGTCTTAATAAACTAATTGTAGCTTTCTATTGATTAATTTTAAGATAGTGTATATTTTTCATCCCTTTACTTTCAATATAAACATTATATTTAAAATGGATTTCTTGTAAACAGACATTCAGGTCTTGTTTATTGATCCACTCTGACAATCTCTGATTTTTAATTTGTGTATATATTTAGACAATCAGGGTTTTAAGAGATTAATGACATAGTTGGATTAATATATACTATTTGTGTTACTGTTTTCTATTTGTTGTATTTTTTCAGTTTCTATTTTTACCTCCCACTGTTATTCTCCCTTTGTGGTTTTAATTGATTATTTTACATGAAACCATTTTCTATCTTTTCTCACCATAAATGTAAATACTATTTTTAACTTTTCTTATTGTTTGCCCTAGAAATTGCAATATACATTTACAATTAATTCAAGTTCACTTTCAAATAACACTATAGTGTTTCACAGGTCACACAAGTACATTATCACAAAGTATCCCTAATTCCTCCCCCTTTCCCTTCTACCATTGTTGTTTGTGATTCTACTTATCCATAAGCGATGATCACTGAATGCATACTTATTATTTTTTGAAGTGTTATCTGTTAGATCAATTAAGAATAAAACCAATAAAATATTTTATTTTACCTTTCCATATTTCTTCTTTAACAATCTTCTTTTCTTTATGTATATCTGCGTTTCTGACCTATATATTTTTCTTCTGTCTGAGGAACTTCCTTTGATGTTCCTGGAAAGTCAGGTCTACTGGTGACAAATTTCCACAATTTTTGTTTGTCTGAGAAAGTCTTTACTTTCAATTCTGAATCCTTCACTGTATTCAGAATTCTAGGCTTTTAAAAAAAAATATTATTGTTTTAACACTTTAAATAGTTCACTCTGTTCTTGCATAGTTCCTGAAGAGAATTTTGACATAATTCTTTTATTTTGATTTTGAAATATCTATCAACATGTCTTTAAGCACACTGATTCTTTCCTTGGCTGTGTTCAGTCTGAGTGAAGTGAGCCTGTCAAATGAATTCTTCATTTCTTTTATTATTGTTATTATTATTATTATTATTTTAAAGTTTAACATTTCTTTATTATTCTCTCTTAGTATTTACATCATACTGCTTATATTATTCATTTATTCTTGTATGTTGTATACCTTTTCCATTAGAGCCCTTAGTATATTAACCACAGTTATTTCAAATTCTTGCTCTGATAATGAGAATACCATTAACCCTGGTTGATATCTGAGTCTGGTTATAATCATTACTCTGTCTCTTCAAGCTGTTTTCTATGCCTTTCGGTATGCTTTGTAATTTTTTTGTTGGAAGATGGACATGATGTAATGGGTAAAATGAACTGTTTTTAACAAGCCTTTAGTAATGTATTGGTAAGATGTGGAGGGAGGAGAAGCATTTTATAGTTCTATGATTAGGTCTCAGTATTTTAATGAGCCTCTCTCCCAGGGCTGTGATCTTCACAAATGCTTCTTTGTCTCTAGTCCACTCTCACCCTCTTAGCTGAAATTGGAAGGGTAGATAAGGTTGATGTTGTATATTTCCCACCTATCCCCCATCCAACGTGGAAGGTTAGAGTGGACTGCGGTTGAGTATTTTTGCCTTCCACGGGGTCAAAAGCTAGTGTGAAATAGAGTTTGGTATTCCACTTCCCCTATGTTAGCTAGGCTCTGGTTAAACTCCAATCTGTGAAGCTCTTTTGAAGTTGCTTCTTTTGAGGTAGGCTATGTTATGAAGATCGGAATAATGTGGAGGTATTTCAAAATGGATACATTTTCCTTCTTGCCTGAAGTGTGAGGGTGTTTTTCTTTCTTTCTTTTTTTTTTTCTAATTTTTCCTCTGAAAACCTAGTAGGGCTCTTGGCCTTGAAACTCACAAGATTGTGGGAGCTCCTCTGAGATAGCCTCCCTGTAGTTTTTAATTTCTCACACTTGTCCAGAGTAGTCTACAGTAATTAATCAATTACAGTATCATTTCTTCTACCTTGCAAGTTTCTGCTCTGGTAAATTGGGATTCTCTGTATTGGCCTGTCTACATCTCCAATTTATTAGGTGTGGTTTGTTCTGTGACTTCAGTTCTCTGGTGGATCTAAAAAGAGTTGTGTTTCTGTTTCTTGTTTGTTCAGCTTTTTCTTGTCCTGTGGATACGGGGTATGACTTTCAAGCTCCTTACATGCTAAATTGGAAAACAGAAGTCTCCCTGCTGATATTTAGACCATGTGTTTGAGTTACTGTTTTAGTGCTTCGTGGGAAGATTAAAATATACATCTAAAGTCATCCCAATCTTCTTAAATTACCTAATGAATTAATTCTGGTAAAATATTAACATTTTGTAGCCATGTGGATCTATTTTCTCTCCTCTAATTTTTGCTCTTTTTGTCATATATATTACATCTTATATAATATAAATCTGACAATGCAGTGTTACAATTATTGCTTTATACAATTTTATGTTTATAAAACAATTAAGAAGAGAGAAAATTATGTTCATGTAATTTCATGTACTCTTAAATTCTCCCTGTGGATTGAAGTTACCATTAGTATCATTTACTTTTACCTAAATGCCTTATTTTCATTTCTTGATGGCAGTAATGTAACTAAATAAACACCTCATTTTTTGTTTATTCTTAAATTTTTTATTTCACCTTCTGTTTTGGAGAATAATTTTGCTGAATATAGCATTTTTTTTAGTGCTCTACTAGGTTTTTCCCCCCAGTTTTATTGAGATATAATTGAAATATAACATTGTATTAGTTTAAGGTGCATGATGATATAAATTGATGTATGCATATATAGATAAATGATTGTCACAATAACTTAGTTAACATACATCACTTTAAATAGATACATTTTTTTCTTGTAATGAGAACTTTCAAGATTTACTCTCAGTAATTTTCAAATATAAAATATAGTATCTGATGAGGCAGAAAAGGGGTTAATAAAAGTGAACCCGAAGGGGGACTGCCCAGGCCTGCATCCCCTCCCTAAGAACCGCTCAGGCTCATCCCCTAGAAATAAATCTAAGATGTCTAAACCCTCATAAAAAGAGGAGATAAGACCCAACTGGTTTTAACTGGTTCTTCATACATGTGCAAACTGCCAAAACCTGCCTGTTGGTTGAACTCTAGCCTAATTATAATGCAATTAGAATGGAATGAACATTAAGGCTTACGCCCCCCCCACCCCCTGTGTGTTTTTCTGTATGCATTCTGGGTAAGAGCACGTGCAGAAAGAAACTAGTTATTTAACCAACATATGGCACGTGCAGAAAGAAACTAGTTATTTAACCAACATATGTCAATCAAATGACCTCAGTCTATACGTCACATCTCCTACTGTAAGGAACTTTACCTACCCTTTCCTATGTAAGAAAAAGCTAACCTAAAGTTAGGGGCAGTTGTCTGCCCCGGCAACTTCTATGCCGGCATCTTTCTTCTTGAATAAACTTACTTCTTTGCTCTCCTCATTTCAGGCTGAGTCTGTGAATTTGTTCACCTTTTGCGAACGACCAGGGGTTGTTTCCAATGACACAACAGTATCCTTAACTATAGTCACGATGGTGCACATTATCCCCAGGACTTTTAAAATCATATAATTGGAAGTTTGTAATCACCTTCACCCATTTCCTCTGTTCCCCACACCCCCACCTCTGGCAACCACCAATCTGTTCTTTGTTTCTGTTTTTGTTTTTATTTTTCTTACATTCCACATATGAGATTATACAGTGCTGTCTGTCTGACTTACGTCATTTAGCAGTATGCAAAATCCATCCATGCTGTTGGCAAATGGAGGGATTCTCTTCACTTATTATGCCTAAATAGTATATGTATAATAGTATATTATATATATATAATACTATATATACTATATATATTATATATATAGTGTATATAATATATATAATCTTCATTCACCCATTGATGGACCCTTATCTGTTTCCATGTCTTGGCTATTGGATTGGAACTCACTTAGCACTCTTAATTGACAATATTTTTTTTTCCTTTTAGCACACTTAGCACATCATTTCACTTTCTTTTGTGCTCCGTTTTTTTCTGATTAAATTCAGCTGTCAGAAATGGCACTATTTCATCTTTTCTTATGGCAGAGTAGTATTCCATTGTGTATATACATCACATCTTCTTTATCCAATCATCTATCTTGAGATTATTGTACTAAGCGAAATAAGTCAGACAGAAAATGTCGAGAACCATATGACTTTATTGATATGTGGGATATAAAACTAAAAGCAACAAGGAAACAAGGCAAACAAAGAAACAAAAACTCGTAGACACAGACAATAGTTTAGTGGTTACCAAGGGTAAGGGGAGAGGGGGGTGGTAGAAGATGGTAAACAGGGTCAAATATATGGTGATGGAAGGAGAACTGATTCTGGGTGGTGAACACACAGTGTGATATATAGATGATGTATTACAGAATTGTACATTTGAAACCTAAGTAATTTTACTAACCATTGTCACCGTAATAAATTTTAATTTTAAAAAAAGTGAGCTGTCAGATGTATTGTTATCCCACTGTGTGTGATGTTATTTCTCTCTCTGGCATTCTCTTTTCTTTATCTTTAGCTGTTGGACTATGGTATGCCCAGGTGTGAATTTCTTTGAGTTTATCTTTTTTCTGTTTGTTGAATCTGTAGAATAACTTTTTCTAAAAATTTGGGAGTTTACAGCTACTGCTTCGGCAAATATTTTTTCCTGTCTCTTTCTCTTTTTCTTCTTTTCTAAGACTTTTAATATATGTATGTTGATGTGGCTCATACTTACCCACAGATTTTTGAAGCTCTAGTCATTTTATTTGTCTTTTTAAAAATCTCTTTCTGTTCTTTAGATTATATAATTGCTATTGCTTTATTTTCAAGTTTAGAGTTAATTTCTTCTGCTATCTCAACTCTGCAATTGAGCTCATCTAGTGATTTTTCTTTGAGTTGCTATATTTTTCTTCTTTTAATATTTTAGTAGATATTTTCTCTAGTTTTTTGTATTTGTTGAATTATTGTCATTGTAATATAATTTAATGCTTTAAATATAGTTTTCTTTAATTCTGTGATCATATTTTTAATAGGTGCTTTGAAATATTTCTCTGTGAAACCCAACTTTGCGCCATTCAGTGTCAATTTCTATTAACTTTCCCCTCCTTGTATATGTCCCATGTTCCTGTTTCTTTGCATGTTCATATGTGAGTTGTTGTTGAAAACAAATATTTTCAATAATATATTTTCATTTTTCTGGATTGTGATTACTTTTCCCTAATATTTTGGATTTTTTGTTTTGTTTTGTTTGTTTTATATAATTCATGCTGGATTCTTGAGAGTTGTTTCAGTGTCTGCATCAGTTAACATTCAGACAATAATTTTTTAAGAGGTTATGCTCAATTGTGTGGGCCCATAAACTTCTACACTCTACCTACAGATCTTTTTGTTGGTTGGGAAAAGCATTTAAACTTTAGATGATACTCAAATTTACTGTGGCTTTCTAAGATTTCCTCTGTGCATTAGCATAGTTTCCCACAGTAAACTGGGGCTATGGGTGAAGTTATTTTTTAGCTGTTTCCATGGCTCTCTGACTTCCTGTTAATTTCTTTTTAGACACTTCTCCTAATTGGGAATGCAACCTCAGACTAGCACATCTGCTGGTTTTCTCTATTTCTTTCCTACCAAGTTTGCTATTTTACATACAACAGCACTTGCATAAGTTTTTACTGTGTACCTGAAATCAAGTTTGTACTCTGGCAGAAATGCTACTTCTTTTCACAGGCAGTCCTGTCTTAGTAAGATTACAGTTATTGCCCACTTCCACTCTCCTTACCTGAACATCTAGCAGATATTCAGGAATAAACACCTCTCAATTTATTATTTGCTTTTATCAGACTCATGAACTGATTTTAGTTTTTTTCTTCCATTTCATACTTGTTTTCTGGGGAAAGAATTAAACTATGTCATAAAACTATAGCCAAAAGTTGTAGTCATCACTGTAGATGTGTTTTTTTTTTTTGGTTTTTTTTTTTTTTTTTGTATTTTTATTTTTGGACATTCTAAGTGTAGTATGTGTTTGTATTTTTAGTTAATATATGAAATAATGGAGAGAATAAGAAAAATAAGACTGTAATAGCTGAGAAAAATCAATATGAACAGCCTCCAAACTGGAAACAGACTCTGAAAGCAAAATTTAGCTCCTTTGAGAGCTTCTACTGCATTCTATTTTCACTGTGTGACACTCAGCTGGCCTGCATACTAATTTATATTTAAATACATAACATAGTTTTCTCTTTTTAAAAATATTATTAGGTGCCTCATGGAAGAATCTGTGTAAGTTGAATTACAAGCAGTACTAGAGTGTCAGTAATAACTAACTGAACAATGTATGGTCAGGCATTCCACATTTATCTCTTTGTTTCACAATAACCTTTGAAAGTTGAATGATTTTAATTAAGTTTGGTATACTGCTAAAGGTGTCAAGATATCACCTTGAGTTTGCTTTTTAATTCTAAAATATTGAAACAAAATTGTAGCTAATAAAAGTTTATATGTAGGCATACCCTTTGAAATTTCAAATGAATTTCAATGACATTTTGAATGAAGTAGATTTATAAAGCAACATGATTTCAATAAATGAAACTTACATCTTACAGAGCTGGGAGTGCTTATTGTTTTATGATATCGAGAGGTTAGTGTAGTTTTAAAATTTTGGGTTATATTATTTTGTAATTATACTGCATGTCTAATTTACGTGAACATACATTGTAGTCTTGCATATAGCTAGATATCAGCTCTATGTCCCTCCCTCAATTCCAAATAATGTAATTAATACTGTTTATAATTGCTAGCATTCTAACAAACTTATGTGATAGTCAGAGAAGTAGAGTGGACAGTTTTGTTTTGTTTTTATCCACAATGACTTGTTAATTGTAACTGTGATTTTGTGCTTTTTTAAACCTTGATGGCTTGCTAGTATGTTTGTCTATCATTTTTTCAGGCTTCAAGTCTACAGAGGTATAAGGTCATTTCTGATATTAACATTTAGCTATTGACTAGTCCTCAAGAATGTTTTTCTCCCTCAATCTCAATGGATGTACAAAGATAACGTAGCAGCATCTAAGATTTGTGTATTATTATAATGTGACACATTTACTACAGATCAATAATGTTATATGCTGTCAGAATTTTCTTGCTGCATTGAGTCCTAAATGTATCACTACATCACAAAGCACACTGATAGTTTCTTTAGTCTTCTCCAAGTCTTAAATACAGCAAGTAAAATCAAATATTTAAGAATTTACTCTATGAAACTAAAGATATATCTATCACTTACTAACTATAAGGCATGAGGAACCAACAACAGAATTTTAATTGCAGAAATTGCAGGTCATGAAAATTCTTTGAACAGGTAAGAAAATTTATATTTTTAAATAGTCTCTAAAGAGACATATTAATACCCAAATAGGTTTTAGAATATGAAATAATATATTACACATAATCTAAATTGTGTTCTTTCCATTGTTGATATGAGTATACATTTTTAAAATGCTCATAGGTATTTAATATTTGTATTGCTGCTTGAATATTTCTTTAGAAATCAAGCTTTACGTAAGATGACTACTTTGCTAACAGTATCAAAGTGCAGCAAGAATATCAGCTTAAATACAATCTAGGATACAAAGAAATTTGTATACTGTATAACAAATGAAAATTAGAATTATATATGTGAGATAGATATAGATATAGATATAGATATAGATATAGATATAGATATAGATATAGATATACACACACACTCCCTGTTTCCCCAAAAATAAGACCTAGCCAGACAATCAGCTCTAATGTGTCTTTTGGAGCAAAAATTAACATAAGACCCGGTATTATATTATATAATACCCAGTCTTATATTAAAATTATATAATACCTGGTATTATATTGTATTGTATTATATATATTATATTATATTATATTATATTATATTATATTATATTATATTATACCTGGTCTTATATTAAAATTATATAAGACCTGGTATTATATTGTATTTTTATATTATATTATATTATATTATATTATATTATATTATATTATATTAAAGACCTTGTGTTATTTTAATGCACAAGACCCAGTCTTATGTATAATAAGACTGGGTCTTGTGTATTCAAATAAGACTGGGGCTTATATTAATTTTTGCTCCAAAAGATGCATTGGAGCTAATGGTCCGGCTAGGTCTTATTTTCATGGAAACACTGTAATAGATCTCAGGTCCCAGTGAATATGGCAATTGTTCTAGATCTTAGGCAGTAATTTCCAGCAGTGAATAGAAGTGGAAGTGTTGCCTTATAAGATCAGCTCATGAGAATGTACCCTCTGAAAACTCCCATAAATAACTTACAGGGGTTTTATAATGCATGATTTTGTTGTTTTCATTTAAAATTTTTTTTCAATTACACTTGATATTCAGTATTATTTTATATCAGTATCTGGTGTACAGCATAATGGTTAAACATTCATATAATTTATGAAGTGATTCCCCCCTCTCCGCCCAATAAGTCTAGTACCCACCTGGCACCATGCAGTTTTTTGAATATTATTAACTATATCCCCTATGCTGTACTTTACATCCCGAGACTATTTTGTAATTAGCAATTCGTACTTCTTAATCCCTTCACCTTTTGCACCCCCAACCCCCCCATCTGGCAACCATCAGTTTGTTCCATGTATATGTCAATCTGTTTCAGTTTTGTTTGTTTGTTTATTTTGTTCTTTAGCTTCCACAATTAAGTGAAATGATATGGTACTTGTATTTCTCTGTTTGACTTATTTCACCTAGCATAATATCCTCTAGATCTACCACATGTTGTCACAAACAGTAAGATTTCATTCTTTTTTATGGGTAAGTAATATTCCATTGTATAATTGTATAATTCCATTGTATAATTATGGGTAAGTAATATTCCATTCCATGGGTGCCAAAAAAATGGATACATGTGACTTGTATTCATCTTTTATTATAAGTACATATTGAGTATTACAATTTTGATACAGTTTTAACCTTTCTTAAAATGTGTATACATTTTTTTGGCACCCTCTCTATATACCACCTCTTCTTCATCCAATCATCTATCAAAGGACACTTAGGTTGTTTCCATATCTTGGCTATTGTAAATGTTTTCCAATTAATGTTTTGTATTTCTTCGGCTAAATACCCAGAAGTGGGATTGCTGGGTCATAAGGTAGTTTTATTTTTTAATTTATTGAGGAAACTCTAAACTGTTTTCCATAATGGCTGTACCAATTTGCAATCCCACTAATAGTGCACAAGGGTTCACTTTTCTCCACATCCTCGCCAGCACTTCTTGTTTCTTGATTTATTGATTGTAGACATTTTGACCAGTGTGAGGTGATATCTCATTGTGGTTTTGATTTATATTTATCTGATGATTAGTGGCATTGAGCATCTTTTTATATGTCTATTGGCCATCTCTATGTCCTTTTTTTTTTTGGTGCTAAGTTGTATGAGCTCTTTATAAATTTTGGATATTAACCCCTTATTGGATATATCATTGGCAAATATCTTCTGCCATTCAGTAGGTTGTCTTTTCATTTTGTTGATGGTTTCTTTTGCACTGCAAAAACTTTATTTTGATGTACTCCTATTTGTTTATTTTTTTCTTTTGTTTGCCTTGCTACTTTTCTGTGACAAGCTCTGAAAATATCAATTAAATCTATCTGGTCTAATGTGTCATTTATGGCTGCTATTTCTGAAAGATTTATCCATTGATGTCAATGTGGTGTTAAAGTCCCTTACAATGACTGTATTACTATTGATCTCTCCGTTATGTCCATAAATATTTGCTTTATATATTTAGGTAGCCCTATGTTGGTTGCACAAATGTTTACATGGATTATATTATTGGATTAATCTTTTATCAGTATGAGATGTCCTTCTTTGTATCTTATTATAGCCTTTGTTTTAAAGTCCATTTTGTCTGATATGAGTATTGCTACACCAGCTTTTTTTTTCATTTCCATTTGAATGGAATAATTTTTCCATCCCTTTAGTTTAAGTCTGTGCATGTCTTTCTATCTGAAATATGTCTCATATAGAAGCATATGTATGGGTATCATTTCCTTATCTATTCAGCTACCTTATGTATTTGATTGGAACATTAATCGATTTACATTTGAAGTGATTGATAGGTATGTAGTTGTTGCTATTTTATTATTCATATTTATGTTGTTGGCATTTTCTCCTTTATTCTTCTTCTTAAAAAATACCTTTAACATTTCTTGAAATAGTAGTTTGGTGGTGATGAACTCCTTTTGCTTTTGCTTTTCAGGGAAGCTCTTTATTTGTCCTTCGATTTTACATGATAGCTTTGATGTGTAGAGTAGTCTTAGTTGTGGGTCCTTCCTTTTCATCATTTTGAATATTTCATGCTAATCTCTTCTGGCCTGCAAAGTTTCTATTGAGAAATCAGCTGACAGTCTTATGAGAGCTGCTTTATAGGTAACTGCCTTTCTCTTGCTGCTTTTAAGATTGTCTCTTTGTCTTTAGACTTTGCCATTTTAGTTATGATGTGTTTTCATGTGGACATTTTTGTTTTCGTGTTGTTTGGGACTCTGCAATTTCTGGACTTGTATTTCTATTTCCTTTACCAGGTTAAGGAAGTTTTTAGTCTTTATTTCTTCACATCAGTTCTCAATCCTTTGCTTGCTTTGTTTTCCTTCTGGTACCCCTGTGATGTGAACATTGGTATGCTTGATGTTGTCCCAGAGATCCCTTAAGCTATCCTCATTTTTTTTTTTTTTATTCTTTTTGCTCTTATGATTACGTGTTTTCTTCTACCATATGTTCCAAATCACTAATCTATCCTCTGCTTAATCTAATCTGCCATTCCTTCTAGTGCATTCCTCATTTCAGTTATTGTGTTCTTCACTTTTGACCGGCTCTTTTTTATGGTTTCTATGTTCTTTTTCATGCTTATTATCTCTTTGTTGAAGTTCTTACTAAGTCCCTTAAGCAGCGTTGTAACCAATGTTTTGAACTCTGTATCTTGTAGGTTACTTGCCTTAATTTATTTAGTTCTTTTTCTGGAATTTTCTCCTGTTCTTTCATTTGGGACATGGTTGTCTCCTCATTTTGGCTGCCTCTCTGGGTTTGTTTCCATGTATTAGGTAGATCTACTATATCTCCCTGTCTTGGTAGCATGGTGTTATGTAGTAAATATTGTCTGAGGCCCAGTGGCATAATTTCCTTGATCACCTGAGCCAGGTGCTCCAATAGTGTCTCTTATGTGGGTTGTGCGTGCCCTCCTCTTGTAGTTCAGCCTTGATTGTTGTTGGTACATCAGTGGGTGGGATTGACCCTCCGGTTGACTGGCTGTGACTATTGGCCATGCCACAGCATATAAGTTGCTGTGTGGCAGCTGACCACATGGAGTGGGATTCCCCCCAGTTGGCTCTGGAGCCTGCCAAGACCACCCTTTGGGTGCGCTGCTTGTGGGGTTAATCAGTGGTGCTCTGTTGTGATGATGCCAGTCACCAGGTGTGTTGGTTCTGGGGCCTCTTGGGAAGGCCTCTGGTGTATCCCAAGGTCAGATGCTGCTTGTGACTGGCTCAGGGCTACCTGGTAGGAGCTACAAAGCGATCTGCAGTGGTACCTGCCTGTTCTGGACATGGAGGCATATGGGAGAGGCCACACTGCAAACTGAGACTAACTGCCACTCATATCAGGCATGGGGGAAGTGAAGCAAAGGAACAGGGCACCCCAAGGCATTCCATTACCTGTCAGCTGCCTGTAAGCTCAGCTGCTGGTATGAGTTGGGTGAGGAATGGTCTCAGGTAGTCACTAAGGTTGGGTGAGTGGTATTTACCAGGTTAATACAGACTCAGGTTTGGCACCAGTGCTGATCCTGGGGTCACTGAGTGAAAGGGCCAGGGCACACTGGCTGCCTGTCTCAAAGAAATTTTGGTAGTGCACAAGTTGGGTGAGGTGCATTCTCAGATAGTCAGCAGGGTGGAGCGAGTGGAGTTCAACAGGCTAATGCATATTCAGATTTGCCCCTGTGGTGGAAGGGCTCAACACAGGGACAATAACGGCTGTCCTTCCAGCCCTCTCCTTAAATCCAAATAAATCAGTTTCTCCCTCTATGTCTCTTGTGCCTCCCAAGCTATTGCCCCTTTGACAGAGCCCAGGGTGAGGGCCTGTGAGACAGTGAACCTGTGTGTAGGTCCTTGAAGAGGAAACCTAGGTTTCTAGCAGCCTTCCATCTTACCCAGACAGCCAGAATCCATGCTGATTTTCTCAGCCAGATGTTATGGGGGTCTCTTCTTCCTAGCACTGGTTCTCTGGGCTGGGACCCTTCAATCCTCAGGAGGGAAACTGTTCAGGTGAGATATCTCACCTGATTCTCAACCGTCACACGTGTGAGTGTGGGGACAGCCAGTTTTGTGTTTCTGCCCCTCCTTACCAGTCTCAATATGGCTTCTTTATATCCTTATTCATAGGACTTCTGTTCAGCTAGTCTTCAGATGGTTCTCTAGTTTGATTGTTGTATAATTTAGTTGTAATGTTGATGTGGTCATGGGAGGAGACGAGCACAGTATTTACCTATGTTGCCATCTTGAAAAGAACTCTCTTGTGTTTTTTATTGTTTTTTTTATTTTTTATTTTTTTTAAATTTGTTTTATGATTTTGTTTTTCCAATAAAATATCTGCTTTCATATAATGTAAACTGAAATGTGATTTATAATGGAAGGAGCACTAAAATTTATATATATATATATATATATATATATATATATATATATATATATATATATGTGTGTGTGAGAGAGAGAGAGTGTGTGTGTGTATGTTTCATTTTTAGTTTTCCACTTAAGTGTTGCTGTAACTAGAAGTTATTTACATTCTCTGTGAATTTGATCTTAAACATGTAGTTTGAGGGGGTGTACTATATATACCTCTAAGGCACCACCATGGATGAAAATTTTTTTATACAATTCTCTTTTTGTGAGTATGTAATATACATATGTGATGTAAAAGCAACATTTACACATTTCACATGATCTTATCTAACTTTCATATTGCCATTCATACTGATATTAATGGGAAAAATTACTTATAATTGCTAATGATAGTAATTGTAGAACAGTTTAAAATTCTCTCCTTCATGTAAATAGTAAGTCAATTCAAATTTTAAGTTTCTTACTGTTTCAGTTTCTAGTGCTGCATAACAAACCACCCCAAAATTAGTGGCTAAAACAATCAATCTATTAGACTCGTAGATTCTGTGGTCCAAATATTAGAAAAAGAAAATGGTAGTACAGGCAGCTCTATAATGACCAGGGCCTTGGTGGGGAAGACTCAGAGGCTCTGAGTGATTCAACGGCTATGGGCTAGAATCATTGAAGACTCTTTCACTCACATTTTTGGTGCCTGGGCTGGGACTCTCCTGAGCAGCACTTAAAATGTGTCTTCCTCATGCAGCCCAAACTTTATCACAAAATAGTTGTCTTAAGATTGTCAAACTTCAAACATGATCACTCAGGTCTCTAACATTGAGTAGTCAAGGTCTTCCACCTACATTAATATTTATAACCTAGCTACAGAAGTGACATGGTATCATTTCTGTCTTTTTCTGTTGGCTACAATCTAATGAAATGCCCACATAGTTTTAAGAAGAAGGAACCCAGACACCATTTCTCAATGGGAGAGAGTCAAGTACACATTATGAAGAACATGTAAGATGAAGATATTGTTACAATGATCTTTAGAATACAATGTTCTAAATCTAACTTGGCTGTCTTCACCCTCAGTAGTCACTTCCACCCCTTCCTTTCTTAGACAATGTCTGTGTCATTTAGTGTGGATCAATGGATCTGTAGGTTCTCCTCTGGTCTTTCTTAACTTGCGTTCCTGCTAAGAGCCTACTCTGAGAAAGCAAGGCTTGTGTGTAAGTAGTGTATTTGGTAATGTGACGCCAGGTCCAGAAACACATGATAGGAGGAATGAAGCAAGGATGGTGTGAAAGCCAGTATAAGTTAGTTTGTTATTATTGACTAAGGAGTCATTTATACACACATTTTCAGGTTGCACAAGGGTGAATGCTGAGAGAGTTCGCATGTGTATCACAGAAACCACAGAGTGAAAAATGAGAGGTTGACAATGTGGATTTTAAGAAATGGGCTGTTACACTGCACCTGTGTGAAACTGGTAGAAGCCTGAATAGAAATATTACCTGGTAGTGGCTGAAGGAAAATGTGTGACCCAATGATTTGAAATGGCATACAAGAGGTTATAGATAAAGAGTCTGTTCTGGTCTCTTATACTGTAAAACTGATCTGATACAATTGCAGGGCATTCTGTTTTAATGTCTTCCTTGATATGTCTGATTCTGCCTAAGGCCATTTACTGGTACCCAATTCAGAAGTCCATAGTACTTCTAAGCCTCTGGTAATAAGTAATCTGAAATATATGCTCTCCTTGTCACAAGCTCAGGATTCTTCTGACGCTCTTCTCAGCATCTCTTGGCTTCCCAACTCTGGAAAGTGTTCAGGAAAAATTTAGCTGTATTACCCCCTTATACCATGATATTCAGGACATGATGAAGCTACTTTTAATTACGGCCTTCAACCATTGACACTCTACTTCTCTCAGGATATATCGGCTTGGTATCATTGTTATAGTGTTTATAATTTTCACAGGCTATCCCTTGAGAAACAAGGAGCCTTCTCTCTCACCCTTTAATGGGCATCTTTTAAACATACAGCTTGCTTTCTCAATCCTTTTGTCTATCTCCTACTCAAGAGTTTTAAGTTCAAAAGAGATACCATGGCAATTTATTAGGTTGGTGCAAAAGTAATTGCGGTTTTTGCAATTATTTTTAACCTTTTAAACCATAATTACTTTTGCACCAACCTAGTAATTGTGTATTTTGAATATATGACAGTCAATTTAGTAAAGTGGTTAAAATAGCTTAGATTCAGCAGCCAGATTTCCTGGATTCATAGCCTCGTTGTTTAACTCTGAGACATCTGTATCATATCAGCTGTGTGGCATCTGGTATGTTGCCTAACCTCTCTTTGCTTCAGTTTCCCCAATAGTAAAATGAGAATAATAATAGTACCTACCTCTAGAGTCATTGTGAGGATGAAAGTAGTTAATACATAGAAAGTCTTTAAAATAGTGCCTGACACATATGAAGTGCTCTTTAAATGTTATATAAAAGTAATAATAAGTATTATTGTTATTTAAAATAATACCTAAGTACAAATATTATTTTCTAAATATAATAATGTGGTCACACAGCAGCCTAGCCTTTGTCCCCTCCAATCTTTCCTTAGGGAAAGAAAACTTTGCGGGACTGTCCCTCTTTGGGGTTGAGTTCATTTATTCTAAGTCTCCCTATTTGGTCCTTGTAAGCTGGGTCTGCAGTCAAAGACGAGTAATGATTCCTCGTGGGAGGAATGACTTAAACCAGACGGGACGCCATTGGGACCCCCATGAGTTAACATAATAAAAGTCGGGAGGCAGCCATACCCCTCCTCCTCACCATTATGGGAAGCTGCTAATGCATGCCCCAGTTGTTGTCCTGCACTCTGCTATGCAAAGGACTTCTTAGAGCTATAAGATATCACTCTTCCTGCTTAGCTCATGGGATGGTTTTACCTTGTGAGACTTGCTCCCCCAGGGGGTTGAACACACCCACCTTAGTCGCCTGGGGACAATGAGCATTGGTTGCTTTGGGACAGATATCTGGGAATTGGAAGAATTTTTATGGTGTGGTATGAGAATTTCGCGGACCCTGCCTTTAATCTTGTGATGCTTATTGTAAGAAATCAATAAATACCCACGACGACCCGATTCGGGGCTCCAGTCCCTTGAGGCTGCGAGTCCCTCGGTCCTCTGTGATTTAACTGTATTTGAGTCTCTGTCTCTTTATGATAATTTAACCCTCACCGCCTCCCTCGCCTTCCCACGGCTTGTATTGTGCAGGTCGCAACATAATAATAATAATTATTAGTATATCCTTCTACTGCTTTGGACTTCCCAAAAAGGCTTTTCTCCTCCATTTCATGTCTAGTCTATCTTTGCTTAAATAAATAACATGCGTTCATTTTTCAAATAACAGTTTTATTGAGACATAATCTATATACCATAAAGGTCACCATTTTAAATTGCACAATTCTGTGATCTTTAGTATATTCACAAAATTTTGCAGCCATGAAACCAATTTAATATTAAAATATCTGTATTACTCTCAAAAGAACCCCCCCCCACAGACACCTATTAGCCATCATTCTCCATTTCCTTCTCCCCCCAGCCCTTTGCAAACTTATCTACTTTTTGTCTTTATGGATTTAAATATTCTGGACATTTCACATAATAAATTATACAGTGTGTGTGTGTTTTTATATTTTTTAAATTAGCATACTGTTTTCAATGTTCATCCACATTATAGCATATAAGAGTATTTTATTCCTTTTTAATGTTGAACTATATACCATTATATAGGTATACCACTTAGTACTTATCAATCCATCAGTTGATAGACATTTGGACTGTTTCCATTTTTTTGGCTATTATGAATAATGCAGCTATGAGCATTCATTTATAAGTGTTTGTGTGAACATACGTTTTCATTTTGTTAAATGTATATCTAGAAGCTGTATCATATTGTAACTATTTTTAACTATTTCCCAAAATAAATGGACCATTTTGTAATGCCACCAGTAATGTATGCAGATTTCAATTTCTCACATTCTCACCAATACTATTTATTGTTTGTTTTTCTGATTATAGATGTGAAATGGTATCTTATTATAGTTTTGACTTACATTCCTTGATGGCAATGTGAAGTCTGACAATTAAGTTCGTGAACTTGTTGCAACAATGTTGCTAAACTTTTTTGATATCAGAGCGATTATTCATTATGAATTTGAAACAACTGGACAAACAGCGAAGTTTACTATTTGCAAGTGCTGAAAAGGCTGCATGAAAAAGTTAGATGAAAACAACCTGAACTTTTTGCCAATAATTGATAGCTTTTGTATCACGAAAATGCACCAGCTCACATGGCATTGTCTGGGAGGGAGTGTTTAGCCAGTAAACAAATAACTGTATTGGAAAACACTCCCTACTCACCTGATCTGACTTCTTTCTTTATCCAAAGAGAAAGGAAATATTGAAAGGAAGACATTTTGATGACATTCAGGACATCAAGGGTAATACAACGACAGCTCTGATGGCCATTCCAGAAAAAGAGCTCCAAAATTGATTTGAAGGGTGGACTAAATGTTGGCATCGGTGCATAGCTTCCCAAGGGGAGTACTTTGAAGGCGACCGTAGTGATATTCAGCAGTGAGGTAGGTAGCATTTTTTTCTAGGATGAGTTCGTGAACTTAATTGTCTGACTTCATATGTGGTCTGCAGCATGTGGATACTTAATGGCACTAACCCTCCCAGCTACATTCAGTACTCCCAAGAGTAGCTTCCCAAAGAGTCTGGCAATAGTCTAGTTTTATTGTCATACCAGTGGGTGGTCTCATGATTACCAGCCTCAACCTGAAGCATGTCAGTAATCTTACCATCCAGTGGCCCACTGCCACACCCATCCCAACGAGGTCTGAATCTCAGTTTTGGGTGAGGGATCGGGGTGGGGGGATTTTCCAAACTATTTCCTTTTTTGGATGCTCTGCCTCACCCTAGAGGTAATGGCTTCTCCCTATATATGCTATACTTGCATTATTTTGAGCTCTTTACCCTTTAGTATTATTTTTGTTGTTGTTGTTACTAAGTAGTAATTCTTTACATTGTGTGTTCCTTGCTCAAATTGCAGTGTGGTTTCTCGTTCCTGACTGGATTCTTATTATGTAAATTCCTTTGCTCAATATTATAAAATTCTGATTTTTTTCTCTCTCTGTATCTATATTTAGTTGCAGCAAACATAGATTTTAATATCCTCGAATAGAGGTAGATCATGGCAGACAATGAAAAAAAAAAGTCATTATAGGCAGAGCTATGGGAAGTGTTTGCCTTCTAGAAATATATTTTCTGATTTTAAAGCAGGTTTCTTGCCATTTTTTTCTTCCACTCTACTGTTTAATGGTTGCATTAGTTTTCTAGGGCTGGTATGACAAATTACCTCAAACTAGTTTGCTTAAAATGACAGAAATTTACTCTCTCACAGTTCTGGAAGCTAGTCTAAAATCCAGGCATTGGAGAGATTGATAGCTCCTGGAAGCTCTGAGGAAAAATCTGTCCATGCCTCTCTCCTGGCTTCTGGTGGTTGCCAACAATCCCTGGCATTCCTTGGCTTGTAGAAGCATCACCCTAATCTCTCCTCCTGTCGTCACATGGAGTTCTCCCTGTGTGTGTCTCTGTGTTCAAATTTTTCTCTTTTTATTAGAGTATCAAATTATGGACCTCCCTAATCCAATACAACCTCATCTTGATTTGATTATATCTGCAAAGACCATATTTCCAAAAGAGGTCATATTCACAGGTACCTTAGGTTAGGACTTCTGCATAACATTTTGGGGGATACAGTTCAACCCACAATAGACTTCCCTCTGCATCCTCCAAATTCATTTCCTCTCCATGTGCAAAATACATTCACCTTCCCAAATTCCCCAAAGTCTAAACTTAGTCCAGAATCAACTCCAAGACCAATATCTTATAATTAACTCTTGAAATGGCCCATCCTGGAGCAAAATATCTATCTGTGGACCTTTGAAACTAGGAAACAAGTTATCTGCCTCCAAAATACAATGAGAGATATTCCATTCTAAAAGGCAGAAGGGGGCTTATTTTGATTAACACCTATATAATTTTACTAAGCATTGTCACACCAATAAATTCAATTATATATATATATATATATATGAAGTGGAAGTAAAACCTAATAGTCATGAGACCTAAGCCAGGATGAAATGCAGCAGGGAAAATTCCATTAGGTTTTAAAGCCTAAGAATAATTCTTTGTGATTCAAGCCATCCTCCAGGCTCATGGGGGCTCAATGAGCCCCAATCCCTGGGACCACAAAGGGCCTGTTGGCCCTGGCCTATGTGCCTGTAGAAGGTCCATCAGCCTCACCCACTCTACTCTCATCATTGTGCTGCCCTATGGGCAGCCTGTTTCCTGCTGGTAGAAAGCCCTATGTTTTACAGATATCCTTCTTACTCTCCTGTCTCTGTCCCCTTCAGTCCAAGCTGGCAGTATTTCTCCCAAAATGTTTGATTGGCCCCGTGAGTCACGTGCCTCATCTCTCTAGCATGCTTGTTCATCCACACTTTTAGTGTTCTCTCCAGAGCACATATTCTTATTTTTTGCAATATGATAAATTGAGAATTTTCCAAATCATCAAGTTCTGGTTCCTTTTTGTTTAGCATTTTATTTCTCAATTTATCATCTCTTTCCTCTCAGTTTACTACAAGCAGTGAGCTGAAACCAGGCTGCACTTTCAATACTTTGCTTGGAACTCTCCTTAGCTTACAAGTTTTACTTTCCACGCAAAAGTAGATCATAATTCAGTCAGATTTTCTGCTACTCTACAATAAGGATCACCTCCAGTGTCCAATAACATGTTCCTCATTTCTCTCTGAGACCTTACAGAAGCACCTTCAACATTCATGTTTCTAACAACATTCTGTTCATGATGATATATGTATTCTTTAAAACAGAGAAGCTTTACAGCTCTCCTGTCTTTTTAAAGAGACTTCTACATAATTGCCTTTAACATCTGTTTTTCTACAAACAGCCTCTTCATGGCAATCTAGATTTTTTTCTCTTTCTTTCTTTCTTTCTTTCTTTCTTTCTTTCTTTCTTTCTTTTCTTTTCTTTTCTTTTCTTTTCTTTTCTTTTCTTTTCTTTTCTTTTCTTTCTTTCTTTCCTTTTTTCTTTTCTTTTCTTTTCTTTTCTTTTCTTTTCTTTTCTTTTCTTTTCTTTTCTTTTCTTTTCTTTTCTTTTCTTTTCTTTTCTTTTCTTTTCTTTTCTTTTCTTTTCTTTTCTTTTCTTTTCTTTTCTTTTCTTTTCTTTTCTTTTCTTTTCTTTTTCTTTCTTCTTTTGGCTTTTATGCCCATGAAAATTTTTCAGCCTCTTCCTATTACCAATTCCAAAACAACTTCTATACTTTTAGGTATTTGTTACAATAGGGCTCCACTCCCAATATCACAATTTGTATTAGTTTCCTAAGACTGCCATAACAAGTCATCACAAACTGGGCACCTTAAAACAATAAGAATTAATTACCTCACAATTCTGGAGGTCAGAAGTTTGAAATCACAATGTCAATAGTATTGGTTCCTTTTTATGAGTTCTAAGGAAGACTCTTCCATGCTTCTCTCCTAGCTTTTGGTGGTTTGTGGTGCCCTTGATAGTCTTGGCTTGCAACTGCATCACACCAACTCTACGTCCATTATCATGCAGTCTCCTTTTTTGTGCATCTCTCTAGTTCTGTGTGTCTTCCCTCTTCTTATAGAGACACCAATCATATTGGTTTTATGGCACACTCTAATACAATAGGATTTCATCTTAACTTGAAGGGATCTGAAAAGACCCTATTTCCAAATAAGGTCACATTTACAGGTACCTGGATGCCTTAGTCCATTTGAACTGTTATAGCAAAAATATCATAAGCTTGTAAAGAACAAATCTTTATTTCTCACAGTTCTGAATACTGGGAAGTTCAGGATCAAAATAGATGCAGGGTCTGGTGAGAGTTGGCTTTCTGGTTCATAGAGAGCTGTCTTTTCTCTGTCTCCTAACATGGCAACAGGGAGGAGGGATTGCTCTGGGGTATGTTTTATAAGGGCACTAACCCCATTAATGAGGGTTCCACATTCATGACTTAATCACTTCCTGAAGGTTCCAAATATAAATACCAACATATTGGGTTTTATGTTTCAATATATGAATTTTGGGTCAATACAAACATTACGTCTGTAGCACTGAGGTTAGGACTTTAATGTAACTTCTGGGGAGATTAAATTCAACATACAACACTTCTTAAATAAGTGTTTGTATTTGTCCAAACATTTGTCTAACTCTTTAAAAGGATCTCTTTGCCTATATCATTTTGAAGTTTTCCTATTCAGAGTTCTATTTGCCAAATTATACTACCTATGTTCACTCTTTCTTAATCTCCATAGGGAATCTGGCTGGTCAGAGCTGGAGCTCAGAGACAGATAAGAGAGGAAACATAATATGGAAAGCTGTAGCAAAAGGATATAGGTCAGTAAAGATAGGGGTTTTTGTTTTGTTTTGTTTTTAACACCCAGGGCACCTTAGATTTACATTTAGTCCTCAAGTAGAAAAATACATCGCTATAAGTAACTGACTTTATGTATGAAATGGAATTCACAACTCAAAAGAAGTAAAAGGAAATTTTCTGCTTTTTCTGAAAGCAACTAGAATGATTTCTACAAATTGCTTTTTCAAAACAAGAAAATTGTCTGCATATGACATAGTATAGAACCAGATTTCTTGGAATTATATTACTAAATAGTAAACTCCATTTACACAGAGCTTCATCTGAAATATGTTTCTTTTTTCTTTTTATAAAATAGAGTGAGATATTATAGAGATAATAAGGTTCTCACTCTGGCATCCTCTGTGTGCTCTTTTCAGAATCAAGGGAGCCCTTCATCTCCTTTGTTAGCAAGATCAATTATTCATAGCAAAGACAAACCCACTTACCTTTTTGCATTCTATACAGATAAGCCATTCAGAGGTATAAATGCATTCAGTCTAAATAAAGTTGGCAAATATATTCTATTGCTTTTCAAATTACTTCATGGTTAAAAAATAATAGCGTGCCCCTGTTGCTGGGGGAAAAAAAGGAATTAAGTG
Organism: Rhinolophus sinicus; assembly: GCF_057876585.1. Classification (NCBI taxonomy): domain Eukaryota; kingdom Metazoa; phylum Chordata; class Mammalia; order Chiroptera; family Rhinolophidae; genus Rhinolophus; species Rhinolophus sinicus. The sequence goes on along the minus strand of NC_142518.1, from coordinate 54,749,828 downwards.
TCAACATAATGGGGAATCAGAAGGCATCATAAAAGAAATATTTCTGAAGGAAAAGCAAAGAAAACGTATAATGCTAAAATATATTTTGTCCTATATAGGGTTGGAAGGTCCAGAGAAGGGAGAGGCCGGTGTGTGGAAGTGCTACTGGTGCTAAAAATAAATGGCCCATATGAGGCAGTTTTTCCCCTGGTGGGTCAAGTTAGAAAAAATATGTTTATGGATTTTTCAATACATTTATAATAAAAATAGCTTTTTGGAGGCCTATTTGAAGTTATATTTGAGCATTTAACAAGAGGTTAAGCAAGGGACATGTGACTGACTTCTATTGATCTACGAAAGTCAAATAATCTCTCCATGAAGGCTGCATGATTCCATTATGCTCAAGGGTGTTGGCACCATATAAGGGATAGAGACTTTTGAAGAGAAGACAAAAATGCTTCCCATTATATAATGTAGTAGAGAAATTCTATCAAAATTATTCCTTAAAATAGTATTAAAGCTATAAAAAATAAATTTTGAATTCCATATGATTGTGCCATGCTTGATAAAATACTTACGACCTTGAATCATGGAGCTAATGAGTGCTTTATATACAGAGGGTGCCTAAAAAATGTATATACATATTAAGAAAGGAAAACTGAATTAAAATTGTAATACTCAATATATACCAATAACAAAAGATGAATACAAGTCATCTTAACAATACAAGTTTGACTGCTGCAACTACAAGAAGTGCTCAAAGTGGTTACCATCAGCATCCAGACACTTCTGATTACGGCGAACTACTGCTTGAGCAACATTGACCAAAGTGTCCACTTGTATACATTTTTTTGGCACCCTGGTATGTTTGATACAATATGCACTAAACACAATTGCCTCAGTAATGGTCTATAACCTATTTTTTGTCTATAACCAACTACTTTGGAATAATTTGTTTGACTTCTAAACTGTATTACTGGCCAACATCTGAAAATAAACCATTCAAGTGATTAGAAAGAGAATTTCTGAACTGTTAATCTAGGCCAAAATAGCTGCCATAATGAACCACTCTTCCTGGGTTCCTAGAACATGAGCCTTTTCTATAGTTGTACTAGGATATTGAAATAAATGAATTGAAACTACTCGGGATATTCTGGAGGTAGATAGGGCTGTAGAAGTATACTTACAGAAGTGTGGAATAGTCAATCAATGGTTCCTTTTGAGAAGGATCAGCAAATGTGAGTTTACAATAGGAAAGTTGGAACCTGACAGAAAAATCAGTTTACCTGGAAGTTCTGAGAATCTATGAACATTTGTCTATGCCACCACAGTATACATTTTTTCAATTCCGCTTACACACTTAAGAAGAGTAACAATTGGTCATGCGGAACAAACATGTTTTTCTTATTTTTTATCTGAATTCCTCCAAGCTACATAAAATTAATTGACATGATTTCTCTACCTGTCCAAATGTATGTATGAAATGGATGCAAAAGAAAATTGTCATTTCTTTTAACTTTGTCATTAACACCTCCTTTTATGTTCAAGTTTATACTTTGTAAGCCATAAGACTAATTTTATGTACTTCCTGGTGAAACTAAAATTAGGATCAGTATTAAAGAAATAAGTCCCACACCATGTAAAGCTTACTATGATGTAAATGTTTCCCTGTTCCCCAAAGTGGATGTCTGTTCCACATTGAGCCCACACATGATTCTGACATGTTACCATACATCACTCAATCACTGGCAAAGGCAGAATATCACACATATAGGGACTCTCCTGGGTTCTGTCTCTGATCCATTATTTTCTCTGTTCAATCATATGTTATATATGAATACAATGTTTTGCATAGATAAGACACATTCAAAAAGCATAATGATTTTCAGTTCATGTTTTTGTTTACATTGTTATTTTGAATTTTAATTCTTTAAGCTATTAACCAGTCACTACCAAAAAAAGTCAGTATTATTGTACTGAGAGGTGAGTATAGAATTACTAAAGTCAATAGAGATTAGAAAACCCGCACATGCAAAAAGTATTTTATTGTGCCAATAATTTTTAAATGATAGGGTGGTAATGGTTTCTGATTCATAACTCTAGCAGAACCCTCACAGGAAACTTATGTGTCACAGAAATAGTTAAGCCTGTCACATGTATTTTTGCTCACTAGTCTAGTATAACCTGGAGACATCAGCTTCGTATTAATAACTATTAGAAGGCATTTTGGCATTGGAGAATTGACTGAAATTTCCTTTGATGACTAAACCATTCTCTTAGTTTTCTTATTTGTCTTCAAAGACAGAGTCCAGCCATTGGAATTTCAATATATGCTCCCTATACCTATTGAAATGAATCTTTTGAAGTGGAAAGAATAAGAAGATTAAATTCATGGCAGTAAAAAGAGTGACAATCCAATTCAGTAGCTCAAAAGGGGCTCACATTTTATATGTGCTAAATATGCCTCACCCCTCTTATCATGCCACTTCACAGCTCATGCCACTTCACAGTTCCCTTAAAGCTCTCCATGGTTATTTTGACAGTGAAAACATTCTCTACAAACATCTCTCAAACTGCTTTGGATCATTTATGAGGATATGGAAACTTTTATTACTACTTTCTTTAAAGCGTTGAAATACTCAGAGGAAGCAAACACTTTAAGGAAAGTTTGCAACCTGCTTCTCATTTTACTGTGGATGAAGAGAATATATTGTGGTTAGAATTTTTATTTATTTATTTATTTATTTATTTATTTATTTATTTATTTATTTATTTAGATCAGATTGTGATGCAATATTATCAAAATAATAAGTACTAGAAACTTGAGAGAAAGTAGTATTTATGGTGGGTCAACGGCTGATTACCTGTTATACTCTCTCTAATTGTGTATCAAACGCAGCAAACTGTGTATTCAACATTTTATTGAACGTGACCTTACAGTTATAAAGACATTTACTACTCATAATGATGAGCCTTAGCCAAGCACTCAAGTACAAGTGATTTATTAAGGGCGTACACCCAGGACAATCATTAAAGAGAAGGGGCAGAACAAGGCATGCTCCAAGAAAGGATGCAATTTCAGATGAAGTCAGAGATTCAACTCAATACCTCTGGACCTCTGGAGTATAAATTATACTTCAAAACAGGGCCAGCTTCATGGACATGAGGCTTAACTGCACAGTCCTGCCCCACTTAGAAGGGCTCCTCTTAGTTGTTGAGCAAGAATCCCCCCATTTTTATTTTGCCAAGCCTCAGGTTATTTTGATTATTTGTTTTTCCCTATTTGCAGACAAAGATGCTGAAAACCTGTACTCTCTGTTTTGTCAGTATTTGGCTACAGGTGCTTAAGGGGCATAGGGTAAAACCTCCAGGAATCTCCATACGGGGCAGTAGATCCATTACCTAAGGGCGATCTCTACAAAGTTTGCTGGTCTAAATCTTTGGCACAGAACTTACTAAGAAGCTGAGAGATGGCACATGGATTAAGATACAGCACCAACAGTATGAGCTATGCACTGTTAGCACTTTGGGGCATATCTTGACAAACATCTTGACCTGGGTATGTGTGTCTTTTTCACAATGGATAGAGAGATCTACAGATTGTCGAATCAACCAAAAATAGATAAAACTTTACATATTTATAAGTGTCCGGTTCTTTATTTTGATTAATCTCTTATCTGGCTGCATTTATTCAGTAGGTTGTGTCTCCGCATCACCACTGCTATCAGACAGGGCTTATTTGTGTTCTATTTCCTCTCATTCATTTATTCAATACATACTGTTTAGCTTAATAAGTGCTCCAGCACTATTCAAGGGCTAGAAATGTAAGCCTCGCCTCGCCAAAACAAATTTCATGAAACTTGCAGTAGAAGGATACACACGGTATAAACAAATGCATGAGTGTGTATACGAGGTCAGACAATTAGTTCGAAAACTCATCCTAGAAAAAGTGCTTACAGACCTCATTGCTGAGTATCGATGTGGTCAGCTTTGAAGTACAGTGGTACCTCGGTTTTCGACCGTCTCCGTTGATGAACATTTCGGTTTAAGAATGCTGTAAATTTTATGGATCCATGGTATCATTAAATAGTAAAATTCATGCTAAATTTGCAGTTTTAGGTGTTGATTTTAAAGGTCTGGAATGGATTAATCCATTTTACATTACTTTCTATTGGGAAACTGTGCCTCGGGTTTCGAATATTTCAGAACTCGAACGGTCTTCTGGAATGGATTACATTCGAAAACTGAGGTACCACTGTACTTCCCTTGGGGAAGCTGTGCACTGACACCGGCACCTAGTCCACCCTTTAAAACAATTTTGGATCTTCGGGTAAAGAAAGAAGTCAATGGGGGCCAGATCAGATGAGTAGGGAGGGTGTTCCAATACAGTTATTTGTTTACTGGCTACAAACTCCCTCACAGACAGTGCTGTGTGAGCTGGTGCATTGTCGTGATGCAAGATCCATGAATTGTTGGTGAAAAGTGACGGTCATTTTTGTCTAACTTTTTTCATGCAGCCTTTTCAGCACTTCCAAATAGTAAACTTGGTTAACTGTTTGTCCAGTTGGTATGAATTCATAATGAATAATCCCTCTGATATAAAATAAGTTTAGCAGCATCGTTGCAACAAGTTCGCAAACATAGTTGTCAGAGCTCATGTATACATAAATAAATATAAATATATATATACCATATTTCCCTGAAAATAAGACCCTGTCTTATATTAATTTTTGTTCTAAAAGACGCATTAGGGCTTATTTTCAGAGTATATCTTATTTTTTCATACACAACAATCTACATTTATTCATGTAAAACAATCTACATTTATTCATTTATTCATGTACAAAAATCTACATTTATTCAAATACAGTCATGTGATCTTCTTCTGGAACATCGTTATAACTCTCCAAATCCCGAATTCTGACTTCAATTTCTTGTGACTCCATTTCCTGTAGAACCATTGGCTCTAGTCTCTCATGTCCAGCAATAGAGCTCTCCTTAAATGAGCACTTATTGTCCATGTAGCCTGCTCGTAGTGCATTGGCAACATAGCTGTCAGTGATTTTATCCCATGAATTCTTCACCCAAGTCCCAACCTCTTGCAGGCTAGGCTTCACAAAATGTCCACGCTGATTTCTCTCCATTCTTTTTTTCAATTTAGTCATTGATTTCCATGCGCAAATGGTCCTTGAATGGCTTGTTTATTGCAATATCAAGAGTCTAGAGATAGGCAGTCATCCTGCGGGAATCATTATTTGATCTATTCTTTTCTCTGCAAGGAAGTTCTTCATGTCTTTAGTGCAGTGAGTGTTGGCTGAATCCCAGACTAGCAGACCTCTTTGGCCACCTCACGAAACAAGTGGCAGCATTAAATCAACCCATTTTTTATAACTGCTTGTGTGCACCAGGCTTTTTCAGTTTCAAGAACATAAATGCCTGAAACACATTCAACCTTATCTTTCTTGCCCTTAGTGATGATTAGAGGTGGGGCTTTCTTTCCATCCAGGTGAATTACCAAAATGCAGGTAAAACATGCACTTTTGTAACCAGTGGAGGGAATGTAGATTGATGAGGCACCCCTCTGATCAATTGTCGTTTGAGATCCTTGGCCCATAAACACTGCAGTTTCATCCATAGCAATCATGTTGGAGAGTTGGTATTTAGAAAAGTCGATGCCATCAACAAAGGACTTGAATGCAAGTGCACATTTAATATCTTCAGTATCTTCCAGGTTGAACAGTGTTGTTGATCTTAAAGACAGTTCATATCGCTGAAGGAAGCCTTTCAGCCAGCGTTGTGATGCTTTGAATTCTTCTGGGGATAATTCTAACTGTGGTGCCATTGCAAGGGCAAATGCTTGAATATCAGCCCTGCACACAACCAGAGACTTTGCTCTCCTGTCAGCAATCCATTCACAGATGATGTCTTCCAGCTCAGGAAATAATGGTTGCTGAACTGATCCACACTTGAGCTTTTCAGCATTTCCCTCATCCACCTGTTGACGTTATCGTACTCTGCTCACCATTCTTGGATCATTCAGAGATGCAATTTCTCTTTGCAGAAAGCCATAAGATTCTTGCACCAGGTGTCCTCCATGATTTCTCTCTTGTACTCGACAGAATAACTCTTTCTTTTTACACTCATCTTGTCTGGGGGTCAAAATATCATTTCCTTTAAATCTACCATTAAATCAAGTGTTAATTGAAGACTCATGAAACAGGATTGGCAACAGAAATGATGACTGTTAAGAATGATGGTCCACACAAAAGCAACAAAAAATTGCAGGCACCAAAATTCAGAAAGCGTTTCTTTATTTCACACAAGTGCATTAAATATGTCCATTACAACACACGCCATATTGAATTATGAAACTTCATATTAGACACAACCCCGTCCATTAATTATCAAGTGTGCACATTATTCGTGTGTTCTTTCTGTACTCCAATTGGTCATTAGGCAATAAGTCTCGAGTTCATCTGTTTACATAGGCGTTTACCTCTCGTCCAAAGGTGCCCGCTTGGGTATTTACAAATACTTAATTATAATTTATATTATCATTTATTTTAAGTATTAATGTCAATAATATTATTTATTTATATATAATTATATATTAATATTATTATTTTATAATTCAATATTTCTGTCGTGTGTTGCAACGGATGTACTAAATGCGTCCATCTGGCTGACAATCTTAACTAGGCTTATTTTTGGGTTTGGGCTTATTTTTAGGGTAGAGCATCCAGAAAAATCATTCTAGGGCTTATCTTCCAGTTAGGTCCTATTTTCGGGGAAATATGGTATATATATTCAAATATCAATAGATGCAGTGGAGAAAAATAAAGCAGAATGTTGAGAATATGTAGTGCCAAGTACACATTTAAATATTTGTTGATCAAATGTCTGCTTTGTGCTCTCAACTTCTTTTTCTACCTCGTTGCTCTGCCACTAACCAACTATGTTAACTTGTTGTATCTGTAAGTTCTACAGAGAAATAGAACCAATAGGATATACATACATACATATATATATATATATATATATATATATATATATATATATATGTATACATTGAGATTTATCTTAAGAAATTGACACACACAGTTGTAGGGGCTGGCAAATTTGAATTTGTAGGGCAGGCCAATAGGCTGGAAACCCAGGCAAGATTTGATGTTGCAGTCTTGAGTCTGAAATTCATAGGGCAGGCCGACAGACTAGAAACTCAGACAAGAATTGATATTGTAGTCTTGACTTCAAAGTCTGTAGGACAGGCCAGCAGGCTGGAAACTCAGGCAGGATTTCTGTAGTTACAGTCTTGAGGCAGAATTCCTTCTTCTCTGGGAAACTTCAGTTTTGCTCTTAAAGTCTTCAGCTGATTGGATGATACCCACCCACGTTATCTAGGGTAATCTGTTTTCCTGAAAGTCAACTGATTGTACATGTTAATCACATGTACAAAATACCTTTATAGCAACATCTAGAGGAGGGTTTGACAAAACAACTGGACACAGTAATTTAGACATATTGACACATAAAATGTAAACATCAGGTTTAAGATCTCCGGATCAGCTTTTTCCCTTTTGAAATGAAGATAAAAGTCCCTTACAAGGCTGCTGGGAGAAGAAAATGAGAAATTACATGTGATAGGCATCTTCCACAATGGCTCCCATGCTCTTTATCTCCTGGTATTCATGCCCTTGTATAATCTCCTCCCCTTGAGTGTGAGCAGGATCTATTGACTCACTTTTAACAAATAGAAATAGAATATGGTAGAAGTGACGGGTGTCACTTTTGAGATTAAGCTATAGAGAGACTTGGTTTCCATTTTGCTCACCCTCTCTTGCTCTTACGCAATCACTCTGACTGAAGCCAGCTGTCATGTTGTGGGCTCCCTATGGGGAGGCACATGTGGTGAGAAAATGATGTCTCTAGTCACAGCCAGTGAGAACCTGAGGCCACCAATAGTCATGTGAGTGATCTTGAAAATGGACCACCCCCCTCATGAAACCCTGAACTACAGGTACCCAGTTAATCCACACCAGAATTAATGACCTGCAGAAACTGACATTAAAAATGTGTGTTGTTTTGAGTCTTTAAGTTTTGGGGTGATGTGTTACACAGTAATAGATAACTAACATACCATAATGGGTGGTAAATGCCTAGCAGTCTCTGGCACACACTAGGTGCTCAATAAATGTGATTGGAAACTGATTCTAACTGACTTATGGATTTATGTGAAAGTTCTCCCAGAGAGATTTGCATTTTCACAGAAGAATCCATTCCAAAGGCATGATTTTGTCATGGAATTTTCCAGCAAAATAATGGGATGGAAGGCACTTCTGAAACCACTTGAGGTCATAACATACAGTTGGCCACGAGTTTGATTCCAGGTGAGGCAAAGAGGTAGTTCTCTCCCTCTTGAGAGAGGGCCTACTAGCTGATAGTGTCCCTGATTCAGGGGCTCCGGCAACTTCCTAAAAAGAAAAAAGAATAAAAAAAAGAATATGTAGTGTCAGGCTAGAGGGTGTCATTGTACATGAGGTAGTTCAGAAAGGTTTCTCTAAATTGATGGCAATACAACAGAGTCCTTAAGGAAGTGGAGAAGACATGTACATATCTGGGGTAAATGCATTCAAGGAAGAAAGAACAATGAGTGCAGACTCAGAGACAATAGCATACTGAGTGTGACTGAAACAGAAAGAAGGCCAGTTTGCCCAAAGCAAGTGAGCCCCAGGCAGAAGGATAAAAGATAAGGTCAGAGAGGTAGGCAGAGACCAAATCATCTGTGACTCTGTAGGCAATTATAAATGCCTTGGTTTTTACTCAGTAACTCCCTGAAGAGTATTATGATCTCACTCACGTTTTAAATGGACCACTTTGTATTTTCTGTTGCTTAGGACATGAGGTGTGAGAAAAAAATGGAGATTTCATATATGTTGTCAAGAATTAGTGATCCTTGTGTTGATGGAACTTTTCTGTTTCTTGACTCCTGTGGTGGTTGGTTGCATGAACCCATCCATACATGTGACAATATTGTGTACAACTAAATACTCACACATTCACACACACACACACACACACATACACACACTCACACACACACACACACAAATAAAAAAAAGTAAAACTGGGAAGTCAGAATAAGATGTTTGGGTTGAACAATTTCAGTATCTTGATTCTGATACTGTAGTGTAATTTTGCAAGATATAACCATTAGAGGGAAATTGATAAAGGGTACCTGGAATCTCAGTGCTATTCTTACATCTGCATGTAAATCTATAATTATCTCAAAATAAATTTAATTAAAAATATGTTGCCAAGAATTTTGGCCTGAACAACTGAAACTGAACTGAGTACTTGTTTTCCCACCACTTCACCAAAAAAATGTGGGGTTTTTTTTGGCCAATCTGATAGGTGAGAAATGGTGTCTTACTTTTTTAAAAAATGTGCATTTCTCTATTTATGAATGAGCTTGAGATTTTAAAAATATGTTTAAGAGTCACTATTATATCTTTCTGTGGTCAATTGTCTATTAATGTCTTTCCATTTTTTCTATTGGGTTTTGGCCCTTATTATTTAATACTACAATACATTGTTTATTAGGGAAAGTAGCTCTGTCTATAGTATAATGTTGCAAATATTTTCTTTTTGTCAGTTGCCTTTTGACTTTACTTATGATGACTTTTGTCATACAATTTTTTTTAAAACTGTCAGACTTATCAATCATTTGTTTAATTGTCTCTGGATTTTGAGTCAGAGTTAGGAAATCTTTCACTGGACTAAGATTAAAGAGAAATTCAGCTGTATTATACAGCATGGTGACTATAGTGGTGACTATAGTTAAAATACTGTCTTGTATAATTAGAAGTTGCTTAAAAGTCCTTATCAAAATAAAAAAAAAAACATTTTTGTCACTACAAATGGTAATGAATGGTAACTAGACTTATTTCAGTAATGATTTAACAATATATACAAATATTGAATCATTATGTTGTACACCTGCAACAAACGTAAGTTGTATGTCAATTACACTTCCATTAAAAAGGAAAAAATAGATTTCTATCAAGAAAAAAATCACCATGTTTTCTTCTAGTGCTTTTAAGAGTTCATATCGTATATTTAGATCCTTAATCCATTTGAAGTTTATTCTTTTGTATAGTGTGAAACACAAGTCTAATTTTACATTTTCTACAAATGATTACACAGAAATCCAAGAATCATTTATTAATTAGTCCATTTTTTTTTCAAATCAAAACCACAATGAGATTCCACGTCATACCTGTTAGAATAGCTATTATCAATAAGAGAAATAATGACAAGCATTGAAGAGGTTTTAGAGAGAAAGGAACCCTCATACATTGCTGGTGGGAATGTAAATTGGCACAGCCACCATGGAAAACAACGTGGAGATTCCTCAAAAAATTAAGAATAGAACTATCATGAGACCCAGCATTCTCCCTTCTGTGTATCTACCCAACAAATCTGAAAACATTTGTCTATACAGATATATGTACCCCTGTCATACGGGGTGACAGGCGGGGTCTCTGGTCCCGCTCCCCACATAAGAACGCAGGATATGGTGAGGACAAAAAGGAACACCCACGGAGCCATAGATAGGGGAGTCATACTACTATAGTCTCACGGGCAGCTGGGTTGGAGACACAGGAAGCAGGAGCCACACTGTTCGCAACCCTCACTGCACCACTTGTAGGCTCAGCCACCATCTTCTTGCTAGCCCCCATTTGCTGCTAGTGTAGCCACAGCAGTTATATTAGTGGCCAATGGCTCACTGGTTACAGCTGACGGCCAACCAGCCACAGCTGATGGCCATCCAACCACAGTTGATGGCCATTTACTACCTGACTCAGCACCTTTCTATGTGAGGCCGAGAGCCTGGAAACTGCATTCTGGTTCTCTGTCCCCACAACCCCTATGTTTATTGCAGCATTGTTCACGATGGTGGAGACATGGTAACAACTTCTACTGAAGTGTCCTTCAGTAGATGATTGGATAAAGAAGATGTGGTGCATATGTAAAATAAAATACTGCCACTTGTGACAACCTGGGTGGATCTTGAGATTATCATGCTATGTGATAGACAAAGTCAAGAACCATATGATTTCACTCATATGTGGGATATAAAACTGAAAGCAATGAACAAGACAAACAAAAATTCATAGACACAGACAACAGTTCAGTGGTTACCAGAGAGTAAACGGGGGAGGCGATGGTAGAAGATGGTAAAGGAGATCAAATATATGGTATTGGAAGGAGAATTGACTTTGGGTGGTGAACACACAATGCAATATAGAGATGATGTATTATAGAATTATACAGTTGAAACCTATACAAGTTTACTAACGAATGTCACCCCAATAAATTTAATGAATTTTTTTTTAAAACCTGAACTTAAGCACATCAATAACCCAGAAATTTCACCCTTAACAGAAATGTGAAAATATGTGAACCAAAGTCATATACAAGAATATTCATAGCATTACTGTTTGTAATTGCCAAAAGCTGGAAAATCGTGGTACGCTCATACAATATAACACTGCACAGTAATGAAAATGAACAAACTACTGCTACTCATAATAGAGATTAACCTGAGAAACAGAATTTTAATTGAAACTATATACAAAATAAGAAAAAAGCACTCCATTTTTACATTGTTAATTGAAACACCACCTTTCTCATACAACTAAATGTCCATAATTTTTGTGTCCAATTCTAGACATTAAATTCTATTCCACAGGTATATTTTTTTTCTATTTATTTGCCAGCACTAGTTTTTTAAAAAAATATTTTTTATTAAAAATATAGCTAATATACAATATTATATTAGTTTCAGGGCTATTCCACAGTTATTCAACATTTACATACCTAAAGAAGTGATCACCATGATAAGTCCAGTAGTCATCTGAAACCATGCTATATTATCACAATATTATTGACTATATTTCCTATGCTGTACATTACATCCCCATGACTTGGGTGGGGCTGGGTCTCAGCTGAATCAGCCAGGCAGAGCAGCAGAACTCACCAGACCAATCAGATTCAGATTTGGCCTGTGTGGGTGGGCTCAACAGGAAAAATGGCGCCCACCTGCCGGCTGCATGGAAGCACAGCCTTTCGCTAGGAAAATGCTGACTGTTCTCTAGTCCTCTTCCCCTGGAGGCAGACACCTCAGTCTGCCTCCCTGCGTGCCTCTGACACCCCCTAGGTAACTGTCCTCTGCCGGAGCCAAAGGTGAGTACCTGTGAGCGAGTGAGTCTGTGTGTGGGCTGTTTAAGAGGATGTCTGGGTTTCCCGCTGCCTTCCTTCCCACCCAGATGGTCAGAATCCCCACTGTTTTTCACAGCCAGATGTTGTGGGAGCTCCTCTTCCCAGCACCTGTATTCCTGCCTGGGAGTCTGGTGTGGGGGCTGGGGTCTTTCGCTTCTCCAGGGGCAACATCCACTACCGAGATATCCCTCCTGATTCTCAATCGCAATATGCAGATTTGGGTCCTGTTCTGTGTCTCTGCTTCTCGTACCAGTCTCGACATTGCATCTTCTTTATATTTTTAGTTATAGGACTTCTGTTTGGTTAAACCTCAGATGATTCTCCAGGTTGATTGTTCTATAATTTAGTTGTAGTTTTAATGTGTTCATGGAAGGATGCAGGCACAGTGTTTATCTGCTTCACCGTATTGCTAAGACAGCACTACACTGTTTTAATTACAGAGTATGCAAAGTATGTTTTAATGACTGGTAAGGCTAGTTCTCATAGTTTTTCTTTTTCTTTTTTTTTTTTTTTTTTTTACATCTATCCATCATGTTGTTGCAAATGGCAAGATTTAATTCTTTTTTCCATTGAATATATGTACCACATATTCTTTATCCATTCCTTTGTTGATGGACACCTAGGTGGCTTCCATATCTTGGCAATTGTAAATAATGCTTGTGGGGACAGAGCCCCAGAAAGCAGTTTCCAGGCTCTCAGCCTCACGTGGAAAGGTGCTGGCTCAGGTAGTAAATGGCCATCAACTGTGATTGGATGGCCATCAGCTGTGGCTACTTGGCCATCAGCTATAACCAGTGAGCCATTGGCCACTAATATAACTGCTGTGGCTACGCTAGCAAAAAATGGGAGCTAGCAAGAGCGGATTGCAGAGAGGCAGATGCCGCCAGCGAGAATGTAGTGATATGACTTCCCTACTTATGGCTCCGTGGGTGTTCCTTTTTGGCCTCACCATATCCTACATTCTTATTTATTTATTTATTTATTTATTTATTTATTTATTTTTTATTAAATTTATTGGGGTGACAATTGTTAGTAAAATTACATAGATTTCAGGTGTACAATTCTGTATTACATCATCTATATATCCCATTGTGTGTTCATCACCCAGAGTCAGTTCTCCTTCCATCACCATATATTCGATCCCCCTTACCCTCATCTCCCACCCCCCCACCCCCCGACCCCGTTAACCTCTGGCAACCACTAAACTATTGTCTGTGTCTATGAGTTTCTGTTTCTCATTTGTTTGTCTTGTTCTTTTGTTGTTTTTGGTTTATATACCACATATCAGTGAAATCACATGGTTCTCTGCTTTTTCTGTCTGACTTGTTTTGCTCAGCATTTATTCAGTACTTTCCTTGCTATTCTTTCATATTTCTTTGACCAAGTGAACTTCAGTGTTAAAATGTATAACTTCATAATATCAGTTTTGTTTTTAATACATTTTATTGGAATTGTATTGGATTAATACATTAATTTAAAAATAATTTACTCTTTGTAATACTGATTCATGCTATACAAGATTAAGGGATATTTCCTATTTCAAGGTTTCTTAAATGTCACTAAGGAAGGTTTTAAAATTTTCTGAATATAGATTTTGCACAATTCTTGTTAAGTTTATTCCTAAATACTTAATGCTATGTATTGCTATTATAAATGAGATTTTTGCCATTATTTTATTTTACTCTTTATTGTTTGGGTATATGAAGTCTATTAATTTTTGTATGCTAATTTTGTGTCTTGTTACTTCACTGGGTTCTTTTATTTTTTTTTTTAAGTCAGTCTTGTCATTGATTCATTGGGGTTTTCTTGGAACACTATTGTCTAGAAAATAATTAACATAGCAGGCCTAAGAGTGTTAACTTTAGAAATTTTTTTTTCAAGTTTGACCCTTAAGTGGCATGTGGGAACTTGGATTTGGGAAGGTTTATCACCATTCCCAGAACTGATACTAGTGGCTCACTGTACCTAAATTGTTATACAAATAATAGGGTTTATGATAAATGCTTTTCTTCTGAGAGAGTGGAATTTTGATATGTGTCAGGCAGAGGATATTTCCACGACCAGCCTCCAATAAAAATCTTGAGGACTGAATCTCTAATGAGCTTCCTTGGTAGGCATTTTGTATCTGTTGTCCTTTTTTTTTTTTTTTTTTTTTTGCTGGAGGAATTAAGTGCATCCTGTGTGACTTGACTGTAATGAATTCTTGCAATATTGTAACTGGTGTCATCCAGATTTTTCTCAGTGCACCTTTTCCTTTGCTGATTTTCCTATGTACACATTTACTGGCATAAATAACAGCTATGGAATACAACACATCCCGAGTCTTGTGAGTTCTAGCAAATTACCAAAACTGGTGGTAGTCTTTGGGAACACCCTTCCCAACACAACTAGCAGATCATCTGCAAATAGAGATAATTTTACTTTTTCTTTTGATCTATTCTTATGCCTTATTGACTTTTTTTGCCTAATCACATTGGGTAATATTAAATATTGAATACAATATTCATTAGTGTTGAGCAGAAATTAATAATGGTGTTAAATAAAAGCAGAAATAGTAAGTACGCTTGCCTTGTCCCTGAACTTAGTGGAAACACCTCTACTCTTCTCCATTAAATAAGATACTGGTTTTAGGATTGAGATGTATATATTACCATTTTGTGAACGTGTTCCTCAATTACAATTTCCTTGAGTCTTTTTATTATGAATAGGCATTTAATTTGTCAAAGCAATTCTCAGTGTCTAAAGATAGAGTCATATGATTTTTTCCTTAGATTTAATAGTACGGTGTGTGATATTAATAAATTTCCTAATCTTAAATGACCTAGAATGCCTTGAATAAATACCACTTAATCATGGTATATTATTTTCTTACTGTGGAGTTGGATTCTGTTAGTTAATATTTATTTAGGTATTTTGCATTGATTTTTATGGTTCATTTTCTTTCTTTGTACCGTCTCCACCTGATAGAAGTATTAGTGTTACATTTGTTTCATAAAAGGGAAATAATCCTTCTTTTTCAATGCTCTGAAATAATTTATAGTACATTAACATTATCTAGTCTCTGTATCTTTGTTATAATTCCCCCAGTGAAATCATATGGGCCTAGTGCAGTTTTATGGGGGTAACTCGTCAATAAGTTCATTTTTTCTTCAGAAATTGACTTGTTCAAGGTGTCTAACTGTAATGGGATCAAGTTTTGTAATCTATTTCTTTAGGAAACTATTTCATCTAGATTTTCATGTTTATATGCATAGAGGTGTACACAGTTGTCTTTTTTTTAAATTTGTTTTGTTTCAATAATTATTCCCCATTATTATTTCTTATTTTATATATTTGTGCTTGTTCTCTTTATTACAAAGATGTATATTTATATATTTTATTATCAAAACTGACTAATAAGAGCTATCATTTTACTAGTTAATTCTTTATTTCTCCTTTTATTTTTATTATTTTCTTTCTTGTGAGTTTTTTTTAATTTACTTTGTCTCATATATTAATACTTTGATCTATCCCCTTGTTTTTAAGTCTTTCTGAATCGTGTTGCTTTAAGTATGTCTCTTATAAACAATATATTTTTGGATTTTGTTTTATGAGGTAAATTAAAATATGTTTTCTTTAAATAAGTAAGTTAAGCCAATGCATATTTATTGGTATGATTGATATGCTTGCTTCCAACTATTTCATTATTTTATAAATACGAGGTCTGACAATTAAGTTTGCGAACTTTGTTGCACTGATGTTGCTAACCTTTTTTTTTATATATCAGAGGGATTATTCATTATGAATTCATACCAGCTGGACAAACAGCTAACCAACTTTACTATTTGGAAGTGCTGAAAAGGCTGCGTGAGAAAGTTAGACAACCTGAACTTTTCCCCAATAATTCATGGCTCTGGCTTCACGACAATGCACCAGCTCAGACAGCATTGTCTGTGAGGTAGGTTTTAGCCAGTAAACAAATAACTGTATTGGATCAACTTCCCTACTCACTTGATCTGGCCCCCAATGACTTCTTTCCTTGCCCCAAGATAAAGAAAATATTGAAAGGAAGACATTTTGATAACTTTCAAGACATCAAGGGTAATAGGATGACAGCTTTCATGGCCATTCCAGGAAAAGAGTTCCGAAATTGCTTTGAAGTGTGGACTAGGCACTGGAGTCAGTGCATAGCTTCCCAAGGGGAGTACTTCGAAGGTGACCATAGTGATATTCAACAATGAGGTAGGTAGCAAATTTTCTAGGATGAGTCCACAAACTTAATTGTCAGACCTTGTATATACAGTTGACCTTTGAACAGCATGGGATTTGAACCGCATAGGTCTATTTATACATGGATACCGAAGACTAGCTATAAGTATTGATCTACACTTTTATATATAGGGGACTTGAGCATCTGCAGATTTTGGTATCCTCAGGGGGTCCTGGAAGAAATCCTCTGTGGATACCAAGGGACAACTAATTTTTTGGTGAGTCAAAAGTTATATGTGGATTTTTGACTACATGGAGGGGTCGGCACCCCTAACTTCTAAGATATTTAAGGGTCAACTGTATACACACAGCCATATAAATAATTTTGTGTATTTTGTTATAGTTTTTGTGTTTCTTTATCTACAAGATGTGTATTCTTTGTGCTTTTATTTATTTATATTTTTAAGTTTGAATATTTAAAAAATATTTCAAATTTGTTCTACAGGTTTTTCTTATACGTGTACCTTTGTTAAAATGTTCTTAGTCCCATGTTTTCTTATTTAAACTTTTACTGTCTGGTTTATCAGGTTTCTTTTGTTCCCCATTATCTTTTAATACCCAACTATTGCCAACACAGCAATTAGCCTTTTCTACTGTCCTCTTTTCCTCTCTCATCACTCATTTTTTGATTGCAGTATCTCTCCTTTGTCATAATATGAAACTGTCATAAATTAGTCTTTCACCTGCATTGCAAAATTTGTTTCAATTATATGTTTAGATTTATAGATATTAAAATGCCCACTATTGTTCATTTTATTGAAATTTTTCTTTTCATCTTTTGGTTGAATGAAGCCTATCCACTAATAGATTCCTCAGGAAAGTTTGATGAATACATAATTCCGTAAGTTCTTATACATTGAAAAGTATTTTTGTGTAGTCTTGAAATATGAAGGAAAGCTTGGATTTATTTAAAACTCTTGGCTTATACTTTCCTTTTCTTTGTTTAATGCTCTTCCAGTGTTGTGTCAGACGTTACTTTCTAAAAGTCTTATGATAATATAATTGCATCGCATTTGTGAGTTATTACTTCTCTCTGCCTGTAAGGCTTGTGGATTTTATCTTTATATTTGACATGTAATTTTTGGCTATAAGTCTCAGAGTTATTTGTTCTGGGTTAATTTTCCCAGGTAACCAGTGAGCCCATTAAATGTGCAGTTCAGGGCTTTTTGTACAGCGGGAAAGTTTTATAGGATTATCATTTTCAATGTTAGCATCTTTCAGTTGTTTTGTTTTGTTCCTCAGGAACTTTAATAGTATAAATATTTTTTCCTACATTTCTTTCATTTCAATTACTTTTACTCTGGCTTGTTTTACTTTATTTATGTCACTTCTAGTCTTGTAGTTTGTTGTTTTTTTCTTATTTTTCTATGTCCCTTATTACGTTTTAATTTTAGTGTAGTCTTCTCTAGGCATCATGTAATTTTTCCTTCCTTTCTGAAATAATGTTTTTTTCTTCAATTGATTTTCTTTCTTTTACAAAGATTTTTATTAAAATATAGCTAACATACATTATTGTATTAGTTTCAGTGTGTACACAATAGTTATTCCACATTTATGTACCTAAAGAAGTTATCACCGTAAGTCCGGCACCCATCTGACACTGTACCATGCTATCACAATATTATTGACTATATTCCCCATGCTGTACATCACATCCCCATGACTTATTGTTTTATACCTGGAAATTTAAACCTCTTATTCCCTTTCACCTGTTGCCCCCTTTTTAAAAAGTTTCAATAAGGTTTGACATTAAATATTATTTTATATTAATTTCAGGTGTACACATAGTAGTTAGACATTTATATAATTTAAGAAGTGATCCCCCTGACTAGTCTAGTACCCACCAGGCACTACACATAGTTATTAATATGTTATTGGCTATATTCCTTATGCTTTACTTTACATCCCCAGGACTATTTTGTAACTACCAATTTTTACTTCTTAATGCCTTCACCTTTTTAACCCTATACCCCAACCCCCCTCCAATCTATTACCCCAATAAATCTGGTACACATTTAATACCATGAATAGTTATTACAATATTATTTACTCTATTCCTTATGCTATACCCTACTTCCCTATGGCTACTGTGTAACATCCAATTTGTACTTCTTAATCCCTTCCCCTTTTTCACCCATCTCCAACCCCCTCGCATATGACAACCATCAAATTGTTCTCTATATCTATGAGTTTGTTTGTTTTGTTTGATTCTTTATTCTGTTTTTTAAATTCCACATATAAGCATGTGTCTTCCTCTGTCTGACACTCCAATCAGCGCAATACCCTCCAACTCCATCCATGCCACTGCACATGGCAAGAACCCATTCCCTTCCATGGCCAAGCAATATTGCATTGTATATATGTACCACCTCCTCTTTATCCATTCATCCATCGATGGACAGCCAGGCTGCCTCCACATATTGGCCATTGTAAACAATGCTGCAGTGAACATATGGATGCATATGAAAGTAGCATTTTAGGTTTCTTAGAATAACTACCCAGAAGTGGTATTACTGGATCCTTCTTTGTCTCTTGTTATAGTCTTTGTTTTAAAGTCTATTTTGTCTGGTATAAGTATTGCCACCCTAGCTTTTGTTTGTTTGTTTGTTTCCATTTTCATGAAATATCTTTTTCATTCCCTTTACTTTCAGTCTGTGTGTGTCTTTCAACCTGAAGTCTCTTTTTTCCCCAGCTGTTTTTCTTTTTTCTTGAATTGATTTTATTGATCATTTTACACTTTATTTATTTACTTATTTGGACATTCACTGATATTTTATATTAATTTCAGGTGTACAACATAATGTGTAGACATTTATGCAATTTAAAAAGTGATGCCCCTGTCTTATCTCGTAACCACCTGGTGGCACTATGCATAGTTATTACCATATTATTTACTATATTCTCTATGATTTACTTTACATCCCCATGACTGTTTTGTCATTACCAATTTGTTCTTCTTAATTCCTTCACCTTTTTCACTCTGCCCCATTCTCCTGCCCATCTATCATCTCAATAAATCTAGTGCCCATCTGATAGCACACATAGTTATTACAATATGATTGAGTATATTCCTTATGCTATACCCTATATCCCTATGATTATGGTGTAACAACAAATTTGTACTTCTTAATCACTTCCCCTGTTTCACTCACTGGCATCCCACCTCCTATCTGGCAACCATCAAAATGTTCTCTGTGTCTATGAGTGATTCTGTTTTGTTTGTTTCTTTATTTTGTTGTTCAGATTCTTCATATAAGTGAAATCTTGTTGCATCTGTCTTTCTCTGTCTGCACAATACCCTCCAATTCCATCCATGCCACCGCAGATAACAAGCACCCATTCCCATCCATGGCCGAGCAATATTCCATCATATATATGTACCACCTACTCTTTATCCATTCACCCATCGACACCCAGGTTTCCTCCACATCTTGGCCATTACAAATAGTGCTGCAATGAAGCTATGGATTCACTCATTCCCTGAAGTAGCATTTTTGGTTTCTTTGGATAAATACTTAGAAGTGGGATCACTGGGCCTTTCTTTGTCTCTTGTTATAGCCTTTGTTATAAAGCCTGTTTTGTCTAGTATAAATATTGCTACTCCAGCTTTTTGTTTGTTTCCATTTTCATGAAATATCTTTTTCCCATCCCTTTACTTTCAGTCTGTCTGTGCCTTTTGATCTGAAGTGAGTCTATAGGCTGCATATGTAAGGGTCTTGTTTTCTAATCCATTCAGCCACCCTATCTTTTGATTGGAACCTTTAATCCATTTACATTTAAAGTAATTGTTCATAGATATTTAGTTATTGCCATTTTATTACATTTTTTTTTTCATCTTAAAGAACTCCTTCTAAGAGTCCTTGTAATACTTGTTTGGTGGTGATAAACTCCTTTAGCTTTTTCTCAACTGGGCAGCTCTTTATCTGTCCTTTGACTCTAAATGATAGCTTTGCTGGGTAGAGTAATCTTGGTTGTAGGTCCTCACTTTTCATCACATTGAACATTTCTTGCCAATCCCTTCTGGCCTACAAAGTTTCTGTTGAGAAATCAACTGACAGTCTTATGGGAGTTCCCTGGTAGGTAAAAACTACTTTTCTTTTGCTGCTTTTAAGATTCCCTGTTTGTCTTTAACCTTTAGCATTTCAATTTTGATGTGTTTTGGTGTGGGCCTCTTTCGGTTTATCTTCTTTGAGTCTCTGCTTCCTGGGCTTTTATGTCTATTCCCTTCATCACATTAGGGAAGTTTGCATTATTATTTCTTCAAATAAGTTTTCAAATCCTTGCTCTCGCTCTTCTCCTTCTGATACCCCTATGATGCGAATGTTTGTACACTTGATCATGTCCCAGAAGCCCTTTAAACTATCCTCATTTATTTTTTAAACTCTTTTTTCTTTTTGCTGTTCTGATTGGGTATTTTCTGCTACCTTATCTTCTAAATTGCTGATTCAATCCTCTACTTCACCTTATCTATGGTTGATTCCCTCTAATGCGTTCTTCATTTCAGTTATTGTATTCTTTATTTCTGACTGGTTCTTTTACTTGTTTTCAATTTCCACTTTTATATTTTGTTTGTTTTTAAAATATCTTTGTTGAAGTCCTCTCAGAGATCATTGAGCATCCTCAGAAACAGTGTTTGGAACTCTGCATCTCGTAGACTGTGTATCTCCATTTGGTTTAGTTCTTTTTCTGGAGCTTTGTTCTGTTCTTTTATTTAGGATATGTTTGCCCTTTTTGACTGTGCTCCCTATGTTTATTTTATGTATTAGGTAGGGCTTCTATGCCTCTCAGTCTTCATAGAGTGGCCTTATGCAGTAGGTGTTCTGCGAGACCCATTGGTGCAGTCTCCCTGGTCAATAGAGCTGGGTGCTCTAGGTGTGTCCATTGTGTGTATTGTGTGTGCCCTCCTCTTGTAGTTGAGCCTTGGTTGCTGTTTGCACATCAATGGGAGGGACTGCCCCTCAGGCTGATTTTTTGGGAGGACTGGCCATGACTACAGTGGACGAGCTGTGCTGCAAGGGCTGACCCTACAGAGAAGGATTCACTTTAGTAGGTCTCTGGTGCTTCCCCAGTCTGCCCTTTGTGTGTGTCCTTGAATGCGGCCAGGTCTCAGTTGAAGCTGACCACCAGGTGTGTCATCCCCAGGGCCTCCTGAGAGAGGCTCTGCTGTAGACCAGGTTTGGTTGCAGCCTGTGCCCTGCCCAGGGCCATCTAGTGTGAGCCACAAAGCAATCTGCAGATTACTGACACTTGTGCTGGGCTTGGAGGCTCCTCGAGAGGCCAATCTGAGAAGTATGCTGGCTGTTGCTAGTACCAGGCTTTGGGCTGCTCAGCCAGTGGTACAGGGCATGCTGAAGCCAGATATTGCTTGTTTGGATTTTGTGAACCTTTGAGAGATTTTAGGAAAATCTGGAGCATGAACCAAGACAGACCTTTTGTATGGAAATGCTGCAGGAAGCAGCTTGGGTTTACCAAAAAGTTGGGTGTGGTGGGGTCTCAGTAATCACCAGGGCTGGGAGGATGAACGGTGTTAGTCAGGTTGATGGAAAGTTAGATATGGTGGCTGCCTGTGTCTACACGCCGGGAAAGAGGAGGACTCAACAAAGTTACAACAGCTTCCACTAGCTCCTGTGTCCAGCAGAAACCTGCCCCTCTAGCCTTTGCTCTAAAACCAGACAGCTCAGTTTTTTCCCATATGCTCCTGGCCCCTTTTGAGCTGCTGTACCAACAATGGAGCTCAGAGCAAGTTAGTCCGTCAGTAAGTAAGTTCATACGTGGGCCTTTTAAGAATAATGCTTGAAACTACAGCCACCCTTCATCTCAGCTAGCCACAATTTTCACTGGTTTTCACAGCAGAAGTTATGGCAACTTCTCTCACCATCACTGCTAGGCTGGGAAACCCAGTGTGGGGGATGGGACCCCTTGCTCCTCCATGAGGTAACTTCCACAACTGATACCTCCCTCCTGATTTTCAACTGCCACATGCAAGTGTGAGACCAGCTTGTTCCATGTCTCTGTTCCTCCTACCAGTCTCGAAGTGGCTTCTTTCATATGTCCTTAGTTGTAGGACTTCAGTTCAGCTAGACTTCAGGTTGTGCTCAGTGGTGGTTGTTGTGTAGTTTAGTTATAATATTGATGTGGTCATGAGAGGAGGCAGCGCAGCTATCTTGACCAAAAATCAATGTGTTCTAATTTTTATTTGTTTATTCTGATAATTAAGCTTTTTAGTGCACTGCTTAATTGCCAAATATTTTAAGATAGTCCATTTAATTTCTGTTGTTGATTTCTGTTTTAACAATCACATTGCACTTTGATTAGAGAACATATTCTGTATTATTTCAATATTTATATAAAGTTTTTAAAACTCATATATTCCTGAATATGGTCAAATTTGGTCAATATTTTGGATACTTAAAATTAATGTTTAATTTGAAGTTTGTGTGGGGAGCCATGGTTTCTTGTAACCCTGAACCTTGCAGACTGGCTCGGTTTCTGCCCCCATAACATTGTCTCTGACTTATCTGAGAGGCGCCTAACGGCTGCTGAGGAATGTGGTGGAAACGGCCAGTTCCCGGACACAGAAGACTAAGGGCTTTCTGGACAATTGGTAGGTTCTGTCTCCTTGAGATATTTACTTTTGTGAGTTTCCGTGACCTTGTATCTTCTATGTCAAAGTACAAGATTTACTTTCGCTGAGATAATGCATATCTTCTTCGTTTAACTGCACGTACTCAAACTGTATATATTGGTTAGAGATAATAAACTCAGGGCTTCAGCATGACTGAAGACCGGCCGCATTAACATTTGTGTGTGTCTTTTATTCATTCCCACTCCCCCATTCAGGTACTGATCGACTCGTGGAGGCTGGCCCGTCACAAGTTTGTAATTCAGTTATACAATAGGTCTCATTAATCAAGCTGTCATATATATATATATCTCCTTATTGATATTTTATATATTTGTTCTTTCATTCATATCCTATTATATTTATGGACTTTTCTCTAGTTCTAGTTTTTATTTTTTGTCCATTGTTTAATTTGTTTTGAATCTATAAATTAATAATTTTATATATTCCTAATTTATTTAATATTTTATCATTGCAAAATATCTCTAATTATCATTAGTAATCTTTTGTCTTAAGATCTAATTTACCTTTTATTATTATATTCTCAGCTTTCTTTTGGTTAGTGTTCCCTTAGTGTAGGTTTTCAACCTTTCTGCATTTCTACATTTCATAAGTCTCTTATAAGAAGCATATACCATATTTTGCTGTGTATAATGTGCTCCCAGGTATAATGTGCACCTAAGTTTTTGGCCCAAACTTTCAGGGGAAAAATCTTTAACTTTAATTTTTTAATTCAAATTTTTATTTGTTTACATTTAGGTACTTGTTTTTTTGTATTATAAAGGAATTTCAGCATTTATTTTTTAACATATTATGTAACAAATAATTGCAAAGCACAAGAACAGATACAAGGTACAAGAAATTTTATATACCAGTAACAAATTTATGATACTTACGCATCACAGAAGACCAAGAACCCTTCACAATTGCAAGTTCGTCCTAAGTTCTACAAAACCAATTATCATATTCCAGTGTATTATTTTGCATACGGATATTGTTATTGATTTCTAGAGTTACACTTTTAACTCATAAGCATAAATAAAAGAATTTAAAACATTTATATAGGTACAGAATTATTAATAGTACTGCCCACGTATAAGGCACGTCCTTATTTTACCCTCACAAATTTGGGCAAAAAAGTGCACATTATACATGGTATAATATGGTAGTTGCCTTTTTCTAATGTGTATCATTTTGCAATTGTCAAGGTTATGCTTTTAATATACAACTCATCTCAGTGGCATACAATAAACATTTACACATTTTCAGGTTAGCCGTGGTTTAGTTTAATTCGTGTAGGTGCAGAGTTAAGTGGTTAGTAATTATATTGACAGAACTTGTTCATATATCTGAGTTCTAGCTGAGATTCATTGATCTAGGGCTTGGAATGAGTTGATTTTGTAGGATGGCTCTAATCCATGTTTTGCTCCTCTTCTTCCTGGGGCCATTGATCTAGCCAAGCCCAATCTTCTCATGGCAATGGCAGAGGTAGAAGAACATAAGCAAGTATTCATAAATGTTTTTCTGGGTGTACTCTTTAACATGTACATTTTCACGTCTTGTTGATATATTTAGATCTACAGTGATGATTGTGTGTGTGTGTGTGTGTGTGTGTGTGTGTGTGTGTGTGTTTGTGTATGTGTGAAAAACAATAAGGCCATGTGTCAAATAAGCATGGATACAAAGAGAAACAGTAATTGGAGATATTAATGCAACCTATAATAGTTCATAAAATTGGCCAAAAATATCCATGGGAAAATATGCTACACCCCCCCTCCCATACATATGCCAAAACACCATGATGGAACAAAGGTAAGTAAATTTCAGTAAGTATTCCCATGCAAAAGGAAATAAAATTCTATAGGGCAAATTTTACCAGATCCTTTTTTTCTGGAACTAGGAAGTATCCTTTGGTTGGACCCTGGTTCTGCTCCCTAGAAGTGGGTCTTGTATTCTAATTGATTTTCCTCCATGGTTCTTGGCTCTGTCATCTGTAAAGTCCTTCATTTTCCATCATACGTGGTCACTTCTGAAGAGGGAAATAGGATATGCACTTTTTTTGTATGCCTGAGCAACTTTCTCAGTCTGCTTTCTACCAGACCAATTCTTGACTCAGAGGTAATTTTATACTTAATTAGAGTCCATTTATGCCCAAATGGTAACACTTCTATTAATAGAGCATTCTGGGAAAAAAATGTAGGTTTTCTATGCTTTTGATTCCAGGCAGCGACATGTGCCAGATGTCACCTTCTTGGTTATCTAGAGACATGCTTCTCTATATTTTTAATTACTGCTACTTTGGACATTTCACACTTGTGTGGATCTGTGACTTAAGCTCCCCAGGAAAACAATTTTGCAGCTTAAAGGGACTACTAGATAATAATTTATTTTTTTCAGATGTCTTAACAGTGTGGTATTGCTGCAAACTTGCTTTAGTTTATACATTGAGGATAAGTACACTGCCTGAAATTAGCCTACAACCAAAGATTTTAGGTTTAAAATGTTTGGCAGAATGAGCAGAGTAGAAATAAATTGTTTTTTGTTTCTATTCTCTATAAATGCTGCTTTCAAACTGAGCTAATATTCATATTGAAGTATGCTATATGCAACTAAAAGAAGGCAGTTTATGTCTTCAATATGCTCCCTGGAGCACATCTTGCTTAAATCCAAAATAGTATTAGGTATATTTTCAATCTTCTAAATTATCTCAGGCAACAATTTTCCTGAACGTTTCATAATTACATATAGATCAATAGTTTTTCATCATACCTAACATTTTCATCTTCATTTTAGCAGTCTTCTGCAAAAGTTTCCTCATAACCCAGTACTTATTTCAAAAGTCAGACTCACTTATTTTAAGTTCATATGTTGGCACTCCATTTATAAGGATCAATTTCAGTATTAACTATTGCCACAGTAATGCTGTGTAAAAAACAGCACTAAAGTCTATGTGGCATACAACAATAGGCATTTATTTAGGCCACAGATCTGTGGGTTGGGTGGGGAAAACTAACCTAGGCTGGGCAAAGTGGGGATCTGTTGGCTATGATGGTTTTACTGCATACGTGTCCCTACATTTTCCTGGGAGAAATAGTCTAGCCTGTGCATGTTTTTCTCATACTGACAACAAAAGCAAAAGAGAAAACACAGCACCTCTTAGTCCCTGGAATCTGAATTAGAAAACTGTAACTTCTGCCTCATTTAATGGAGAAATCAAGTCAAAGACTAGGGAAATTTATCTCAAAATTTAATTGAAGGAAGTGCAATGTCATAGAGCAAAGGACTTGGATACAGTGATGAGTGGACAAATGGGGATGTTACTGCAGTCTATCACAGTGTGATAAATTTTATCTTTCAATTAAAGCATTTAATGTAGTTATTGACACAAGCAAAATTTAATGTATCATCTTCCTATTTACTTGCCATTTTTTCACATTGTTTTCATTTAATTCTTCTTCACTTTCTTTATCTGTAGAGAATGTATCTTACTAAATATATTTTATTTTATATTCCTCTCCATAAGTTTCTTATTTATACAATTTTTACTATTAAGTGGTTGCTGTTTGCTATTCTTTTAATACGAGGTCTGACAATTAAGTTCGTGAACTTGCCACAGTGCGCTTATATTGGCAGCACTGTACAGTCAACTCAGTAAAATTTTATAACCTTAGTATATCAGTGTCTCACAGCTGTGTTCATGTCGACCTGTGGCGGTATCTTGCGGAATGACGTTCATTATTATTGTTGCGTGTTTTTGTGTGCTGTCAAAAGAATGCCTGAGCTTGAATTAGAGCACCGAACAAACATTAAATTTCTTGTTAAACTTGGCAAGAGTGGAAATGAAATCAGGGACATGTTAGTCCAAGTTTATGGGGATAATGCCATGAAGAAAACGGCAGTGTACAAATGGATTAAATGTTTTTCTGAGGGGAGAGAATGCATAACTGATGAAGAGAGGTCAGGGCAGCCAGTAATAAGCAGAACCGACAACAGCATTGCAAAAATTTGTCAAATTGTGTGTCAAAATCATCGGCTGTGAGAAGCATAACAGACCAAGTAAACATCGATAGAGAAACGGTTCGAAAAACCTTAACTGAAAATCTTGGCATGAGAAAGGTGTGTGCAAAAATGGTTCTGAAGGAACTTATCAATGAACAAAATCAAAGGAGAGTCGAAGTTTGTCAAGACCTTTTGAAGAGGCAAGATGATGTTTTGGACCACGTTATCACTGGTGATAAAACATGGGTGTACCAATATAACCCTGAAACAAAGCATACAAGTGAGCAATGCAAGTTCTGTCAATCCAAATCAAGAGTCAAAACGATGTTGCTAACCTTTTTTGATATCAGAGGGGTTATTCATTATCAATTCATATCAGCTGGATAAACTGTTAACCAAGTTTACTATTTGGAAGCGCTGAAAAGGATGCATGAAAAAGTTAGACAAAAACGACCGGAACTTTTTACCAACAATTCATGGCTCTTACATCACGACAAAGTACCAGCTCACAGGGCACTGTCTGTGAGGGAATTTTTAGCCAGTAAACAAATAACTATATTGGAACACCCTCCCTGCTCACCTGTTCTCGCCCCCAGTGACTTCTTTCTTTACCCCAAGATAAAAGAACTATTGAAAGGAAGACATTTTGATGACATTTAGGACATCAAGGGTAATACGATAACAGCTCTGATGGCCATTCCAGAAAAAGTTCCAAAATTGCTTTGAAGAGTGGACTAGGCCCTAGGATCAGTGCATAGCTTCCCAAGGGGAGTACTTAGAAGGTGACCGTAATGATACTCAGCAACGAGGTATGTAGCACTTTTTCTAGGATGAGTTCACTAAATTAATTGTCAGACCTTGTAATTACTCCTAGAGATTTAGCATGCATTCTTAATTTACTAAAATGTAATATATATTGGTGATTAATTTGTTCCTGGAAAATATAAATGATTTGGAACACTTTAAATTACCTTTATCGCCTTCATTTTTACTTAATGTTTTTGTTATTTATTTTAATTATGTGGTATGTATACATACAAACACAGATACAGATATAGATATGAGAACCCCAAATGATATTGCTATTAGGATTGTTTCATACTGTTAATGTTAAGATTATCCCCACATTCACTTTTTCTTGGTATCTTGCTTTATTACTTACTTAACATCTGAGATCATTTTTCTTCTGCCTGAAGAACACTATTTACCATTTGCTTTATGGTGGTCTTCAGGGAATACATTCGCTCAATTTTTAATTTTCTAAGAACATTTTAATATTACCTTAATTTCTAATGCCATTTATGTTTTACAACAGCTTTAGGCTTACAGAAAAACTAAGAGGATAGTACAGAGAGTTCCAATCCATCCCACATCCAGTTTCCACCTTTATTAAGTTCTTACATGAGTATGATTTGTTACAGTTAAGAAACCAATTTTGATACTTTATTATTAAGTAAAATTCATATTTTATTTTTAGATTTACTTGGTTTTAAATCTAATGTACTTTTTTTCTGATCCTGTATTCCATCCAGAATACGATGTTCCATTTAGTTGTTATAGCGCTTCAGTTTCTTCTTGGCTTTAAAATTTTCTCAGACTTTCCTTGCTTTTGATAACATTGACAATTTTGAGAAGTTCTGATATCAGGTAGTATGTCCCACTATTGAAATTTATCTTATGTTTTCTTTATGATAAGAAAATGATTATGAGTCATTAGGAAGAAGACCCTAGAGGTAAAGTGTAACTTTTATCACATTGTTACTAAGGTCGCATATTATCAATTTGTCTTATCGCTAAAGATGTTAATCTTGATCATTTGACCAAAGTAATGGTTGTCAGGTTTCTACACAGTAAAGAAACTCTTTTTTATCCCTCTCTCTATACTATACAGTTTGAAAGAAAGTCAGTCTGCACAACGAGCACACTAAAGGTGGGAAATTACACTTTCCCTCATTTAGGGTGACATCCCCATCTAAATTATTTGGAACACTTCATGGTAGATTTCTTTTTTCCATTTATTTATTTATTTATTTTTGTTTTATTTGGGAAAAGTGCTTTTTACAAAAGGGTAGCTGTAAAATGCACAGACTTCTGTAACAATTAATTGTTTTCTCTTAAAGTGAAACACTGGGTGGGATCCAAAGAATCAAAGCAGTAGATGGACAACTCAGGAGCATCTCCAAGTTATTTTCATAAAAAAGAGTAACAAAACACACAGCTAAAAATTTCTGATCAAGGAATCCTTCTAACAACTTGTCTCGTGGATTACCCCCCCCCCACTTTAGTGGGAAAGCGTGACCTATTATGGCAAACCAAAGACCCCACTACAAGAAACACCTTAGAACATAATTCTGAATCATATCTGTCTACCTGCAAAGCTCAGGGATGGGATGAGGCAAACACCCACAAAAACAAACACAAAAACCCAACAACAAAACCCCTCAAAGGAGGATGTAGTTTTGTCAGAAAGTTCCTGGACTGGGAAGGCTAGGAGATCATTAAACATTAAATACAACTGTGTGTCCAAGACCCAGTTTGTGTTAATATATGGGTTAAGCAGATAGTTTTAACCCCTATGGTTAAGCCCATTTTTCTATTTATGTAGACAGACAGCAGTAGCACTGCTTTATTAACAGCTACCAACATGCTGCTTTGTCCTGTAAGATCTATTTGCCACACTAGGCTGAAGTGACTAAACCAAGGTTTTCCACTAAGGCTAAGAATGCCTTGCCTAGGCAGAAATGAGCTTATCACACACTCACAGTCACACAAGCCACGTCTATCAGCCCTGTGTGTCAACTTCCAACTCTGCATTTCTTTTATGCCACTCTATCTTTTATGTGTGTTCTTTCACAATATTCCTATCACACTAAAGACAGTAAAAATCTCAGCACATTCACATCTGGTTACCCAGTAGTATTACTAGTGTGCAATTAATTAAACAAGAGGCCAAAATGACAGAACAAGAGCACAGAGTGGGGGTTACGGGCTAGAGAACAGAGATAAAAATACAGATGTGCAGATTTCACCAGAAACCTCAAGTTCCTGTAGCAGAAGGCTGCTTGCCACAGTTCAGATCCTTCACCCATCACACCTCTCCTTGAACCTCAAAGCAGGGCCGGTGCTGTTATTTTTGAGCCTGGGAACCTCAAAATGAGTGTGAAAAGTCCATAAACACTACCCTAAGAGCTATGTGAAT
The DNA here is from genome assembly GCF_057876585.1 of Rhinolophus sinicus. Lineage (NCBI taxonomy): Eukaryota > Metazoa > Chordata > Mammalia > Chiroptera > Rhinolophidae > Rhinolophus > Rhinolophus sinicus. Next base: position 54,719,499 of record NC_142518.1, on the reverse strand, counting down.
AGGGTTGAAAACAGATGACGCAACAAACTTATACTAACTGTCTGACAGTTAAGTTCATGTTACAAAAAAAAAAAAATAGCTTTAAGATTTATTTTTGTAACTTTTTTAAGCAGAAAAAAAAACAACTCACTCTGTGGAGAAAGGTGAGGGATTGTTGAGAAGACAGGCCCTGGGTAAAAGTTATTCCGACAGTACCTGGAGTTGACAGGCCTGCCTAGGAGAGAAACACCAGCTCTGCCACCCCACCACAGGGCACAGCTCCTGTCTGAGTCTCAGCAGACCAATTCCCACACCACGCAAAGCTGCTATAGATCCAAGTCATAAAAATCTTCCAGCTCATCATGAAACAAGTCCCACTCGTCTGCAGAGTCTGTCATGTTGCGCTTCCCACCTGCAGGCAAAAGCATAAGCAACATCTCGCCCAACTCAAAGGTGGCCACCTCTTCTTCGTTGCTATCAAAGGGGTTGCTGTTCTGTCTTTTCTCAATGAGCTCCCAGAAGTGGTTGCTTTGTTGGGTCTGGTATCTGCTTGATGTTCCCACTTTCTGTCTCTGTGGTCCCTCTCTGTGGCCATCGGAATAGGCATGCCTGTAAAAACAGTTCCCTCCAAATGGACAGCTCCCATGTCCTTCATCAAAATACCTGCATGTCTTGTTGCTCATGGCCTCCTTGTATTTCTGAATGAGTTTCTGCATCTCTTCTTTCTCTTACACCCAGTACTCACATGGAATGACAAAGATAGATGTGATCCGACATTTGGGGCAGGACTTTATGATCTTGCTCTCAAATTGCTTAGCACTCCTCTACTTGCGAATACACTTGAGACAGTAGGTTTGGCTGCAGTTGGACAGGATGCCAAAGCGGCGCTTGCTAGTGTTGGCTTTCTCGTAGACCACCTCCCTGCAGATGCCACACACCATGTCTTTGCTGCACTGGACAGCAAACGACAGCTCCATGTCCTCATGGGCCTCAATGCAAGATTTTATATGCTGTGATCTCTGGGTCCCATCTACTGGGTGGAGGACTTGCAGCCCACACATCTCACAGAAGTCTCCGTGGAGATACACACAGTTCTAGTTCTCCCCATATTGGCACTCTCCCACCACGGCGTTCGGGCAAAGCTGCTGCTTTGTTTCCACTGCACGTTTCTCCTTCTCAGAGTCTTCCTTGATCACTGAGCCCTACAAGGGTGCTTCAGTGCAGGAATGGGAAGTCCTGCCACAGTTGGGCTGGCCAGGAACAAACTCAATGGCATTCACCCAGTCTTCTGAACCTGCTCCTACAGTTGCAAAGTTTGAATTTCTTGACTTGGCCTCGCCGGTATTCATTTCAACAATCGGTCCAACTGTGGATAAGACTTGAGAAAGCAGCAAAGGACACCTTTGTAGTTGGATCTGCTGCAGTCGCTTCTTCCGGTTTCAATGGCTTGCTGTGCTCATATCTGCAGCGGTCTTCGTAAATATATTACCTTCACTGAAAATACTTGCACACTACACTGTATGGACTGTCAGAGAGGTCATGTGAGTAGCAACAGTTACCACCTTCCTTACAAACCCAATGCATGAAATACATACAAGGCTTATCTTGGACAGAGGCCAGAGGATGTGGATCGCCTCCATTTCTATTTATTTATTTATTTGATCATTTATATCAGTATAGACTCATTGTTATTTTTACTTTGTGTCATAATCCAATACTATATATATATATATATATATATATATATATATATATATATATATAGTTCCTGTTTAAGCCTTTGGGAGCCTTTTCATTTGCTTCCTGTGGCCCTTTGAAATATCCCCATCTTTGCATCCTTTTGAAAATGTTTAATGCACTTTTATATTTTCTGCAAGCTCATCTTCTGTATTCTCTATTCCCATTCTAAATTCAGTCATTTCTCCAAGAAGCCCTGGTTATTTATGAAGTATGGTTTCAGAAACCAAGAACTATATGCTAAGTATGCTCATTTTCCTGGAGTTTCATTATTTCTTTAATTCTGTATTTTCTCAGTGGACAGAACTACGAAATATATGTATATATACTAGCCTATGTAGCACACACTTCTGTAATTATTTCTATACCTATTCATCAGTATCTGTGTTAACCTTAATATACTTTCACGCAGATTTCTCTGACACTAATCCATTACCACCTTGGTTACTCTAGTTTCTTCCTTACCTTCCTTGCTTACCTGAAAATTTCCGTTCCAACAGTGAGAAACCTGGCTCCAATCATCTGCCATCCATTTGTATAATTATTCCATTCCACTGTACAAGCAGAGCAGTATCAGAATTGTTAAACTACCTCACTGGAAAGCAGCTTTATTAATTACAGTGCCATACTTCTGTGCAGTTTATTTACCTTTATTCTTACAGATGCCACTCATTTACAAAGTTGCATAGGTGAGAATACCCCCCACATTTAATTCCGTGAAATTCTTTAATATATTTGTAATATAGCTATATTGTTTTTGCCACTGTAGAACTTGCTGGGATCCCCTGACCTCATAGATGTTTTTTTTGTTGTTGTTGTTGTTTTTTATTGGCATATATTAAGAGTCACTCTGTTCTGTAAAGTTCTGTGGGCTTTCAACAATGCATTTCTTGTTTCTACCATTATAGTATCATACATAATAATTTCCCTACACTAAAAGTCCACTATGCTTTACCGATTCAACCCTCCTACAACCCCCTAAACACCTCGCAACCACAGGTCATTTTAATGGCTTTAAAGTTTTGCCTTTTCCAGAATGTCATAGAATTGCAATCATACAATATGTAGCCTTTTCATACTGACTTCTTTCATTTAGCAATATACATTTAAGTTTCCTCCATGTCTTTAAATGGCTTGATAGCTTATTTTTATAATTACTGAATAATAATATATGGATATACCTGTTTAACCATTCACTTATTAAAGAACTTCTTGGTAGATTCTAGTGTTTGGTGATTATGAATAAAGCTGCTATAAACATCACCATGCAAGTTTTAGTGTGAGCATAAGCTTTCAAATCAGTTGAAAAAATACCAAGGAGTGCAATTGCTGGATCATACGGTAAGACTATGTTTAGCCTTGTAAAAGACTGCCAACCTATTTTTCAATGTGGTTGTACCATTTTGTATCCCCTTGAGCAATGAATGAGCATTTCTCTTTCTCCACATTTTTGCCAGGATGTGGTACTGTCAGTATGGGGAATTTTAACCATTCAAGTGTGTGTAATAGTATCTCATTTTTTGTTTAATTTGAAATTTCCTCAAAAGAACTGATGATGAATATTTTTTATCATATGCTTATTTCTCATCTGTGTATCTTCATTAATGAAAGTATCCATCAGATATTTTGCCCATGTTTTAATTGAGTAGTTTCTTATTGTTGTACTTTCAGTTTTTGAATATGCTTTATTTAATTTTTTGAAAGGTATAGAATTTAAATTTGATGTTCTTATCTTTTTACCCATAGGTTTAACATTTTTTAAAATAAAAACAATTTGGTGGGAAAAGAGTACAATAAAATATATGTAATATTACAAAAAAAGAAAAAGAAAAGCAAAAATTCCCAGGTACTTACCGTGTTTCCCTGAAAATAAACCTAGCCAGACAATCAGCTCTAATGCCTCTTTTGGAGCAAAAATTAATATAAGACCAGGTATTATATTATATTATATTATATTATATTATATTATATTATATTATATTATATTACATTACATTATATAGACTTGGTCTTATATTATAGTAAAATAAGACCGGGTCTTATATTAATTTTTGCTCCAAAAGACGCATTAGAGCTGATTGTCTGGCTTGGTCTTATTTTCGGGAAAACACGGTATATGTATTTTTTGTTTTGTTTTAATTTATTTTTCAGTTATAGTTGACATAAAATATTATATTAGTTTCAGGTGTACACATAGTGACATTTATATACCTTATGAAGTGATCACCCTGATAAATTTAATACCCATCTGGCACCATACATAGTTATCACGATGTTATTGACTATATTCCCTAGGCTGTACTATATATCTCCATGACCATTTTAATAGCTGGCAAGTTGTACTTCTTAATCTCTTTTACCTTTTTTATTCATCTCCCCCAACAACACATCTCCCATCTGGTAAACATTGTTTACTCTGTATTAATGACTTTGTTTCTGTTTTGTTTATTCATTTATTTTGTATTTTAAATCTCACATATAAGTAAAATCATGTGGTATATATCCTTCTATGTATGACTTATTTCACTGAGCATAATACCCTCTAGATCCATCCATGTTGTCACAAATGGTAAGATTCTTCTTTATGGCCGATTAATACTCTATTGTATAAATGTACCACAGTTTCTTTATCTAGTCATCTACCGATTGGCATTTTGGTTGTTTCCATGTCTTGGCTATTGTGAATAATGCTGAAATAAACATAGTTGTGCATATATTTTTTTGAATTAGCATTTTGGATTTCTCTGGATAGTTACCTAAGAGTGGAATTTGTGGGTCATAAGATAGTTCCATTTCCAGTTTCTTGAGATACCACCATACTGATTTCCATAGCGGCTGCACCAATCTGCAATCCCACCAACAGTGCACAAGGGTTCCTTTTTCTCCACATCCTCATCAACAGTTCTTGTTTGTTGATTTATTGGTGATAGCCATTCTGAACATTGTGAGGTGATATCTCATTGTGGTTTTGATTTGCATTCCCCTAATGACTTTTGATGTTGAGCCTCTTTTTCTATGTATATGTTGGCCATCTGTATGTCTTCTTTGAAGATGTGTCTATTCAGGTCCTCTGGCCATTTTTAAATCAGATTGTTTGTTTGCATTTTTTGTTTATTTTGAACTGTATGAATTTATTTTATGTATCATTTGCAAATTTCTTCTGTCATTCAGTAGGTTGCCTTTTGGTTTTGTTGATGGTTTTCTTTGTTGTTATATGCTTTTTTAAGTTTGATAAAATCCCATTTGTTTATTTTTGCTTTTGTTGTCTGAGATTCTGAGATATAACATATATATATATATATATATATATATATATATATATATATATATATATTGCTAAGACCAATGTCAAAGAGTTTATTGCCTATGTTTTCTTCTAGTAGTTTTATGCTTTCACCTCTAACATTTAAGTCTAATCCATTTTGAGTTTATTTTTGTATATCATGGAAAAAAATAGTCCAGTTTCATTTTTTTCATGAACCTGTGCAGTTTCCTGACACCATTTGTTGAAGAGGCTTTCTTACTCTATTGTATATTGTTGCCTTATTTTTCTAGATTAATTGACCATATGGGTGTGGTTTTATTTTGGGGCTCTCTATTCTTTCCATTGATCTATGTATCTGTTTTTATGACAGTACCATGCTGTTTTGTTGCAATAGTCTTGTGGTATAGTTTAATATCAGGTATCATGATACCTGCAACTTTGTTCTTCATTCTCAACATTTATTTGGCTTTTTGGGGTCTTTTGTGGTTCCATATATTTTCTCTCAATCCATCACTATCATTTCTTTCTTTCTACTGTTCAGTATTTATCAGTCTAGCAATATTTTTTTTTTCACAGATCCCACTTTTGGAGTTGTATCTAAAAGTTTATTGCCAAACTCAAGGTTACATAGATTTTCTCTTTTTTTTTATTCTATAACTTCACAATATTGTGCTTTGCACTTAAGTCTCTGATCTTTATTAAGTTAATTATTGCAAAAGGTATAAATTTTGTCTGTAAATTATTGTATTATTTTGTATGTGGATGTCCAATTGTTCCTGTACCATGTGTTTAAAAGACTATCTTTTCTCCATTGTATGTCTTTTTCTACTTCTTCCAAGAATAAATAGCTATCTGCATGGTTTTATTTGGGGCTCTCTATTCTATTCCATTGATCTATATGTATATTATTTTGCTAGTCCCATGCTCTCTGGATTACTATAGCTTTATAGTAAGAGTTCAAGTCAGGTAATGCCAGTCTTCCAGCTTTGTTCTTTTTTGATATCATGTTGGCTATTTGGGGTCATTAGTCTTTCCACATAAATTTTTGTATAAGTTCGTTGATCTCCATAACACAACTTGCTGGGTTTTGGTTAGGATTTCATTGAATCTATACATGAAGATGTGGAGACTTTACATCTTAACAAAATTGAGTCTTTCAGTACACAGTCCTGCCTTATCTGTCCATGTGTTTAGACTGTCTTTGATTTCTGTCATCAGAGTTTTTTGGCTTTCCATATCTAGATCATGTATATATTCTGTTAAAATTTTATCAAAGTATTTATTACAAATTTTGGTGCTATTATAAATAGTGATGTGTTTTCAATTACAAATTCTAGTTCTTCATTACTGGCACATATAGGGAAAAAAATGGACTTTTGTATAATAAGTTTATATCACATGACATTGTTATAATCACTTATGAGTTCCAGCACTATCTGTGGATTCTTTGAAATTTTCTATGTAGAGAATCATGTCATTTGTGAGCAAATAGAGTATTATTTCTTCCATTCTAAACTGCATACCCTTTTTTCTTGTCTTGTTATATCAGCTAGGACTTACAATGTGATGTTGAGTAAGAGTGAATTCATCATAAGATGCATAACAAATATATCATAAAATTAATAGAATCATCCTTTTGTACTTGATGTTAGGAAGGGAAGCATCTACTTTCTAACCATTTAGTAGGATGTTGGTTGTAGGTCTTTAGCAGCTGTTCTTTGTCTCATTGAGGAAGACCTTCTCTATTTGTAGTTTGCTGAGAGATTTTATCATTAAAAAACAAATGAAAAAACAAACAAACAAAAAAATACCTCTGGGATTTTTTTTCATTAAAAAAAACACACAAAAAAAACCTCTGCAGGGTAAATTTTGTCAAATTATTTTTCTGCATTAATTGAGACCATATGGTTTTTCTTCTTTGGTCTGTTGATGTGGTGCATTACCTAACATAATTTTCAAATTTTGAACCAGCCTTGCATATCTGGAATCAATTCTACTTTGTCATAGTGTATATTTATTTTTAAACATTGTTGAATATAATTTGCTAGGATTTTTGGAGAATATATGTGTTCATGAGAGATATTAGCCTATAACTCTTTTCCTCTTATAATGTCTTTAAGCGGTTTTTACATAGAAGTAATGCTGACCTAGTAGAATAAACTAGGAAGTATTCCTTTTGATTTTATATTCTGGAAGAGAACATAGAAAATTAATATCATTTCTTCTGTACGGTTTTGGTAAAACTCACCAATGAAACTATTTGGGTCTGGTGATTTCATTTTCAGAAAGTGTGGGGGCGGAGCCCCAGAGAGTAGTTTCCAGGCTCTCGGCCTCACATAGACAGGTGCTGGCTCAGGTAGTAAATGGCCAACTGTGATTGCATGGCCATCAGCTGTGGCTAGTTGGCCGTCAGCTGTAACCAGTGAGCCATTGGCCACAATATAACTGCTGTGGCTACGCTAGAGAAAGGAAAAAAAAGAGGAAGAGGAGGAGAGAAGAAGGATGGGGCTAGCAAGAAGATGGCGGCTGGGCTGGCAAGCGTGGATGGCGGTTTGCGGACAGTGTGTATCCAGCCTCCAGTGAGAGTATAGTGCCGCCAGAGAGAATAAAGTGGTATGACTCCCCTACCTATGGCTCCGTGGGTGTTCCTTTTTGGCCTCACCATATCCTGCGTTATGAGGGGAGCGGGAGCAGAGACCCCGCAGGCCGTCCCGCACGACAAATGGCGCAGCGAGCAGGGTCTCCCGCATGACACATGGCGCAGCGAGCAGGGTATGGTGCCGGCCAAAGCTCTCCAAAGGACGGTGGAGCAGTTTGTGTGTATGAACACCCAGTCTGAGGAAGACCAGGAGGAGCAGCTGCCGGAGAGCTGGACCCTCGTGGAGGGGTGGGAGGACGTGGACGGTTCTCCCACCAGCACAGGAAAAGCCATGCAGCTGCTGGAGAGATGGAGCCCCGTGGAGAGGTGGAAAGATGTGGACGGTTCTCCCACCAGCACAGGAAAAGCCATGCAGCTGCTGCAGAGATGGAGCCCCGCGGAGAGGTGGAAAGATGTGGACGGTTCCCCAACCAGCACAGGCCGGAGAAAGCGAAGGTCGTTGCAGCCCTGTGGGCCGGGGAAGTTCCTGCTCAGGCAGCCCGGATGCAGGACTTATAGTCCCAGGAGGTAACGCTTGCTGAGTCCTCCGTGGGAGATGAGGGTGAGGTCAAGGTCATCCCTCACCCCCAGGACAGCCCTGGTGAATGACTGTGGACTATGGGGAATTGCCTTCCATCCCTAATTTAATGGATCGCTTGACTGTTTGTTTGGGAACTGTTGTTAGTGGAACTGGGGGATATTTGCTTTTGTCTCTTGACTGGCCGCCATTGAGAATATGTAAGCACCTTGGTTGTGAGTCGCTGTTGTTCCAGCAGGGTACCCTGAGAGGCACAGAGAGAGTAGAGCCCTGGCTGTGTCCAGGAAGTTTGGCTGAGCCCTGAAGATACCCTGGCTGTGCCCAGGAAGTCGGGCTGTTCCCAGAGAGAGTGGCAGTGCCCTGAGAGCCCTGGCTGAGTCCAGGAAGTCTGGCTGAGCCCTGAAGGTACCCTGGCTGTGCCCAGGAAGTCGGGCTGTTCCCAGAGAGAGTGGCAGTGCCCTGAGAGCCCTGGCTGTGTCCAGGAAGTGTGGTTGTGCCCACAGAGAGTGGCAGTGCCCTGAAAGCCCTGGCTGTGTCCAGGAAGTGTGGCTGTGGCAGTGCCCTGAGAGCCCTGGCTGTGTCCAGGAAGTGTGGCTGTGCCCACAGAGAGTGGCAGTGCCCTGAAAGCCCTGGCTGTGTCCAGGAAGTGTGGCTGTTCCCAGAGAAAGTGGCAGCGCCCTGAGAAATTCTAGCTGTGCCCGGGGAAACTAGTGGTACCCTAAGAAGTCCAGGAAGTCTGGCTGTGCCCAGGAGTACTGGTGGTGCCCTGAGAAACCCTGGCTGTGTCCGGGAAGACAGGTGGTACCCTAAGAAGTCCAGGAAGTCTGGCTGTGCCCAGGAGTACTGGTGGTGCCCTGAGAAACCCTGGCTGTGTCCGGGAAGACAGGTGGTACCCTAAGAAGTCCAGGAAGTCTGGCAGTGCCCAGGAGTACTGGTGGTGCCCTGAGAAACCCTGGCTGTGTCCGGGAAGACAGGTGGTACCCTAAGAAGTCCAGGAAGTCTGGCAGTGCCCAGGAGTACTGGTGGTGCCCTGAGAAACCCTGGCTGTGTCCGGGAAGACAGGTGGTACCCTAAGAAGTCCAGGAAGTCTGGCAGTGCCCAGGAGTACTGGTGGTGCCCTGAGAAATCCTGGCTGTGTCCGGGAAGACAGGTGGTACCCTAAGAAGTCCAGGAAGTCTGGCCGTGCCCAGAAGCACTGGTGGTGCCCTGAGAAACCCTGGCTGTGCCCAGAGAGCCTGGCTGTGTCCAGGATATTGCATTCACCCCCAGGCTCCTCGCACAGGTCCCCTCGCGGAAGACGCTTGTCGCGTAGATTGTGAGGCGAGAGCCTGTAGGGGTGGAGTGTGGGGGCGGAGCCCCAGAGAGTAGTTTCCAGGCTCTCGGCCTCACATAGACAGGTGCTGGCTCAGGTAGTAAATGGCCAACTGTGATTACATGGCCATCAGCTGTGGCTAGTTGGCCGTCAGCTGTAACCAGTGAGCCATTGGCCACAATATAACTGCTGTGGCTACGCTAGAGAAAGGAAAAAAAAGAGGAAGAGGAGGAGAGAAGAAGGATGGGGCTAGCAAGAAGATGGCGGCTGGGCTGGCAAGCGTGGATGGCGGTTTGCGGACAGTGTGTATCCAGCCTCCAGTGAGAGTATAGTGCCGCCAGAGAGAATAAAGTGGTATGACTCCCCTACCTATGGCTCCGTGGGTGTTCCTTTTTGGCCTCACCATATCCTGCGTTATGAGGGGAGCGGGAGCAGAGACCCCGCAGGCCGTCCCGCACGACAAATGGCGCAGCGAGCAGGGTCTCCCGCATGACAGAAAGCTATTAATTATTTAATTTATTTAATAGATATAAGTCTATTAAGATTATCTATCCCTTCTTGTGTGAATTTTGGTTGTTTCTGTCTTTCAAGAAATATGTCAATTTAATCCAAGTTAAACTTGTGGACATGATAGTTCTGGTTTCCAGTCCAACATATAAGGAGATTGGAAGTTGTCACTTCATTTTAATCAGTAAAAAACTTGAAAATTGAAAATCAGTAACTCTACTTAGATCCATCAGAGAATTGAGGTCATAGGGCAAATTGCTGCCCCAAAGATTGGAAATATAGGCGGATACCGAAAATCACAACTTACCAGAGCAGAATCCCATGAGTAGCAACCTCCTGATGAACCAGTAGGAGAAAAGAAAACCTAAACTGTAATTGATTAATTTCTAGAGGCTAAGTATGGACAAATTAAAAACACCAGGAGGATTTAGTATTTGGGGGGGAAATCCCTTTAATGAGTTTTAACTCCAGGAGCCTGACCAGGTTCTCAAAAAGAAGATGGAAGAAAAAACACTACTTGATTTTAGAGGTAGTAGGAATACCCATTTGGAAAAATGCCCCAAATGCCCAGAGAATTATTTTTTCTTAACAAGGCCTGATCTAAATTAAGCTATTTTAACAGAACTTAACCTACTGGGGCTTATCAAAGCACAACTCACCTGGGGGAAGAGAAATACCCAACTCCCACCCACTTTAGCTTTACAGATGGGAAAAGGGAAATAATAAATCTCAGTTTCCTCTAGTCATTTGGTTCCTTCCAAAGGGGGCTGGGAGTGGGGGGTGGGGTCTCTGAAAAGTACTAGTAAAAGCCACAGCCTGAGGGAACAGCCTGTCATCAAAATGAGACCTAATCATGGGACTTTAGAACACTTTCTCTCCTCAAAAACCTTACAAACACATCATTAAAAGACTATTTACTGGAGTTCCTTTTCCTCACCACATGCTACCCAATTTTCAATAAAAATTATAAGGCATACTGCAAAGCAAAAAAGTACAGTTTGAATAGATAATACGAGTATCACAAACAGACTCAGATATAGGAAGGATATTAAAATTATCAGTCTAGAGATTTTAAAAAATATAATTAATATATTAATGATTCTAATTTTAAAAGTAGACAATGTGCAAAAACTGATGAATAATGTAAGCAGAGAAGTGGAAATTCTAAGAAAGAATAAAAAAGAAATGGTAGAAACAAAAAACACTATAAAAGTACTGAAGGATTCCTTTGACATACTCGTTAATAGACTGGACACAACTAAGAACAGAATCAATAAACTTGAGGATATGTCTATAAAACTTTAAAAATCTGAAAAGCAAAGAGGAAAAAGTAAAACGAATGAACAAACAAACAAACAGAACAGACTATCCAAGAACTGTGGGATAACTCTAAAACGTATGTCATATGTGTAATGAAAGTACCAGAAGAAGAGAGAAAGCAACAAGAGAAATATTTGAAGCAATAGTGATGGAGAATTTCCCAGAATTAATTGTACGGACCGATGCAAAGATCCAGGAAGCTTACAGAATCAAGCAGGATAATTGTCAAAAAACAAAAACAAAAACAAAACCCTACACTGAGCCTATATTTAAATTGCATAAAATAAAAAATAAAAAAGAGAAATTATTGAAACAAGTGACAGGTGGGGGGAGGGGCTTGCCTATTGAGGGGAAAAGATAAAAATTATATAGTGTTGGTACATAGCATTAAGTTTTGTTTGGGGTTTGTTGAGTGGATTTTTTTTTTTTTTTTTGTGTGTGTGTGTGTGTGTGTGTGTGTGTGTGTGTGTGTGTGTGTGTGTGATGTAAGTACCTGACATTAAGCTTTTGATTGCTGAGGCATCCATTTCTTAACATATTTCCAACAGTATGACATGGCCTCTACCAAAACAATATATAAGGAACCAGGTCACCCCCACCTATGAAGTTCTCCTTTTAGATATTCCTGGGTAACTTAGATAACTGACCATTTGAGTCACCCCACTTTTTCCTTTCTGCATTCTAATTACCACTCTTATGTTTTAAATGTGCCAATAGGTAGAGATTGATATCAGCATTATGGCTAAGTAAATCATTCCTTTTTTTCCCCCTGTCCTTTGATTTACAACGTATTGGGCACAACAGCCAAACATAAGTGCACCTGCAGATTACACCAGGCTACCTTGGAGGGTTCTACCAACCTGTGCATCCAAAACTTGGCAGATAGAAACTTAGTGGGGGCTGCAGATACAAGGGAGTCAGTGAGCCTGCCCCACCACCACTTGCCATAATCAGGAAAAAGGAAACCTCAAGGGTGCAAAATAGGGCTAATACCCAGGGTTGATAGAGAATTTATGGAGGTACAACCTCCCTCATGGTAGACTCCAGCATGCCATTGTAGTGAGATAGGGGTTAGTTTGGAAGCAGAGGACGCAGAAACTTGCCAAAGCAGCACCCCTGTTCAGTGCAACACTTCAAGGGTGCTGGGCTTTTGGCAGCATCAAAGGCAACTTCTCTGACAGAAGAGGTGAAAAATATTATCCTTTTCCATGGAGGATGTGTAAAGCAAAAGTGTTAAGTGATTTCCTGGCTGGCATTTTCTATGGGTTCCAGCCGGAGGGACCTGTTTCTCTCCAAAAGCACATGGATTTCTGAGGAAGGACGTTTATGACTGTGAGGAGGGGGAGGAAAAGGAAGGAGGCAGACAAAAATATCAAATGTCATTGAAAGCACATGTTTCCTGTTGTCTGTTTTGGAATTTCAGCAGAACGTGCAATGAAGACCTCTGGAAGTGCCCCACTCAGTGATCCCCTACCAGCCCATGGGCAGCCCCAAAGCCCCAGATGTTAAGCCCACACCTACCCCCTATGCCGCCAGCTCTTGTTTATGCTCCCAGATGTATTTACAAGAGCCATCTCCAGTAAGAGAAATCACAAACCTGAGCTATATGACCGCCTTCTGGAATATGTAAAAAGGTGTCTTAATGCCAGCCTGTTAAATTGTAAGAACCAGAGCAAACATGAATCATTAACTTTAGGAAAGTTATCTGCTACTTCAAATGCAAAATCAGAAGTACATTGTTGCCACGCAGCAGCCTAACCGTCTGTCCCCTCGTACCTACCCCTAAAGAAAGAAGAGTCTGTGAGACTGATCCTTTCAAGGACTTTGCTTCACCTTTGTGTTTACACTTTATGTCTCCCTGTTTGGCCCCAAAGGATGGCTGGTTAGTCAATGATGGGTAATATTCCTCAAAGAAGGAACAACCTAAGACAGGCACAGTCGCATAGGGGCCATCAGGAGAACTTATGGGGTTGACAGAGGTAGGCATAGACCTCCACCTTCCCCGGCTAAGGAGAGCTTCTGACTCTGTGGCTATATTCCTTCCCACAACCTGCTTGGGAAGAGATTCAATGATGTGCTAACATCAGTTTTCCATCTATTCATATCAGTAAGTTTCAGCATGAAGGTTTTGTCCCTTGGGGAGGTACATAAACAAATACTAAGACATCCTGGGACTTTCGGTTCCGGCCGCTTGCAGGCAAGGGTGATTGGTTTGAATCAGTTTTCTGGTATGATGTATGAGATTCACAGACCGTGGAGAAAACAATGCTACTTCTTTGTGTGTACATCAATAAATGCCACAAGGTGGCCCGATTCGGGGCTCTCAGTCCTTTGAGACTGTGAGACCCTTGGCCCCTAGTGCATAACTCTCTTGACTTCAGTTTCTTTCTTAATCCTTCGTCGCCCCTTCTCATTCTCTTACTGCCCGTGTCCTGCTGGATGCAACAGTACATATTGTCATAGTATTAAAGAGAAAATATGGTATCACACAAAAAAGAATTCTCTCCAACAATCAAACTCAAAATTATAAAATATTGTAATATAACTGATAAAGAATTAAAAATAGCTGTTACGAAGAAATTCACTGAGGTAGAAGAAAACTCAGAAAGGCAATTCAGTAGACTCAGGGAAAATATTAATGCACAGAAGAAGCTATTCACCAGAGAGATTGAAATTATAAAAAAAGAACCAAACAGAAATTCTGGAGCAGAAGAATTCAATGACTGAGATGAAGAATGAACTAGGGAGCATCAGTAACAGGAAAGAATAGATGGAAGAAAGAATAAGTGACTTGGAGAATAGGGATTTATATATGATTCAGTTAGGAGGGAGCATTAAGATTTTAAAAAAGGAAATAAATGCTACAAGACTTGCTAGAATCCATCAGATTGGACTTTGAGTTCAAAGAGGATTTTATGAATTTGACCTCAAAAACAAGGGAAGTAAAAGCAAAAATAATGAATGACACTCTATCAAACTAAAAAGCTTCTGCACAGCAAAAGAAACCATCAACAAAAGAAAGAGTCAGCCAAGTGAATGGGGGAAGATATTCGCAAACAACACCTCCAATAAGGAGCTAATATCCAAAAAATATAAAGAACTTGTACAACTCAACAACAGAAAAAACAATCCAATAAAAAATGGGCAGAGGACCTTAGCAGAGACTTCTCCCAAGAAGGCATACAAACAGCCAACAGATATATGAAAAAATGCTCACCTTCACTAGCTATCAGGGAAATGCAAATAAAAACCACAATGAGATACCACCTCACACCTATCAGAATGTCTGTCTCCTCCCACAACTCCAGGGTCCATAAAACTGCAAGAGTCTTTTGTTTTGGGCTCCCTCAACAGTTAGATGACCCCCATCTATTTTGATCCACCTGACCCTCCAGCAATGTGCCATTCCATGGGGGAAAACACTGTGAGGTTACTTTCACTAGAACCCCCCTTTTTAAATCCACAGTTGTTAATTTCATTTGTGGATAAAAGGGGGGTTCCTGAAAGTTCTAATCATAAATTCCTAATTGGACAAGTCATGGTGGGTAGTCATGCCTCAGGCCTGTGACTTCAATGAAGAGGATTTTAAGGAAGTCCTGTCCTTTGTTCTTGTGCATCTACTTAAGCCACCTTTGAAATGCCAGAAGTACCATGTTTCCCCGAAAATAAGACCTAGCTGGACAGTCAGCTCTAATGTGTCTTTTGGAGCAAAAATTAATATAAGACCTGGTCTTATTTCACTATAATATAAGACTGGTTCTTATCTAACAATATAAGACCGGATCTTATATTAATTTTTGCTCCAAAAGACGCATTAGAGCTGACTGTCCAGCTAGGTCTTATTTTCGGGGAAACACAGTAATACTACTAAAGGTATATGGGAACAGAGCTAGGAGTGCAGTTTCCAGGCTCTCGTCCTCACGTGGAGAGGTGTTGGCTCAGGTAATAAATGACCATCAACTGTGATTGGATGGCCATCAGCTGTGGCTGGTTGGCCGTCAGCTGTAACCAGTGAGTCATTGGCCACTAATATAACTGCTGTGGCTACGCTAGCAGCAAAATGGGGGCTAGCAAGAAGATGGTGGCTGAGCTAGCAAGCGCAGATTGCAGTTAACCCAGAGGATTGCAGCTAGCAAGTGTGGTTGGTTGGCAGAGAGAAGTGGACGGCAGGTAGTGGACAGTGTGGCTCCTGCTTCCTGTGTCTCCAACCCAGCCGCCAGTGAGACTATAGTGGTGTGACTCCCCTATCTATGGCTCCGTGGGTGTTCCTTTTTGGCCTCACCATATCCTGGGTTCTTATGCGGGGAGTGGGACCAGAGACCCCAGAAGAGACCCCGCCTGACACCCTGGATGACAAGGTGTAACCTACCTAAATGAGCAACCAAGCTTGTTAACTATCCTGTAATCCAATCCCTGTTTTGCTTTCTCCCACCTTCAAGTAATCATCCTTAAATTTCCTCCTTAATTCCAAATGTATAAACAAAAGTGCAAACTGTTATTCTCTGGAGTATTTTAGATCTTACTTCCTGGCAATTGACATCAGTTTGGGTTCAAATAAACTCTTAGAAAAATTCTCTACAGGTTTGGACATTTCTTACCTGGACACATGTCATGCAGGGAGGCCTGCGGGGTCTCTGGTCCCGCTCCCCACTGTCATGCGGGAGAGGCCTGCAGGGTCTCTGCTCCCGCTCCCCATACAAGAACGCAGGATATGGTGAGGCCAAAAAGGAACACGCAAGGAGCCATAGATAGGGGAGTCATACTAGTATATTCTCGCTGGCGGCACTATACTCTCACTGGAGGCTGGATCCACACTGTCCGCAAACCACCATCCACGCTTGCCAGCCCAGCCGCCATCTTCTTGCTAGCCCCCATCCTTCTCTCTTCCTCTCTGCTAGCCTAGCCACAGCAGTTATATTAGTGGCCAATGGCTCACTGGTTACAGCTGATGGCCAACTAGCCACAGCTGATGGCCATCCAATCACAGTTGATGGCCATTTACTACCTGAGCCAGCACCTGTCTATGTGAGGCCGAGAGCCTGGAAACTACTTTCTGGGTCTCTGCCCCCACAACACATTTTTGGTATGTGCTTTAATTGGCTTCTCATACATGGCAGTTGTGTTCTCAGTTTCTCTAGTTCAGCTGAGCTCCTGACAGTTTATTTCCCACTGCTATGTACCTCCATACCATGATGTTAAGCCTCTGATCCTGCTCCTCAGGGGGTGCAAACTTGAGTATTCCCACAATTACCATAGAATGACAGTGATTTCTGCAGGGCTCTTTTTGACAGCTTCTGTTCCTGACCACACCCAGCTGTTCAGCTCCCCTAATTGCTGTGATTACTCTGTTATTCAGCAATGCTCTAGGACACAAATTGCTCTTTAGACGACACCATCAAAATCAGACTACTTCTGAAAAATAGTTAGCTGCCAAGGCACTTTCTACTACTAGGTAGGAAGACAACTAATTAATAGTAATCCAGCCAAATAATGTATGAATGTGACATTTCCTAAAGCAATACCTGCATTTTACCAAGGATTTTTCTGGAGGCTATACCATGCCTTGTTGTTAAAGATACTGATATATCCTGAGATATCTCTAGATGTCCAGAAGCACTCCCCCTTAGCTCGACTCACATATGGGGAGGGGGAGGTCCAAATTTGGGTTCTCCCTCTTGTTTTTAATTTTCTTCTCAGTAGTTTTGTACTATTAAGGGAAAAAAAACCCTGTGTATATGGATGGTAATCTTGGGTAAAGATTATTTTCCCAAATTATGTTTTTCATCACAGGGACTGAAATTCTCATGGTGGCCATATAGATGGGGGCATAAAAAAATGAAGTCATAATTCTCTAAAAATGGTTTGATATCCTAATTTCTACTTTGAGTTTCTCAGCATGTGAGAAAGCTTCCATGTCAATTATCCCCTACATTTGGATTGTACTTATTTCCTCTTTAAGAATTTTTTACTTTTTATACAGTTATTAATAATTGTACATAAAATCTTTATGTACACTCATTTTCATGTTTATAAACAATTTACACCTTTCATGACACAGTTATGTAGTGAAACTTACAAAACAAGTCTACCAATTCTAACACATAAAGCAGCAAAATTGTAAGTCAAATGTCATTTTTTTTATTCCAAGGTGCCAACAAATTGTTTTCATCATGCCTTGCAGAGATATATATTGTTTATGAAAGAATGTTTTACTTTTGATAAGACATATAGCTACATCAGAGACCAGACAAATCATTATAATTCATTTTAAAATATATAATATTGAAATAAAAGTTTCTGTTAAAATACTGTCCTTCCAAGAATGACCATTTGGGGGACAAAAAGTGAAATGAAGTTCTTAATTTGCTTGTTTCTACAAGTAAAACATTTGAACTTCAATAAAACATTTGAAGTCTTGTTCATAACTTTCAATGTATTTTTACATCCATTATTCTATTTGATCATTATCATCCTGAGATGATTATCACCTATACTTTAGAGAATAACAAATTAAAGACATATATTGAGAACATGTATCTATTGTTTGTTCCTGGTGTGTCACATTTTCACATATATATCATAGTATAAAATAGATTATCTTTATATACGTCTACATCTGTGTGTATGTATATGTAGATTATTTTAATATATAAAAATCATGAAATATGTAGCAAAAATAATTTCTAAATGTTAGAAGTTTATAATTTACTGAAGATGAGACAGGAATGCAGAAAGAGATGTAAACTTTATTGAAAATAAAATGATATCTTACTTATCTTTGCTATATGTCCTAGCAGTTTCCAGTTTCTTTCTATGCATCTGTTTACATATGTGTTTATACTCATATGTGTGTCTATGAGCTATATAAAAGGTGTGTATAAATAGAGTAATTTAATTTATTCTTTCAAAATGTATACCTCTCCATTCCTTTTCTAATACACAAACATTTATATTCAATCACTAGAATAGAGATTATCTAGGATTAAAATATGTTTTACTGAATAATACTGTACTTTCTACTCAGTCAAACCATCAATCATTTTCAAAGTAAAGAAACTATTTTCAGACCTGCAAGGAATTAGCAAAACTGTTAACCACAGATATATTGCTTAAATAATACATATTGATTGATAATTAAAATTAACAGAAAAAAATCATATTCTGAAAAAGTTGTGGACAAAAAAGTACATAATAATGATGTATGCAAGTGTTTTTTATATGTGTTTTATATATGAAACAAGACAAGTGTGAAATTGACATTTGAAATCTACTGAAGTGGGTTTTTTGTTTTTTATTATGATAAGATATAGAGAACATAAATTTATGATTTTTAACCACTTATATGTATAGGTAGGTATGCCATTCAGTGACATTAAGTAAATTCACAATGATGACCAAACATCAACGCCATCCATCTTCAGAACTTTTTCATTTTCACAAACTGATACTCAGCCCCAGGCAAGTACAATTCTATTTTCTGTCTCTATGAATTTGACTACTCGGGTACCTCATACAAGAGGAATCATATAGTACTTGTCCTTTCATATCTGCTTATTTCACTTAACATGAAATCCATAGGGTTTATTCATGCTGTAGCATGTATCAGAATTTCATTGCTTTTTAAGGGTGAATAATATTTTATTGTACGTATACACTACATTTGTTTATCCATTTATCTATCAGTGGACACTTGGATCTTTTCCACTTTTGGGCTACTGTGAAAAAGGCTACCATTAACATGGGAGTACAAGTATCTGTTCAGTTCTCTGCTTCCACATACCTAGGAGTAAAATTGCTGGATCATGTGGTAATTGTCTTTAACTTTTTGCGAAATGGTAAAGCAGTTTTCCACAGTGGCTGCACCATTTTACATCCCCACCAACGATGCTCAAGAGTCTCGATTTCTCCACCTCCTTGCTAATACTATTTGTAAATTTTTTGGTTTATTTTAATAAAACACATCTTAATTTATGTGAAGAGTTATCTCATTGTGCTTTTAATTTGCACTTCCTTAATAATTAATGATAGTGATGATATTTTCATGTGCTTGTTGGCCACTTGTATACCTTTTCTTGAGAAACATCTATTAAAATACTTTGCCCATTTTTATTTGTGCTGTTTGGGTTTGATTTTTTTTTTTTTTTAAGTTGAGTTACACGAGTGCTTTATATTTTCTGGCTATTGACCCTTTATGAGATAAATAGATGATTTGCAGATATCTTCTATTCCTTGAGTTGTCTATTCGTAATCTTAATGATGTCCTTTGACACGTATGAGAAATTTTAAATTTGTCAAAGCTAACTTATTCATTTAAAAAGTTATCTGTGCATTTTATAATCATTGCCAAATCCAATATCATGAAGATTTATCCCATGCTTTCTTCCAAGTGTTTTATAGTTTTAGCTGTTACATTTAGGTCTCTGATGCATTGTGAGTTAATTTTTATATATGGTGTAAGGTACATTTTCAAATTCATGCTTTTGCATATGACTATCCAGTTTTCCCCCATCATTTATTGAACAGACTGACTTTGACCCAGTGGGAGGTTTTGGCATCCTTATTAAGCATTATTTGACCATATATCTGAGGGTTTGTTTCTGGGTTCTTTCTTCAATTAGTTGATATGTCTCTCTTTATTCTAGTACCACACTATTTTGATAAGTCTAACTTTAGTAGTGAGTTTTGAAATCAGGAAGTGTGATTTTAACTTTGATTTTTTTAAAACTAATTAATTAATTTTCAATTACAGTTGACATTATTTTATATTAGTTTCAAGTGTGTAGCACAGTGGTTAGACATTTATATAATTTACAAAGTGATCCCTCTGATTAGTTTAGTGCCCACTTGGAACTATACAGTTATAACATTACTGACTATATTCCTTAGGCTGTACTTTACAACTTTGTTCTTTTTTTTCAAGATATTTTTGGCTATTCAAGATCCCTTGGTATTTCATGTGAGTTTCAAGATATAATTTTCTATTTCTGCAAAATTATTATTTGAATTTTGATAGGTATTGCACTGAATCTACTGATTGCTTTGGGTATTATTAACATCTTAAAAATGTTAATTCTTCTAACCATGAACTTGGAATGTCTTTCAATTTCTTTGCGTCCTCCTTAATTTCTTTCCTCAGTGTTTTATAGGTTTTAGTGTACACATTTTCAGCCCTTTAGTTAAGTTTATTCCTAAGTATTTTATTTATTTTTTGATGTTATATAATTTGAATTGTTTTCCTAATTTTCTTTTCAGAATTTTCATTGTTAGTGTATAGAAAGGCAACTGATTTTTGAGTGTTAATTTTAGATCCTACAACTTTACTAAATTTGTCCATTACTTTTAACTTTGTATATATGAATGCTACATATAAGATCATGTCATCTGTGATCAGAGAAAATTTTACTCCTTTCCAATTTGGATGTCTTTATTTCTCTTTCTGCCTAATTGTTCTGAATGGAACTTCAAATACCATGTTGAATAGATGTGGCAAAAGCAGCTATCTCTATCTTGTTCCGAAGGTTAGAGGAAAAACTTTTTCCTCTTTCCATTGAATACATGATGCTGTCTGTGTGTTTTTTATATGTGGCATTTATTATGTTGAGGCACTTACATTTTTTTAAAGATTTTTATTAAAAATATAGCTAACATACAATATTATATTCATTTCAGGGGTGCACCATAGTCATCCAACGTTTATATACCTAAGGAAGTAATCATCATAAATCTAGCAACCTTCTGACACTGTACTATGCTATCACAATATTACTGCTGATATTCCCTATGCTGCATATTATATCCCCATGACTTATTTGTTTTATACCTGGAAATTTGGCCCTCTTATTCCCCTTCACCTTCCCCTACCCCTTT
Source organism: Rhinolophus sinicus (assembly GCF_057876585.1). Lineage (NCBI taxonomy): Eukaryota > Metazoa > Chordata > Mammalia > Chiroptera > Rhinolophidae > Rhinolophus > Rhinolophus sinicus. The sequence continues at coordinate 54,698,336 of NC_142518.1, read as the reverse complement.
TTTAACATTTTTCAATAGGAGTTGACATTCAATATTATTTTATATTTAAGGTGTACAGCATACTGGTTAGAAATTTATATGATTTAAGAAGTGATCCCCCTGAGTAGCCTAGTGCCCACCTCGCACCATACATAGTTATTACCATATTATTGACTATATCCCCTATGCTTTACTGTCCTTTGTATGTGCCACTTGTGGGGCTAATTGTGCAGTACTCTGCTATGATCTGAAGCCAACCACCAAATATGTTGGTTCAGGGACCTCTTACGAGGGACTCCAGTGCAGGCCCAGGTCACCCACTACCTGTGGCTGTTTGGGGACTGCCTGGTAGGAGCTACAAAGTGATCCATAATTGTTTGCCACCTGTGCTAAACCTGGAGGTATATGGGAGATGCCATGCTATGAACTGAGGACGTCTGCCACCGATACGAGGCCTGGCATATCTCTTTAAGAAGCCAGGACACCCCAAGGCATGCTGCCACCTGCCAGCTCCCTTCATGTTCAAACTCTTATAGAGCCTCATGATATATGAGTTGGGTGATGCAGGGTCTTGAGGAGTCACTAGAGTGGGAAGAGTTATAGTCACCAGGTTAATGTAGACTCTGGTTTGGTGGCAGTGCTGAGCCTAGAGTGACTCAGCAAAAGTCTCAGAGCACACTGAGGCCAGTCACTGCCCGACGGGCCCGTGCACTCCAATAGTTTTCCGAGAGAGAGTAATGTGGGTGGGGCTGGGTGCTCATGGAGAAAGTACCTCTGGTGTTGGGGGAATTGGGTGAGGTGGAGTCCCAGTGAGTCAGTAGGGTAGAGCAACAGAGTTCACCAGGCCAATCAGATTCAGATTTGGCCATATTGGGGGCAGGCTCAATACAGGCAAGGTGGCACCCCCCTGCCAGCTGCACAGGGAAAATGCCAACTGTCCTCCAGTCCTCCCCCTGGAGCCACACACCTCAGTCTGCCCCTTCTGCCCATATGTTTCCAACACCCCACCAATTCACCATCCCTCTGCCAGAGCCCAAGGTGAGTGCCTGTGAGTGAGTGAATGTGTATGGGCTGTTCAAGAGGACGCCTAGGTTTCCCACAGCCTTCCATCCCACCTGGATGATCAGAATCCCTAGTTTTTCACAGCCAAATGTTGTGGGGGCTCCTCTTCCTGTTACCGGTATTCTGGGCTGGGGAGGTTGGTGGTGTGGGGAGATAGGGTCCCTCACTTCTCTGGGGGGAAACTCTGTGGCTGAGATATTCCTCCTTGTTCTCAATCTTCACATGGAGCTTTGGGGCCCATTCCACGTCTCCCCCCTCCTACCAGTCTCAATGTGGCTTCTTTAGATTTTTAGTCATAGGACTTCTGTTAAGTTAGACTTCAGATGGTTCTCTGGGTTGATTGTTCTATAATTTAGTTGTAATTTTAATATGTTCATGGAAGGGTGCAGGCACAGTGTTTATGTATTCTCCAAAATCTTGGCTCTCTCTCGAGGCATTTTATATTCCCTGTTTCTTCAGAGGTATTGTTTGTTTGTTTGTTTGTTTGTTTGTTTGTTTTAAATCATGTAATATTGTTGAATTTTGTCAAATGCTCTTTGTTGATTAATTTGTAAACCTTTTTTGTTTGTTTGATTTTTTAAGAGCAGCTTTAGGTTAACAGCAAATTGAGGAGAAAGCATAGAGATTTCCCAAATACTCTTCTACCCTCACATATGCATAGCCTCCATTACTAATATTCTCCACCAGAGTGGTTCCTATGTAACAACTGATGAACATACATTGACGCATCATAATCACCCAAAGTCCGTAGTTTACAATATAACTCACTCATAGTGTTGTGCATTCTATGGGTTTGAACAATGTATAATAATATATATTCCTCATTATGGTATCGTACAAAATATTTTCATTGGCTTAAAAATTCTCTGTGCTCTGCCTGTTTATCCCTTTGCCCCTACCCCACCAATCCCTGGCAACCACTGAACTTTTTTGCCTTTTTCATAACGTAATATAGTTGGAATCATACAGTATATGGCCATTCAGGTTGGCTTTTATTCAGTTAGTAATGTGCATTTAAGATTGCTTCGTGTCTTTTCATGGTTTTATAGCTCATTTCCTTTTATTACTGAATAATATTCCATTGTGTGAATGTAACACAATTTACTAATCCATTCACCTACTGCAGGACATCTTGGTTGCTTCCAAGTTTTGGCAACTCTGTATAAAGCTGTTATAAACATCCATGTGCAACGTTTTGTGTGGATGTAAGTTATGAAATATTTTGGGTAAATACCAAGGAGCACAAATGCTGGATCATATGTTAAGATTATGTTTAGCTTTGTAAGAATGTGCTGAAGTGGCCATACTATTTTGCATTCCCACCAGCCACTAATGAGGGTTCCTGTTGCTGCATCTCCCCAGTAGCATTTTGTGTTGTCAGTACTCTGGATTTTGGCCATTTTAACTGGTGCTTAATATATCTCATTGTTTTAATTTACAGTTCCCTGATGACATATGATGTGAAGCATCTTTTCATAGGCTTATTTGCTATGAGTATCTTTTCTTTGGTCAGCTGAGGTCTTCAGTCCATTTTAAATCGGATTATTTTCTCATTGTTGTCTTTAGGAGTTCTTTGTGTATTTTGGATAATAGTAGTTTATCAGATGTGTCTTATCTAAATATGTATTGTTAAGTCTGTAGCTTGTTTTCTTCTTCTCTTGACAATGTCTTTTGTAGAGCAGAAGTTTTAAAGTTAATTGCAGTCCTGCTTATCAATTTAGTTTTTATGAACCATGCCTTTAGTGTTATATCTAAAAGGTCATTTCCATACCAAAAGTTATCTAGGTTTTATCCTATGTTTCTTTCAGGAATTTCATAGTTTCGCATTCTACATTTATGTCTGTGTTCCATTTTGTGTTCATTTTTTTGTGAAGGGTATAAGGTCTGTGTTTAGATTCATTTTGTTGCATGTGGATGTACAGTTGTTCCAGCATCATTTGGTGAAAATGTTGATTGAGTTTTGTCCCACATGGACATAATGTACAGTCCTTTTAATATGCTCTTGAATTATTTTGCTAGTACTTTGTTGAGAATTTTTTTGCATCAGTATTCATAAGCGATACTGGTTTTTAGTTTTTTCTAGTGTCATATTTTTGGCTTTGGAATGAGTAATACTAGCCTCATAGAATAAACTGGAAAGTGTTCTTCTTCAAGCTTTTGGACAGAACCTAAGGAGACACCATGACTAAAAGTAATGTGATGATATGCTAGATGGGATACTAAAACAGAAGGAAGAAAAAAACGTATGGTCAAATGAAGAAAATCTGAATATGGAGTATAAGGGAATTCTATGTACTGTCCTCACAACTTTTCTGTATTTCTAAACTGTTCTAAAATTTAAAAATTTTTTAAAAATATATATATACCTTGAAACAATAAGGATGCTTTTAGAACATTTCAGAAGATGAAATGTGTTAGATTGGCTAATAGTTCCTTTTTGCCCAGACTATCCCAGTTTTAACACTGAAAGTTATTTCTCTTTGTAGACCCTTTTATCCCAGGCAAATCATTGCAATTTTTCACCCTGAATGTGACTCAGTAAGTAGCATTTGAGGTAGTTAGGCCCTTGCGGACTTGTTCTCTCTAAGCCTGAACTCATTTATAATTTTCACATACGGTCTTTTATTTTTTTAATTGAAGTTTATTGGGGTGACAATTGTTAAAGTTACATTGGTTTCAGGTGTACAATTCTTTTTTTTTTAAATAATTTATTTTTTAAATTTATTGGGGTGACAATTGTTAGTAAAATTACATAGATTTCAGGTGTACAATTCTGTAATACATCATCTATATATCATATTGGGTGCTCATCACCCAGAGTCAGTTCTCCTTCCATCACCATATATTTGATCCCTTTTACCTTCATCTATCTCCCCCCTCTCCCCTTACCCTCTGTTAACCTCTAAACTATTGTCTGTGTCTGTGAGTTTTTGTTTTTTCATTTGTTTGTCTTATTCCTTTGTTGTTTTCAGTTTTATATCCCACATATAAGTGAAATCATATGGTTCTCTACTTTTTCTGTCTGACTTACTATATTTTGCTTAGCATAATAATCTCAAGATTCATCCATGTTGTCACAAATGGCACTATTTCATCTTTTCTTATGGCAGAATAGTATTCCATTGTGTATATATACCACAACTTCTTTATCCATTCATCTACCGAAGGATACTTTGGTTGTTTCCATGTCTTGGAAACCGTAAATAAAGCTGCAATGAACATTGGAGCACATATGGTCTTTTAGCACTTGCATGCCTTCAACATTGATGATTGCTAAGCTTTTTCTAATCATACAATATTTTTATGCCATTGTTCCATAGTCCGTGATAGTAATTGTGCTACCATATCTGCCTTATTTAAGCTTGCCTAATCCAGGTGCATATTTCAAGTACTCTTGCAGAGAAAGGGGTTAGAGGTTTATCACAGATGCCATACTAAAAGCACCTATATTATCCACTACTACATTCCTGATCTATCTAAGGTTGGTTGCTCATTCAGGGACTACAAAGGCACATGAACTGTTGGCAGTACATCTATGTCTGTGGTCAGTTGGAGCAAAACAAAACAAAACAAACATTCATTTAGTTTGTATTTTGTAGCTTCAAACTATTCTTGCTTATAACCCAGCATTTTTATTTTGATTATTTGATTAATAATTTATGTTATAGATATTTTATAGAGTAAGCCCCATGTATCTCTGAAAGCAGCAAATTATTTTTGAGACACCTATTTGTGTCATTGTACTAGAAAATATTCATGTGGTGAAGCCGATTGAAGAGGTTGTTTCTCTGTTGTCAAAATATTTTTCAGAATGTGTGTGTGTGTGTGTGTGTGTGTGTGTGTGTGTGTGTGTTCCATTAGCATCTAAACAACACAAGCTAGTAGCTATACCTAACAGGTGAGCTTAATCATCAAGTATTTAGTTACTGCTTAGTTCTCTCATTTTGAAATTGTAGTAATGAACATGGGTTCCCATACATCAGTTTTTCGCAACCCTGTATGCATATTTGAATTGCCTGGGTATCCAAAGACCAGGCCACATCCAAGATAAATAGGTGGGACATAGATGTGAATAATTTTTGAAGCTCTTACGATGATTCCAGTGTGCAAATAAGTTTGAGAACCATTGAGTTACATTCTAAAATATTTTAGGAGAATTTTAATAGTTCCGAGTATGTATAAATAAAGTGTGTGGAAAAAAAAGTTAACACTCTTACAGACAATAATTTAGTGGTTACCAGAGGGTAAGAGGGGTGGGGGTGTTAGATGAGGGTAAGGGGGATCAAATATATGGTGATGGAAGGAGAACTGACTCTGGGTGGTGAATACACAATGGGATTTATAGATGATGACATACAGAATTCTACACCTGAAATCTATGTAATTTTACTAACAATTGTTACCCCAATAAATTTTTAAAAAAGTTAACACTCTTAAAAATGTATATTAACAGCCAGAAATGCCTTAACATTATTAGCCTCTGATATAGTTACCATCTTATTTGTTGCCAAATGTTAGAATATAGACTCCATAGTACTAATTTGGAAAAATCATTATATTCTTAATGAAGAATCATACCCTCTCTACATTCATAGTTTTCTATTTTTTGTGATCATAGAATTGTGTGCATATCAATAAGGCAATCATTTCCTAAAACAAGCTTTTACAAAATAAGAAGTGATCTATTTAACTACTCTAGATCCTCTCATTATCTCAGAGTTTAAAAACCATACCAGAAAAACAGCTATGAAATGATAGTACACAATTTTGTTTTCTATACTGAGGAAACCTGTTACTTACAGGAAAAGGAATTAACCATTGTGTCATTTAGAAGTTTTTACAATTAAAAGTTTTATTCCTGGAGGAACTACAAGACAATTAAATGAAATGCTAACAACAAATTAAATGCTTTATAGGTCAGTCATCCCATTAGATCTCTTTAGGGAAGCTGTTCACATATACAGCATGCCATAACCTATTTGCATAATGATTCTATCTTAACTGTGCCTTCTGCTCTTTTATGGCATGTTGTTTATCCTGACACATGGCTGATATAGGAGAGATGTAAAGGATGTAAAAGCTGCTATTTATGGCAGATACAATTTGCAGAATCCAAGCATAGTAAACTAAGCATATTAAAACTGACAGAGTCTTTAAAAGCCATAGATGTGATTTGATATAAAATACATTAAGACTATGACTTCACAGGCAAAGAAAAGCAGAGGGTTGAAGTAATAATATAGGTAATTTAGAATTTAAAAAAAAAAAAGCCTCCTATGGAGGAAGTTAACATTTGGTTGCCTGATTTTTCAACATTCTTTACCTACACAGCTTGAATGAACTTAGGAGTGCTCAACCCTTCATTTTGCTTTGCTTATATGCACAAAAACATATTCAACATTTATAAATTTAGCAATTTTTTGTCATGTAATTATAATGAATTTTGTGATAAAAATAAAATATACATATTACTTTAAGTTGTATAACTGTCCTCTCTTGTTAAATTTATTCTAAAATGGGGGGAAATGAATATCATAATATCTGGGTATGCACCCTGTGCCTACCTTAGCAGCCTTCATTTATTTGAGCTTCTGATTTCCAGTTTACTAAGTGATAAGAAAAATGTTGGTCAGAAGACTAAATAATCAAGATGTACATCTCTTCTATTCTTTTACAAACTTTTATTATATACACACATATATTACATATATAATTGTAAATATATATTTCACAGGGGACATTCTTTTAATATATATATATATATATATATTTTTTTTTTTTTTTTTGCTTTGCATTTCAGATTCCACTAGCTTAATATTAGTTTATAAAATTATGTTGTCCATTGTATTCTTCATTATAAACTTCATAGTTGGTTTTGTTAATGAGCCAAGGTGACGCTTTAAACCAAAGAGATAGATTTCAGCATAAATATTTTTTGCTGTTTTTTTTATTGTATGGGTTTTAAGGTGTACAATTTAATGTTGTGATATACAAATATTGTGAAGTAATTAATCTAATTAACATATTCATCACCTCATATAGTTACCTTTTTGTGAGTGTGTATGGTGAAAATGCCATTGGAATTTTAATAGGAATTGCATTAAATCTACAGATGACTTTGTGTAGTATGGACATTTTTACAATATTAATTCTTTCAATTCATGAACATGAGACATCTTTCCATTTTTTTTGTGTCTTCAATTTATTTCATCAATGTTTTATAGCTTTCAGTGTACAGATTGTTTACCTCTTTGGTTAAACTTATTCCTATTTTACTGTTTTTTATTACTATTGTAAATGGGATTACTTTTTCAAGTTATTCATTGTTAGTGTATAGAAAAACAATTAAATTTTATATATTGATATTGTATCCTGAAACTTGACTGAATTTGTTGATGAGTTCTAACAGTTTTATGGTGGATTCTTTTGGGTATTCAGCATAAAGGATCAGTCATCAGCAAACAGACAGTTTTACTTCTTCTATTCCAATTTGAATGCCTTTTATTTATTTTTATTGTCTAATTTCTCTGACCAGGATTTCTAATACTATGCTGAATAGAAACGGCAGGAGTGAACATTCTTGTTCTGTTCCTAATATTCGAGGACAAGGTTTATGGAATAAAGTATTCTTTGTTGGCAGTTTTTTTTTTTTTCTTTTTTTTTTTGCTTTTAGCACCTACTATCTCCTGACATGCAAGGATTCTGCTGAGAAATCTGCTTAGAGTATTATGGATGTTCCCTTTAATGTGATAAGTTGCTTTTCTCTTGCTTCTCTTGAAATCCCCTCTGTCATTAACTTTTGGTATATAATGTATCTAAGTGAAGATTTATCAATGTTCAGCCTATTTGGGGTTCTTTGGGCGTAATGTATCTGAATGTTCATTTTCTTCCCCAAATGTGGGTAGTTTTCTATCATTATGTCTTTAAATAAGCTTTCTGGCCCTGTTTATTTCTTTGACCCTTCTGGGATTCCCATAATTCTGTATATTAATTTGATTGGTGGTGTCCCATAAGTCATGTAGGAATTCTTTACTATTTTTCATTATTTTTTTTTCTTTTTGTTCCTCTGACTGGATTGTTTCAAATGATCCAATTTCAGTCTGCTTATTCTTTCTTCTGCTTATCAAGTCTGTTGTTGATGCTCTCTATTGAATTTTTTTCAGTTTACTTATATATTTATTCTTTATTTCCAGAATTGTTGTTTGGTCCTTTATTTGTTGGTATTTTTGTACTTCTCATTTCGTTCATGTGTTGTTTTCCTGATTTTGTTTAGTTGTTTGTATGTGTTTTTTTATAGTTTACTGAGCTTCTGTCAGAAAATTATTTTGCATTATTTTTCAGGCAAACCATAGATCTCCATTTTGGGTGACATCATCAACTGGGGCTTTATTGTATTCCTTTTTGTGGTGTTACAGATCCTTGATTCTTCATTTTCCTTCAAGTCTTGCATTTCTCTCTTTGCATTTGAAGAGGCAGTCCCCTCTCCCAGTCTTACTGACTGGCTTTGGGAGAGAAAAACCTTTACCAATCAGCCTAATTAGAGATTTAGGGGGTTCTCAGGCCTTTCCTCTGGATGCATCTTCCCCACTCTTCCTTTTCCCTCTTGAGTAGGGGAAGTCTTAGAATTGTTTGCCTTCTCTCAATCCCACAAATTCAGGTCTAGTGCTAAGTGCATCCTGTTTAGTTTCCCAAGGCAGTGTCTTCAAGTGTTCCAGCTTGTGTACCTTTTTCCAATCCTGTAGAGTTGAGACAGCTACTGATATCCATATGACATCTATGGATTTTTTTATGTGCCCTTTGCAGAGGTGTCCTTACCATCTGTGGAAGCTAGCATGTGCTGTCTGTGCAAGTGTGCATGTTATCTGTGAAGGTTTACATGAACTGATAGAGTGGTGAAGGTGTCTGTTGGCCAACTGGGTGGGAGGTTTCTGGTGGGGAATCTTACAGGGTTTGTGGGTGGGCCTCTTGGTGGATTCCATGAGCCAGTTATTAGGACCCGTGGCTGGTTTTTGAGATCTGTGCAGTGATTACTATGAGTCTCTGCCCCTTCCCATGATCCTACCTCCCCTCAGATTACTCAGCTATGTTGATCCCCTCAGTTATCTGAGTGAGGCTATGCAGAAGTGAGCCTCTTGGCCAACAACCTGCAATGCAGAAGGAGCCAGGTGCTTACTCTGTTTCCATTTTCTCCTGTGGGAGATGTATGTGCTGCCGGTGTCTCTTGACCCTGAGCTGTGCTGCCTTGTAGGAGGATTGTTATGGTTAAAGTGAAACTTTTCTTACCCTCTTTATTGCATCTGTTCTCAGAAAATTTGCTCAAATGAGATTCTGGAATCTCTCCACTGTATTTCCAGGTTTTCACAGAAGTGTGTGCATCCATGAAAAGTTGTCAAAATTGCTCTTTCTGTGGTGGCGTGAGAGTTGGACTCTCCTATTCCACCATTTTGCTGATATTACTCCTCAAGTATGCTTTATAATTATTTAACTTGTTGTTAAGCTTTAAAGTTTAAAAACAATAAAACTCCAATTTAAAAAAATATTTCATAAAGCGAAAATTTAAATGCTCTCTCTCTATTTAATGTATGGACATGGGCATTACTTTTGGCTGGATAATATTGGGAAAGAAAGCTGTTAGCAAAAAGATTGTGATGGTTAATTTTTTTGTGTCACTTTGACGGGGCCATGGAGTATCCATATATTTGATCAAACATTAGTTTGGGTGTGTCTGCGATGTTGTTGTTGGATGAAATTTACATTTAAGTCAGTGGACTGGATGAAGCAGATTGCCCTCCCACACGTGGGTGGCCCTTGTCCAGTCAGTTGAAGGTCTCAGTACAATAAAAAACAACAACAATTTTCCCATGAGTAAGCATATCCCAACAGTCTTTCTGCCTCACTGTTTGAGCTGGGATATCAGTTTTCTTCCTGCCTTTGGACCCAAACTAAAACATTAGGTCTTCTTGAGTCTCAAGCTTGCTAGCTGTCAGATTGAAATTTACACCATTGATTTTTCTGGTTGTTAGGCCATCAGACTCGACTGGAGCTACACAATTGGCTCTCAGTCTTCAGTGGGCCAATTGCTAATAGTGGGATTTTAGCCTCTATAATTGTGTGGTTCAACTTATTCATTGTTGCTACTTCTCTAGAGTAATACAGAAGAAATCACCAACTAATGCAAAAATGATTTTTTTGCGTTTGTTACATAGGTATACAGAAACATCTTTCTCTGGTCAACTTCCCCCATGCTCCCATTTATATAGCATAAGGAATCAAAAATAAGAAAGGTGTAATTGAAAGAGCTACATCATCTTAATCTTGAAAAGAATACCTCTTTGTAAAATACTTTCTAGTAAAAGAAATAGTCCTTTCTATTGCAGAAATGTTTCTTTTTCACATCAACCATTTTTTAATAGAGTTGCAAATAACAGCGAATGGTTCAGTTTCCATGTCACTCAGACCCTTCTGAATACACATTCCTTCTTCTACCTGATCATCAAGGCTTATCTATTGGTTACATTGATTGATCCGCAGGGCTATGCATGGTATTGAACTTGGGTCAATCAAAATATTAACCTATGCTTTATATATTTAAAAAAATAAGAAAGATGTTCATGCTTCAGTCTCTACTCTTTGAGATCATTAATGGAGGAATAATGTGAACCTAGAGCAGGTTGAAAGTACCGTGTTTCCCCGAAAATAAGACCTAGCCGGACAATCAGCTTTAATGTGTCTTTTGTAGCAAAAATTAATATAAGACCCAGTCTTAATATTATATTGTATATTGTATTATATATTATATTATATTACCCAGTCTTATATTATTGTAAAATAAGACCAGGTCTTATATTAATTTTTGCTTTAAAAGATGCATTAGAGCTGGTTGTCCAGCTAGGTCTTATTTTCGGGGAAACACGGTAATGCCTGATCTCTCCCACCCAACGTAACTTACTATTTCAATTCTATCAATTCTAAGTGCTATATCAGTGCTCTTATAATAAATGGCTTTATTTTATTCATGATAATCTGCATTGCATTTTGTTATTTGTGGACCAAGTATTCCTTATAAATACAATCATACCTGATAAATTAGGAAAAAATTGACATCATTCTTTATGGCAGATGACATGGATTGATACTCTATGAAATGAATCTAATCCATAACAGTGGTCTGTTATAAAACCAGCTCTCTAGAATATAAAGGATAAAGAAAAGGAAAATATTTGTAGTGTTTGCTTATTTCTGTGGTGTAAATACTCCCACCATGTCCAATTTCAAGCTACCAATGTGATATTGTTGAGACACCATTTGGAAAATATGTGCACAATTCACTCTCTTGAGCAGATATGAGCTTACTGCACTTATCCACACATATGTTTGGAAGAATAAGGGAGGAATTTGATCCACAGCATTGGTCTGTCATGTCATCAATATGTACATCATTTGCTATTATGTAAAAATGAAATTTAAAAATTACTTAAAATATTAGCCCTTAAATTTCTCTTTCAAAATCACAAGATTTTGTCTTTATTCACAAATAGGAAATATTGGCTAGAACTGCATCTCTTCTTCCAGTGTCTCATTGACCCCTATTATTCCCATAACAATAAGACTGTCAATTGCCATTTATATTCTCATACACAACCCATATTTATACTTCCTCCTTGGCCCCTGAAAGTATTTGCATTTGAGATCACTGCCTTAAAATTATTGGTTGCATTAATACTCTCCTAGACCAGCATGCAACATTTCAATTTTAAATGACATAGCTAATCTTAGTATTTATTAGTAGTTAAAAAGTAACTGCAGTATCCACTAATTTCCTTTTCAGTTTTATTTGTCCACTTATTTTAGGAAACAATTTCTATAAAATACACAATAAAGTCCATAAGGTATGTAAGTTAAAATGTCTAACTAATCTGATGGACCCTAACAAAGAATTTTAGACAGCAACAGAAGTCTCAGGTGTTTCTATTAACACAATATTGTATCTTTTTTTAGATCCATTACTTTGTTTGCTTTGCATAGCTGAAGTTAGTGATGTTTTGATATTTCAATTACTATTAGCTGTCTTGGGATAGGTATTAAAATTCTAATTAGTTTTGAACGGTCTGAAAGATTTGTTAATGTGGGCATAGTTTACTGGTTATTTGCAGATAGGACCAACTGTAAGTGAGTACATTATCACATATCAGTTAATACTTAATTTGTTAAATTGAAAATTGGAGAACCTAAAATATAATTGTTTTTCTCTGTTATATATAGTAACATAATACTCTAAATTTATTTCTTTGGTCAAGGGCTAAATGATTTCAAAAGGCTTGGGATATCAATCTTAGACTATATAATTCTAAACAATAAGTGATTTTGGAAAATTTTCCCTTGTATACTAAACAAGTGGAGGATATTTTGTCTTGTTTCTTAAATGTTGAGCATAAAATGAAGGCATAATGTAGTGTTCTGTGCAATAGTTGAATCAGAGAATCCTGAATTCTAATCTCAGATCTCCTAATTCCTAGCTAAGAACTTTTGGATAAGCAACTTATTTTGTGTGCCTTAGTTTTCTCACTAGTAAGAAGAACAACACAGTAGCACCTAACCTATTGGCATAACGTAAAGGTTATCAGATTAATGTATGTAAATTTTGTATTATAGTACTTGGCTAATAGTCAAATCTCAATAATATTAATTATTATGAGTGTAAATTATTATACGACTTTGTTAACAGATCACTACATGAATGCTAAACCACTTCTAGAGCACCCATTTTTCTACTTTTTCTGTAGGAGACTCCTTAACACTTTTGCTGCAATGTTTGGATGTGTTTTCCTATAGCTTGCACTATCAACAACAAAGATGTTTTGTATGCCATATTGTGTAACATTTTGTACTAATTTTTTATGTCATCAATGCCATTAGATTCTAATTCATCTATATTAAATCTAATTGATGCCACTTAGTATGTTTTGAGTATGTTTTGCTAAAATTCAATATAATGGTAAATTCATTACCAATAACAAAGGTTTAAAATAAAAATAATGTCACTTATATACAATGTAGCTCAAACTGTTATTATTAAATGCATAAAATAGTCAAAATATCAACTTTTTATTTTGTGTGGATTTTTGATACATTTTGGAAAAAACAACAACCTTGAAATCAATTAATGCAGTGAAAGGGTTAATAATCTAGGTTAATAATCCACCATAACAGTACATAAAAATCATCTGGAGAGCTTAAATATATTCCTCGGACCAGTTCTTGAGAGATTCTGATTTAATATATCTGGAAATAAGGTGAGATCTTCAGAATTTTTATTAACTCCTGAAATAATTGTAATGTGCTGCCAAGATTCGGAACCACTCCTCTAAAGAAATCAGAAGCCCCATATTTTATAGACCATCTGCTTATGTAAATTATTGATCATGAGTCTTCAAATGTATTATGTTGGATAAAATGTACAGTCTCAACTGCATACTTATGTAATTATTACAGCAGACATGTTACAGTCACAGATTTAGCACTGTAGTATCATCTGCTTGCATTGAACTCTGAAAGCTCCATGATTGGCATTGGTTTGTCCTGGTATTGGCAAATTAATTCAGTGGACTGGGAGGGGACCTTTGCCCTCAGAACTGAGACAGTGATTGAGCCTAGTAATCAACACAGTATCTCCATGAGAGCAGGCATTACTTTTCTCAATTTGTGTTCCTATAGCACTCAGGAAAAGAGAGAGAGAGAGAGAGAGAGAGAGAGAGAGAGAGAGAGAGAGACAGAGAGAGAGAGAGCGCTTTTTATGGGCTCTCACACTTTAGATCACCCTATCCCTAAGGTTCTAGATGAAGTTCCTCAAACATTATTCTAGTCTCAACAGAAAGCCCAGTGCCTTATCTAGGATTTCTGTGAATTCCTACTGGTCTTAATACTTTCAGGATCACTCTAGCTCTGACTGATTGCCTCAAAGTCTTAATCCCCATTTCTTGTCTTGGTGACATAGCCATTTCTCTACCCTGGTTTTGACCAATTTGGAACAGACAACTCCAAATTTCACATTAAGACTTAATCTCTTTATTGCGGCTCCTGACAGTACACTTAACTCTCAAATTAGAACTTATACCTATCAGTGTTAATGCAAATTCTGGTGGTGGCAAACCACTTATTTTCTTTAGCATATCTTAGTTTGGATATACACAAAAAAGTAATCTGCAAATATGAAGTCCCCTTACTTATCTCAAAGAAGATGTCAATGTAAAGTCAGTCTTCCTACCCAAATAACAGCGAAAAAGAAGAGATAATTATTCTAGTTGAATGTTAGACATATACAAGTAATACTACATCCTGATCTATTGACTATTTAGAGACACAGAAACCTAAATGAAGTCATCAGTGTGAACATCATGCAGCAGTTGAAACTCTCAGTTAACTCCTGGAGGTGGGAAGAGTTACATTTTTATCTCATAATTTGAATATTCCATTCGGTTGACAAATCTCAAAGCACCTCCTTTGATGTGAGTGATTTATACTGAGAAATCCACATACTATTTCTTCCATTACACCTGTGTAACTATGTAATACCTTTGTTTTCAGTGGGATAATGTTACTCGTAGAAATTCAAGTGATCGTTTATTATCAGTTTATCATATATCACTTAACTACCCTGTAATCTGCTCTCCACTGTGACGCCTCCCAAGAGAGCACATAATCTTGTTAACTACCATGTAATCCCATCCTGCTTAGCTCCCTCCCACTCCCAGATTATGCTCCTTAGGTTCCCTACTTAATTTCAAATGCATCAAAGAAACTGCAAAACTTATTCGCTGGAGCATTTGAGATCGGGTTCCCCGGCATGTGTCATCAGTTTGGTTCAAATAAACCCCTATAATAACTCTAAACTGGTTTGGACATTTCTTACATTGACAATCAATTTGAGGAGATTTAAAATTTTAACAATATTGAGTTTTCCCATACATGAACAAGTAATATCTCTTTACTTAGGTCTTTTAATATTTTTCTCATCAATATTTTTAGTATTAACTTTATATTTTTATAGCAGTTTTAGATTTACAAAAAACTTTGAGAAGGATGTACAGAAATTTCCCATATATCACCTGTACCCACACGTTTGTAGCTTCCCCTATGATCAACAACACTCAACAGTGACAGTTCCCAAATGTTGAAATCGGGGACCTCAGCTTCTGGCCCCCCACAAAGAATAATTAGACAGCTATCCACAGAGTAAAGCAGCTCTGAGAAAACTCTGGAGTCCACATAAAAAAACACACAAAAAAAAAACAAAAAAAAAACTTTAGCAATACAGTGGTACAAAAACATGACAATGACTGCACTAGAAGAGAAAAAAGGCAGCTTAATTTTGCCTGCAACATCCCATCCCCTAAGCCAGCATTGTTCAGCACAAAAAGGGACTTCTCGGCTAGAAAGAGTTTCCTTTGCTAGGAAAGGACAAGTGAAGTGAGTGATCCACAGCCTTTTGGGATATTGCAAGAAAGTCGTACTTTGGTTTACCCCATCTAGACTAACAAAGCTAGGAGATATAATGAAAGCTAAGAACAAGAAAGAAAAGCAGAGACTACTTTCAAGGTGTCAGAAACTTTCCTCTATCCTGAAGTTTCTTTTGGTTGGTCTAATAATCAAATAGACATGAGACTAATTAGCATGAGAAAATGACCAAATTTAATTACATACATATGTATTGGAACCACATACACCAGAGAGTTAGATACCCCACATGCATTAGAAGTTCAAAGACAGAAAGGAAAAATTAGTGTAGATGACATTCTGAGCTAGGGATGAGGTAAGGTACCTTGGGGTTTCAGAAGGTCATTGCAGGAAGAGCACATGTTTAGTAATTAATAGTTTGCACTACCCTATAGATAGGTCAAAAGAGGTTATGTCTGATAATCTCTTAATGTGCGCAAGGCCCCTAATTCAAGTTCTTCTAGGTAGTTAAGGGGCAGGGTAGGGGTTGCTAAAATCTCTTGAGCCCACAGCTAAAGTTGCCTTTAGCTCAAAACAATCTGTATACCACAGAGGCACATCTTGGGATACTCATTCTGAACTCCCACACTACCAATAGCAACCATAACTGGGAGTGATTATAGTTCAGAGTGACCTGCTCTTCAGACAAACTCAATGGATTTCACCACTGAAGATCCACTGAAATTCAAACTCAATGGATTTCACTACGGTAGCAAGCTTAGCTACCGTAGACGTTTTGCAGATCTCACCAGCTGGTCCTCAAGTATTTATGTTTGCAGGTGCCAACAACTTGAGTCCCTCCTTGGTCCTTCCCTACCAACCCTGCTGGGACCAGGACCCACAATGATAGTCAGCACAAGTATTGCAGCTCTGGGAGTACATGGTACCAGCCTAGAGCCCTATGGCTGACCCCCACACAGTGTGCACACTTGGACCAAGCCCCACCAGTTATGCACTTGCATGCCACTAGCCTGACACCAGTCACCAGCCTCCACTGCATGCACACTACTGGGGAGAGATTGTGTGGACATGAGACAGTATACTAATAGCCAGGGTCCCTGCAGTTGCTTATGGGCCCAGATCAGATCTTGTCTTCTGTCACTGACCTGTACCGCCATGCTCACTGGAGCTACCCCTTCCAGTGCACCTGCATACCCCCAGCCCAACCTCCATCACTGGCCTGCACTGAAGTATGCACACTTGGGAGGAGACTGTGTAGCGAAAAGACAGTACAACAGCCAGGGATCCACAGCTACCAGTGAGCCCATCACTGGCCTGAGCCCTTCTTGCCTTCCCTGGCCCCCACCACTACATGTGACCTGCACCCGACACCTGTCACTACACAGGCACTATCAGATGGCCCCTACAGCTGAGTATGTGCACACTGCTAGCTCAAGCTACCACCAGTGCCTGCCTTAGACCCTAGCTGCTATACCTGGAAGTGCCACTAAGGATGCCAAAAACCTTATAATTACTGCAGACCCTCAGCAGTGTTTGCAAAAAAAAAAAGAAAAAACAAACACACACACACACACACACACACACACACACACAGTTGTTGATGCTGTGCATGTCAGCAGCCTGAGCTGAAGAGCCATTACACTTTACTGTATTGGAGTCACCATATATCTCCACACTTGGTCACCTGCACCACTAGACACACAATTATGAAATGCTCAATATGCCCCCACCCTCATGTGAAAATCTTCCCTTACTGAAGTCAGCCTATAAATTCTGAAAAAGGTAACTGCTTCTTGCAGATTCTTCAAATGTGCAGACACATTCACAAAGCTATAGGCTCTTGTAGAACAGAAAAACATGACTTCACTAAAAGATACAGTAAATATCCAGTGACTGGCCCCAAAGAAATGGAGATCCAGTAATTACTTGACAAAGAATTCAAAATAATTGTTGTAAGGATGCTCAGAGAGCTAAAAGAGAACACAGAAAAACAATATAACAATATTGGAAAAACAATACAAGAACAAAATAAAAATTTCAACAAAGAGGAGACAAAAAATTATAAAGCAGAAATTTTGAAGCTAAAGATTTTAATGATTGAACTAAAGAATTTATTAGTGAACTTGAACAGCACACTTTATGAAGTAGAAGGAAGAAACGGTGAGCTACAAAAAGAAAATCAATTGAATTTATAAATCAGTGGAAGAAAAAAAGAATCAAAAGGAATAATGAAAGCCTATGGAATTTAAGGGCTACCATTATGAGAAATAATATGTAAATCATTGAATTCCCAGAAAGAGAAAACAAGGAGAAAAGGGTAGAAAGTTAAAGAAATAATAGCTGAAAACTTCCCAAACCTAGGGAGACATTTGGACATGTATAATCATGACACTAATGGTCACCCAAAAATTCAATCCAAAATATTTTTCCTCCAAGACACACTACAATATAACTGTTAACAATCAAAGACAGACGGGTAATTTTAAAACCAGTAGAAGAAAACAACAACAATAACAACAATCTCTCATACAAGGGAACCTCCATAAAGCTATAAGTGGATTACTCAGCAGAGACCTTGCAGGCTAGGATAGAATAGGATGATACAAAGTAGTGAAAGAAGGAAACTGCCAACTGTCACAGCTTGTGCGACCAGGAGGGCTCTGCCTGAGGGGGAAGGGTGAGGAGATTGAGAAAAGACACAGAGACAGGAAAGCTGGGAGCGAGAGGTCCACCGTCCACAGATAGTGTAGCAGTGGCCCAGTCTTTATTTCACACACAGTTTTTATACAGTCTTAGAATAGTTATCTATACAAACAAGTATAAGCAGAACAAGCAGGCTTCCCATAGGGATGACCTTGCAACTGCAAGGCCCTTATCAGCTTACAGCCCGCTCCCCACAGTCAACCAAGAATACACTACCCAGCAAAATTGTCCAGAAATAAAAGTGAGCTAAAGACTTTCCCTGACAAACAAAATCTCATTCTTTCTGATCTAAACCTGTACTACAAAGCTATAGTAATCAAAACAGAATTGGTACTAGCAGAAGTATAAACACATAGACCAATGGGACAGAATTAAGAACTCAGAAATAAACTGACACATAGATGATGAACTAATATTTGACAATGGGTCCAAGATTATTCAGTGGGGAAAAGATAGTCTATTCAATAATTGGTATTTAGAAAACTGAATAATTATATGCAGAATAACACTGAATCCTCACGTTACAACTCTTGCAAAAAAAATAACTCAAAATGGACTAAAGAAGACTTAAGCACAAGAACAGAAAACATAAATTCCTACAAGAAAACACAGGGATAAAAGTCATTGAAATTGATCTTATCATCAATTTTTGTATATGAAACAAAAAGCACAAGCAACAAAGGCAAAAATAAGTACATGGGACTAAATGAAACTAAAAATCTTCTGTACAGCAAAGGAAACAATCAACAAAATGAAAAAGCAACCAACAAAATGAAAAAGCAACCTACACAATGGCAGAATATATTTTTAAGTTATATGTCTGATAAAGGAATAATATTCAAAATATATTAAAAACTCATACTATTCAATAGTAAAAAAAAAAAAACAAAAAACAAACAAACAAAAAAACAACAACCACAAACAACCTGATTTTTAAAAATGGCAGTGGAAATGAATAGACATTTTTCCGAAGGAGACATTCAAATGGACAGCAGGTACATGAAAGGTGCTCAACATCACTTATAACTAGGGAAATGCAAATCAAAACCACAAGGAGATATTACCTGACACCTGTTAGAATGGCTACCATCAAAAATATAAACAAAAACAAAACAAAAAGACCAAGAGATGTCAAATGTTGGCCAAGATGTGGAGAAAAAGAAAACCATTTTGCACTTTTGGTGGAAATATAAATTGGTTCAGCCACTGTTATAAACAGTGGAGTTTTCTTTAATAATTAAAACTAAAACTACCATATGATCCAGTAATCCCACTTCTGGAGATATATTCAAAGAAATGAAAACAGGATCTCACAGAGTCATATGCACTCCCATGTTCCTTGCAACATTATTCACAGTATGCAAGATAATGGAAAGAAACTAAGTGGACATTTACAGATTAATGGATAAATAAGATGTGGTGTATACATACAATGGAATATTATCCAGTCATGACAAAGAATGAAATCCATGGATGCACCTTGGGGGCATTAGGCCAAGTGAAATAAGACAGAAAAATACAAATAATGTATAATATCCTGTATATGTGGAATCTGAAAAAGCCAAAGTGTAGAAACAGAGAGTAGAATGGTGGTTGCCAAGGGTTGAGTGGTGAGAGAATTGGAGATAGATGTTGGTCAAAGGGTACAAACTTCCAGTTATAAGGTAAATATGTTCTGGGGATCTAATGCACAGCATAGTGATTAGAGTTAATAATGCTGTGTTTTATATTTGGTGGTTGCTAAGTAAAAGGATTTTAAATGTTCTCACCACATAAAGAACTGGTAATTATGTGATGTGTTAGAGGTGTTAGCTAGCGCTAGATTGGCAATCATATTGCAATACAAGTGTATCAAATCAATACATTGTACACTTCAAATTTACACAGTTTTATGTGTTATTGATATCTCATAAAGCAGAAAAAATCACTCACCAAAATGGTAATTATTTATTCATATATTTATTTAACCAATGATGAACCAACATTGACTTATAGTCACACAAAATCCATCGTTTAAGTTAGGATTCACTCTTGGTGTTGTACATTCTATTTGTTTAGACAAATGTATAATGATATATACCCATCATTATAATACCATACAATATATTTTTACTCCCTTAAAAATCCTCTATGCTCTGCCTATTCATCTCTTCTTCCTGACCACCCCAAGCAGCCAGTAACTGATCTGTTTATTGTCTTCATAGTTTTGCCTTTTGCCAGAATGTCATATGGTTGGAATCATACAGTATTTAGACTTCTATGCTTGGCATCTTTCACTTAGTAATATGCATTTAAAATTACTCCATGGTTTTTCATGGCTTGATAACTCATTTTTTTCAGGACTTAATTATATTCCATTGTCTGGATGGACCAGAGTTTATTTATTCATTCATCTACTGTAAAACATCTTGGTTCCTTTTACATTTTGTTAATTTTCAATAAAGCTATTACAAATAATTGTGTGAAGCTTCTTGGATATAATTTCCAACTTGAGTAGATATTATAGAACACTGTTGATGGATCATATATTGCGAGTATGTTTAATTTTGTAAGAGACTGCCAACTGTCTTCCAGCATGGCTATATCATTTTGTATTCCCACCAGCAATGCATGATAATTCCTGTTGCTCTACATCCATGCCATCATTTGGTGCTATCAGTGTTCTGGATTTGGGACATTCTAATATGTGTGTAGTGATGACTAACTATTGTTTTAATTTGCATTTCCCTGGTGGCATATAATGCTGAACATTTTTTCAATGCTTATTTTCCAGTTTGCAGCATAAAAATCTTGCATAAATATTCTGTTTTAACTCCCAGGTATTTTATGTTCTTAAATGCAATTTATGTGATATTTTTATTCAAAATTTTATTGTTTATGATAATATGTAAAAATATTATTGAATTACGTATACTGATACTGTTTATGGTATAATTGTAAAAGTCACTTAGTAGGCTAAATAACTAAATACTTATTTGATTTTTTACATACTTGATCATATTGTCAAAGAATAAAGACAGTTTTATTTCCTTCTTTACTATTTTTCTTTTTCCATTGTATAGGTTAAGATCTCTAGTACAATGTTGCTTATAATGGTGCAAGTAAACAACCTTGTCATTTTAAGCTGAAAACATTCAGTATCCTTTTTTTTAACATTCAATATTATTTAAAATTAATTTCTGGTATACAGCATAGTAGTTAGACATTTGTATACTTAAGAAATGATTCCCCTGACTAGTCTAGCACCCATCTAGCACTGTACATAGTTATTACCATATCCTTGACTATATTCCCTATGCTGTACTTTAAATCCCCGTGACTATTTTGTAACTACCAATTTGTACTTCTTAATCCCTTCACCTTTCACACCCTGCCCCTCAACCCCCTCCCATCTACCACCCCAACAAATCTAGTACCCATCTGACACCATACATAGTTATTATAATATTATTTATTATATTCCTTATAAAATACCCTACATCCCCATGATTACTGTGTAACAAAAAATTTGTACTTCTTAATCCCTTCACCTTTTTACACCCTGACCCCAATGCCCCAATCTATTACCCTTACAAATCTAGTACCAACATGATAGCATATGTAGTTATTATATTATTATTGACTATATTCCTTATGCTATATCCTATATCCCCAAGATTACTTTATAACAACCCATTTGTACTTCTCATTCCTTTCCCTTTTTCACTCACCCCCAACCCTCCTCCCATCTGGCAACCATCAAAATGTTCTCTGTATGTATGAGTTTGTTTTGTTTTGTTTTTAGAGTCCACATATAAGCAAAATCACATTTCATCTGCCTTTCTCTGTCTGATACTCAACTCAACACAATTCCCTCCAGGTACATCCATGCCGCTGCAGACCGGAAGAACCTATTCCCTTCCCTGGCCAAGCAATATTCCATTTTATATGTATATACCACCTCCTCTTTATCCATTCTTACATTGATGGACACCCAGGCTGCCTCCACTTCTTGGCCATTGTAAACAGTGCTGCAATGAACATATGGATGCATACATCCCCTCGAAGGGGTGTTTGGGTTTCTTCAGATAAATACCCAGAAGTGGGCTTACGGGGTCCTTCTTTGTCTCTTGTTATATTCTTTATTTTAAAATCTATT